>NC_139152.1:76626752-76998953 GCF_964270905.1 Leucopleurus acutus | reverse complement strand
GGGAACTTGATCCCGCATGCATGCCAAAACGAAGATCTGGCACAGCCAAAATAAATTAATAAATATAAAAGAAACAAACACTTTTTAAACATTAAAAAACTCACTTACTTTGAATTGGAAATAAATGTTTCAAGATAGTTCTGCTTGATATAGCCCATTTTACTGCTGCCAACGCCATGGTGAATCAAGATGCTTATCAGGTAGTATGAAAGATGATTTGAAGAGAAACTGCTTTTAAAATCTGCTTCTAAAAAAAAAAAAAAATTGCTTCTAGGTATACTATTTTCACTCCTGCATAAGAGATAAAGAAAAATCAGTGCTACCTATGATAAAAAAAGTGACACAATACACTGAACACTACAAAATAGGATCACTGCCGAGAACTACAGTTGCCTAACACAAAACTTTTAAACAACTTTCCATTTCCAGGCAATACAGTACAAAAAGCAACATCATCAAAATGTATAGTAAGATCAGAAACCCAAGAACTATATCCATTACTATTTATCTTAAATGCAAACTTCTCAACACCTAGCGTAGTTCTGTCCATTCAATGAGTGCTCAGCCAATGTGTAATTACTCTTAGAAACAGTCACTCACACATGCTACACAGAGCATTCTCCTTTCATAAAGCAAATGTGTCGGTGTACAACCTCCCAGGTACCATACACAAGATTTTATTACATCTCTTAAAGGGGTATTCTGTTTCTGATTAAATGAAATATTAAACAAGAAGGCCTAGCCTTGGCTTATTAAATATTGACTTGGAGAAACACATATAAACACCCAAAATCCCAAATAAAATTTCACCCTCTTATATAAGCTTTTTAACTTTCCAAGGTGCTTCCACTACCATTCATTTTACTCTCATCCTAATCATAAGAGGCATCTTTATTTTGATTCATGAAGAAACTAAGGTACAAAATTTAACTAAATTGCTTTCAAGAACTTCAGAGTCAATCCCTTACAAACTGGAAAAGTTTGGGCAAGTCATTAACGAAGCATTCCACGGTAAAATGGGGGGAAACAACCACAAGCTCCAGGTCTGTTGTGAATAAATGACATACATCACTTGTTTTCAATTGGCCTCGATGACTATTCCCCCTCCCACCACCCCCGCACAGTGATAAAAGCTTATTTCATCAGTCTTAGTCGTTGAACTACGCAGGCTGATTCCTTGCACTGTCGGTACATTAGCACTGCCATCCCTGAGTACCTACAGTGTGCCTCCTACACTTTACGACCCATTTTCCTATACATTATATGCTCCTTCACAAGTCTGTGAAGTAGGCGTCTCCATTTAAAACACTAAGAAGCGAGGCTCCGAAAGCTCAAACGGTTTACCTGCCACTTTACTGCTGCTTAATAGGTACTATGGGTGTAACGCAAGCCCACAGCTTCTGACCACGAAATGAGAAACAAAACACTTGAAGGGACGTTAGGTCCCCTCTGTCCGAAACCCAGAGGTCACATTATTCACCCCAGAGAGAGAATTCAGAGGGTAAACCCCTTGGCCCGGAATTCAACGCTGGAGCAATAGAGGACTGCGGAGAGTCTGGGAGGGATTGAGGCTTGAGGAACAGGCTACCAGAACCAGACCCCACGGTAAGCGCGCAGCCACACGCCGGCCCTTCTGCAGGACGGACCGAGTCTGGTAATGCCAGAGGCTTTATCTTGCCGCAAACGACAGGCAGGAGACCTCGACAGCTGCCTATAAACTTTCTGGGCTTGCCCAGCTCTTAGGGACTCCTAGACGGGAGAAGGAGAGGGAAATGGTTACATTAACTGCAACTCACCGCGAGCCCGCCATCTTACCTCAACCCGGGTCCTAAGAGACACCGCTCCACGCGCCTTCCTGGCTCGCGGGGCACTCTGGGAAATGTAGTCTCCGCGGGAAAGAGCCCCGGGTAAGGCGGGGATCCACCCAACGTGCGCCCGCGTTTAGTTCCAGCAGTTTGCCTGCAGCTTTACTGGCGCTACCCAAGAAAACAAATTCACTGCCCCCACACATATCCTTAGAAAGTAACGAACTCTGTTTTTTAAAGTTTATACTAATAATTAGAGCAACTTGAGATCCCTCCTTGCATGAGTTAGGTTTCCCAGGGGAAGAGGCATTTCGGAGAAGTACTGAAGCGGGGTGTGGTTGGATTTGACGTTTGAAATGGGGAAGCATGGGACAGCCTTCAACCTATGTTCTGAGAACTGTGCTAACCAGAACAGTTATTCATTATGGGAGGAGGACGTGCAGGATCCTGGACCTCGCCATGTATCTTAGAGGGAAGAAAAGGCCCCTGGGACTGTGCCCTTTCTGTTCTCATTGCCAGCAATGGTCTTCTCTCACTGCTTCTCATGACCACTGACTTAGTTTATGCAGCTCTTGCTCAAATATCATTTCAGAGAGGACCACATCATTAAAATAGCTTCACCCGCCCTTGTCCCATTGCCCTCCTTTATTTTTTTCATAACATTTACCATTATATGACATTATATTTTCATTTGTTTCCTTGTTTAATGTCTGTCTCTTATGCCAGAATTCAAGATCCATGAAGGCCAAGAGGGACAGGTATGTTCTATACGGTATACAAATCTAATATCTAGAACTGTGCTTGGCCTCATCGTAGGCCTCCAATATTTGTTGAATGAATAAATCAATTAAATAACACTTCATGTATTCAAGATAGTAGGTGATTGACTGATAAAGCCTAGTTTCACCTGGGAATTCCTTTCCTTCATGATCTGCAAAATTTCGGATTTATGTACATTTTTCTGAAAAGGATTCATAGCTTTTAACATGTAATCAAGGGGGTTAATCAATCTCTCAAAAATTTAAGGGCCATAGTCCTGAAGTAGTCCTTAATATCGAAAATAAGTGAATGTAAGTTCACTTACATTCAGAGCATAAATTTGGACTGCTGTGATGTCTCTTCCCACTTCCCACAGAACATCAGGCTGGTTCTGCTGCTTATCTTTGCTCCTATGGAAGCTCACATTGAGGACCCATCTCTGTCCTTTCGAATCTTGTCCATCCTTCAAAGCCACCCCGTAGTCTTTCTGGACTATGCTGTAGGGAGAGACAGAGAGAAGAAACATATTTGAATGAACTATCAACTGGACTTGTCAAACATTCACTGTGCAAAGCAGAAGAGGGACGGATCAAAGATGATTCCACAGGACATGTCTTGATGGCTGTGAGTAGAGTGGGGACCACTGACCAACAGGGAGACTCAGTGCAGCCAGGAAAGGTTCACAAAGCTGAGACCAGGAAAGAAACCAGCCATGTGCATGTGAAAGAGAGCAGAGACAGCTCTAGGCTGAGGGAACAATTTAAAAGTCTAAAAGGGGGTGGAAACAGCTTATCATATGCTGGAGTATGGTGTGGAGGAGAGCAGCAGGAGATGGGGTAAGGGGCAGGTCATGTTGGGCTTTATAGGCCTTGGTGGTAATAACATGGAATTAGGACACAGATTCATTTGTGTAGATGTTATTTTAATACAGTAGGGCAGGGCTTCCCTGGTGGCGCAGTGGTTGAGAGTACGCCTGCCGATGCAGGGGACACGGGTTCATGCCCTTGTCCGGGAAGGTCCCACATGCCGCGGAGCGGCTGGGCCCGTGAGCCATGGCTACTGGGCCTGCCCGTCTGGAGCCTGTGCTCCGCGAAGGGAGAGGCCACGACAGTGAGAGAACCGCTTACCGCAAAAAAAAAAAAAAAAAAAAAAAAAAGCACTAACAGGGAATTCCCTGGTGGTCCAGTGATTAGGACTCTGCACTTTCACTGCTGTGGCCCCGGGTTCAGTCCCTGGCAGGGTGGGGTGGGGGGGACGAAGATCCAACAAGCTGCGCAGTGTGGCCAAAAAAAAAAGTGCTAACACAGATTTTAAAAACAAAACCCAAGAGATAATCACTGCTAATATTTTGATGTAAAACTTTTCACTTTCGTCTCTTCGTATACCTATATTATGATAATAGCTAACATTTATTGGACACATGATGTGTACTATTTTAAAGCCCTTGGCCAGTGATGGAGCTGAGATGTGAAGCAGCCAGCCTGGCTCTCCTTCAGCCTCCCTCTCTTTCACACAAACACATTATATTTAGGTTTTCTTTTATTACTGTTAATATACATGTACAGATAAACATGCATGCACAATAGATTTTCTTTCTTAATATATCTTTTTTCCCACTTAACCATGTATCATGAACATCTTTCCTCTGAATAGCTTAAATATTGTCAGTTTCAAACTGCAAGGCTCCTAGAGATCATCAGGACTTACTTTAGATTATTAAAGATCCTCACACTACAGTCTAAAATTATTTCATTATTAGATGCTTTCCTGCGACTCCTAAATTTTAACTTTATTCTACTTTGTTCATTCATTCAACAACTATTTATTGAGCACTTATTAGATGTACCAAACACCAGAGCAACAGTTTATGTCTTCAGAGATTATACATCAAGTGGAGATGACAGATAGTTAATGTATAATTGTGTAATTAATTATTTTATTATCATTGTCCTGAGTGCTCAGAGGGAAAAAAATGCCACGGAGCATATAACTAGTCTGTTGGTGTCTGACTAGTCTATTAGGGTTAGGAAAGGCTCCCCTGAGGATATGAATTTAAGCAGAAATCTGAAGGAAGGGTAGAAGTTATAAAGATGAAGAGTACAAGAGAGAACAGCCTGAGTGAGGGCCCTAAGGTAGGAAGTAGTATGATTCTTACAAGAAACAAAAATAAGGTCAATGTGACTAGAATACAGAGTGCTAGCAAAAACAATGAGGCTGGTGACAAAGGCAGATCTATTTTATATTTTTAAGAACTATTTCACACTTGGCAGGTAATGCTTATAAAGGGCTTTCTGGGAGACCACATATATTTGAAACTTATCCAAAATAACAAGACCCCGTTTTTCTAGTATGCATTGAGTATTGTCCTTAAGAAGTGTTTGTTTTGCCTTGTGAAGATAAATTGCACACCTTTAATCACATTGATAAATAATCTCACCGGGAACTGTGAGAAATTTACAGCAGAAACTGTTATTCCCCTATAGCTATTTCTCCCTTTCTTCCATGTTAATAGAACCCCTAATCTTCTACTGAGTGTATGTCTACTCTGAATTAAAATATCTACATTTCCCAGCCTCCCTTGCAAGCATAGATGTAGTCATGTGACTAAGTGCTGGCCAATGAAATGTAAGCAAATATGTCTTGCAGCAGCTTTGCTCTCTTCCTTAAAGATAGCTGGTGGGCACTCTTTGCCCCTTACTCCATCCTTTCTCCAGGAGAGTGGATGTTATGGTCACTATCTTAGAACACTAGCATTTAGAGGGCCTAGACTTAGGAATGATGGAGTAGTCAGCTGGAAGGAGTCTGGGTTTTTGATAACTTTGTGGACCAGAGCTCCTAGTCCCTGCACTTCCTACTTAGGGATTTTTACAAGAGAGAAGTAAACTTTTATCTTGTTTAACTCAGTGTTACTTTGAGCCTCTTTTCTAATAGTGGAACCTAATCCTCGCTGAAATGACAGAATGCAAATAGTTCAAATCACAAATGATTCAAGAAAAATATATCTAAAGGATTAGTACTGATTAAAATGTAAGGGCCTTGGACTTCCCTGGTTGCACAGTGGTTAAGAATCTGCCTGCCAATGCAGGGGACACGGGTTCAAGCCCTGTTCTGGGAAGATCCCACACGCTGCGGAGTAACTAAGCCCATGCACCACAACTACTGAGCCTGTGCTCTAGAGCCCGTGAGCCACAACTACTGAACTCGTGTGCCACAACTACTGAAGCCCGAGTGCCTATAGCCTGTGCTCCGCAACAAGAGAAGCCACTGCAATGAGAAGCCTGCACACTGCAACCAAGAGTCGCCCCTGGGCAGCAACAAAGACACAACATAGCCAAAAATAAATGAATAAATAAATAAATTTATTTAAAAAAAAGTTGTTTCCTGAAGATGGAAATTTCGTCTTAAAAAAATTAAAAAAATAAAATAAAATGTAAGGTCCTCCATAACACTGAACATAATACAGAGCACAAGTTATAAACGGCTTTTCCTTCAAAAGCTCTCTTATGAATGCTCCAAGTGGTTTTTACATTTATGTCTTCTCTACCCATAAGATCTTGGGCTTCCTGCATGTAGGTGAACCTTATTTTCCAACTATATAGCTCACATGTATAGCATAATGTCAAGGAGGCAGTAGAGCGCAGAGGTTAACAAGTAGATTCTGAGAATCTCTGCCTAAATTTGAATCTTGATTCCATGACTTCCTAGCTATGATATTTGGAGAAATTTATTTTCTTAATATTTTTTAGTCTCAGTTTATTCTTCATAAAAGGGGGAATAATAATTATATTCCCTACTTTATAGAATTATTGGGTAAATAACAGAAGGTAAGTAAAATGCTTTGCAAAGTACCTGACATGTAGTAAGCACTCAATCAATACTAGCAATAATTGTATCTTGTAGGTTTGTATAATAAATTTTTATGAACATCTGACCCAAAGAGGTTACTTATTTCTTTGGCATTAAAATATATATTTTGACTGTCAGGAATAATCTACTGAATATAATTAAAAATGAATAAATGGACTTAGTCTAAAATGGACAATAATTATTTCTAGCTTTAAGTTGGCATATCACTTAGTCTCAGAGGAAAGCAAATGACATACTCAAACTGGTATCATTCCAGGAGCAGTAGTGGTATAACCTGGGCTTAGTACCACTGGCTGTTCCTTCCAGGCCAGAAGGGACAAAGAGAGGGAGCAGTAACTGAATCCCAGGAGAGAATCCTGTAGTTGGCTACCTTGAGGAGAGCAGTCATCTGTTGAAGGGCGTAGCCAGCCTGAGGTGACCTTGCCAGGAGCAACCCAGGGTAATAATTAATCTGACTTCCCTATCCTTTCCCTCTCTAATCTCCTGCAAGGGCTTCTCATTGGCCCAAACCAAACAGAAACCAGAGGTGAAGGAACCCCCTCCATATAGTGTAGTCTATTCGAGTCTGCTTCCTGGGCAGAGAGCAGAGTGGACAAGATGAAGAGTGGATTTGGAGGAACAAAAGGGAGGTTCCTGGCACCATGTCAGAATAAGTGTCCTTAGGACGCCTTTGGTATTCTGACTGTAAAGCCAGAGATTGGTTTAGTAATCCAATTGGATGTTATTTAAATATAAACAGGGTGACCCTCCCATACTGATAGAAAGTGAAAAGAATTCTGAATAGCTTCCAGCAGTAAATACCTTTATTGAATATGTTGATAAATCAAATAAGTGAAACAGCTTGGGTAGGAGGTTAGAAACTCAAATCACACTGAAGATTTGGTAAAATGTATAACGTGAATTTAGGTGACATGGGTGGTGAGACCACTCCATTTGGAGAGTATGGACTGGAATTCCTATTGGCACAGCAACCATAAAAGAGGGCTCTGTTTCTCCTTTCAGGTCATATAGAAGAAGGTCCTGGAAGACTGCACTTCCAGACCTCACCCTCACAACCAACCTGGAAGGCACCCCAAACTGCTTGCGTAAGTTACCCCAGGTTACTTGGGGGTTACTTGTTTCCTTGGGTGTAAGTGACTTTTAGCTCCATAAAGATTTTGAATTAAATGTAGAAATGATGATGTAAATCAAACCCACCTAGTAATATTATTTTCCAGTTAGCATTGAGAATATAACACACAAACATGTGTATTCTATGTTTATATTTAAGTATTTAGAATATATAAGAGAATTTGGACTGTTAAATTTGCTGTTAGATAGCTTTTTGATTCTAATTTTTAAAAACTTTTTATTACAGAAAATTTCAAACACATACAAATTAGAAAGAAAAGTATAATAAACCACCATGTACCCCTCATTCAGCTTCAACAATTGTCAGCTTATGGGCAATTTTGTTTCAACTATACTCCCACCATTGGGGACTTCCCTGGTGGTGCAGTGGCTAAGAATCCGCCTGCCAATGCAGGGGACATGGGGTCGAGCCCTGGTCCGGGAAGATCCCACATGCCGTAGAGCAACTAAGCCCGTGTGCCACAACTACGAAGGCTATGCTCTAGAGCCCGCAAGCCACAACTACTGAGCCCGTGTGCCACAACTACTGAAGCCCGTGTGCCTATAGCCTGTGCTCCACAACAAGAGAAGCCACCGCAGTGAGAGGCACGCGCGCCGCAACCAAGAGTAGACTCTGCTTGCCACAAGTAGAGAAAGCCCGCGTGCAGCAACAAAGACCCAACACAGCCAAAAATAAATAAATAAGTGAATTTATACTCCCACCATGTTCCTTCTCCTATATCATTTTGAAGCAAATTTCAAGTAGCCTATTATTTCATCTATAAATATCCCAGTAAGAAATGCTAAAAGATAAGGCCTCCTTTCTTCAAACATAACCACAATATTACACAACTTAAAAAAAAAGATGATGATTATTTAACATCATTAAATATCCAGTCAACATGCAACTTTCCAAATGGCTCATGAATGTCATATTTTCTATTTAGTTTGCTTGTTTGAATCAGATCCAAATTAGATCCACACCTTTCGTTTGCTTAATAACATTTTTAAGTCTCTTTAACTTATAAGTTCCTTCTCCATTTGTCTTTCTCTTTTTTCCTTGTACTTATTTGTTAAAGAAACCAGGTGTTTTTCCTGTAGAGATTCTGACAATCTGGGCTTTGCTGAGTACATTCTGGAGCAAACTTTAACATGTTCCTAAGTCCCTTGTGTTTTCTGTAAATTGTGATTCCAATTTGAACTTGTCATTAGGTGACTGATTTAGGCTTATGATTCTGTGTTGAAGGGTGTGAAAGAATTATATTGTTTGGAAGCAGTATTACAATACTTAATAGAAGACTCACTGTATTAGAATTTTTTTTCATTTATAAGAATTATTTAGGTGCTTGGGAATGTTTATCTGTCAAAATTGAAGGGCTGGAAAATAAAATTGAATATGTTAAATTTACAAGTGCAATTTAAAATGTTTAAACGTAGGTAATTTACTTTTATGAAAAATTCCCTTAAGAGTTTTATTTTAGTTGCTAGTCTTATAAACAGAATAATAAGATTTTTAAACTGAATTTGAAAGCTTAAGGAAAAACTAGACTTTACTGTCACTACAGTAAATTGAATGTTAATTAAAAACTAATCTGTGAAATATCTCCTTGTGCAGGAAAACTGCCTCAAAGACACCAAAAATACTCTTGTCAGCATAAAGATGTTTTTGCCCTCCTCTCTCAAAAATTATACTCAAACAACAATGAGAACAAGATGGGAAAGTCAGGAGATGCAGGAATGGCTCCTGACTTAGCAGAGCAGAGGAAAGTTAAGCATGCAAGTTGTACCAAGGCTCAAGTAATTGGTAGCACCATATATTCAGGAAGAGGGAGTGAGGAAGGGGCTGAAAACTGATGGAATATTTGAAGGTCAGTATAAGGTGCAGTTAGACCCAAGACTCCCATACACGCCAGCCCATCCTGGTCAGAAATGGGAATCTGAATCTGAGAAGCTGTAGACTCAGGAACACATACCTGGAGGAGGGTAAGGGAGAAGCGTCCAACAGGAAACTGACCAGGCAAGTCCCCGGGCTCCCTTCCTTGCCCACCTCCAGAATGCCAGCATCCTCTGGTCTTCAGCCTTCCCTGTGACCATATGAAACACCTGATGTCCTCCCAATAAATTCTGTATCTGTTAGTCCGAATCAGCTTCTATGCCTGCACCCAGGAACCCTGACTAAAATAACATTTCACACTTACCTTGTATTAATGTCATTAATATATATTTGCATCCATTCTCTCCCAGGGTAATTCCTTGTCTGGTTTGGCTCATCATTTTCCCTGCAGAAACTAATATTGTGCCTAGCACTTAGCAGGCTTTTACTAACTGTTTATTGAATAACTGAGTGAATAAAACCTTCCCTGTGTCTTACGTATACTCTTCACTGTATCTTATGTGGTATCTCAATTACAGAACTTATCACATCAAATATATTAATTTGTTTAAATGTCTGTCTCCCCTATAAGAACATAAGTTCAAGATCAAAGATCCTATCTTGCTCATTTAAAAAAAACACCTCCTAGGGAAGGTCTAGTACATAATAGGTAGAGAATGAAGGAAGGCAGGAAGGAGGGGATATGTGCTAAGCATTATGTTACCGCTGGACACACAGCAAATAAGAATATGGGTGGATAAAAAGGCAACATGACATCAGTGACAAGGCAACAAGATGTGAAAATGATGATGTTAGAGAGAGAATATGTATGATGGATCACGGGATATTCAAAGCAACGATGAGATTGTCCATACTGCAGGCTGAGGTTGCCTTTGGGGAACTGGGATAGAAAGTAAGCAGTAGTTTAAGAAAATGTCAGGTGGTTTTGTGATTAGAAGGTGAGAGGAGTAAGTTTTCTAATTGGTGAATTTAAAATAATGAGCTGGGTCCTCTCAGCCTTGTCTCCTTCCCTCCTTTCTTTTTCTCCCCTCCCTCCCTTTTCCCTCTCTTTTCCTTTCTCCCTTCTATTTCTTTCTCTCCTTCTTCCTTCCTTCCTTTTTTTTTTTTTTTTTTTTAAAGCAGTCTGTCTTCTGCTCTCATGCATGCGCATTGCTCTGTCTTGGCTTAAGGGGCCTGCAGTTGTCTGGCTGTGCTAAGGGACTGGGTGGCTGTGCTTGCAACTGGGGAGCTGGTGGGAGGACTATTAATAAGCCCAAATGACTGCCCACTTAGAACTGTTTTCTCCAATCAGCTTTATTGGTAACGAAGGCAACATTTTGGTCTCCATCTCTTTCAACTGGTTATAATTTCAGGAGTGGAAATTGGGTGTTATTTATTGCGCTCCTCAAAACCCAGCAATCTGGAATACTGAACACGTGGGCCAACTTAAACTCCAACTATCTGGAATATCTAACACTTGGATCAAGAGAATTAGAACAGACAGGAGGAAAGATATGGGTATTGGGCCAAAAGGAATTAGAAAAACAGGAACAAGAAATATAAGTCCACAAATATGTATAAAATAGATAACTAATAAGAACCTGCTGTATAAAAAAATAAATAAAATAGGGCTTCCCTGGTGGTGCAGTGGTTGAGAGTCCGCCTGCTGATGCAGGGGACATGGGTTCGTGCCCTGGTCTGGGAGGATCCCACATGCCGTGGAGCAGCTGGGCCCGTGAGCCATGGCCGCTGGGCCTGCGCGTCCGGAGCCTGTGCTCCGCAATGGGAGAGGCCACACAGTGAGAGGCCCGTGTACCACAAAAAAATAAAATAAAATTTAAAAAATAAATAAAATAAAATTCAAAAAAATATAAAAGAAATGTATAAGTCGAGGTTGCTCTTGGAACCGTTTTGTTTTCTTGATCAGATCAGATAATATGGGACAGTGACTCTCAAGCTTTGAACCCTTCAGTGGTGCGGGGGGGTGGGGAGCTTGTTAAAATCACAGATGCATAGGGCCTGGGACTTGCATACGGAAGATCTTGGGTGGGGCTCCTGCAGCTGTATGTTTAACCAGCCTAGGAGGTGGTTAGCACTCCAAAGTTTGAAAACCTCTGCTTCAGAGTATATCAGATCCCAAATCATTGTACTCAGAAGCAAAACAAAGTTTTCAAAACATTTCTAATCACATTGGAAGCAGGTGGGCAGTTTTCTGCAGAAAGCAAGAGACACAAGTGAGAAGCATATGAGAAATCAGTAGGACTGGAGAGAGATTGGTGATGGTGGGGAGGAAGAAACGTGATGGGAGTGTACTGACAAGAAGCTTGGGCGGGGACAACAGGCGGGAAGAAGTGGGGGAACAGTTTAGGCTGGATAGGCTGAGTAAGCACTTCACAGGTGGAGTCACAGAGCAACTGGAGCCCAAGGACATGGAATGTAAACAGTTCTCTTGGGAACCTGAAAGGGTGACACACAGAGGCATGGGAAAGAGCCTTGCTTTCAGAGTTCCTGTTCCATCCAGGCTTCTGGCCAAGCCTTGAGTCACCATCCTCTGGAATCCTGTTTCCACTGGGAACTGGCACAAAGAGAGGAATACCCCCCTTCCTCTACCTTTATAGAAACATCACAGAATCAGTGATGGGTTTTGCAGAATGCCTCCAGTGGTGCATGCACTTAAAGCTCTCTGTGGATGAGATAACATTCAAAAATGCTTTGTACAGCATGAAGCGCTAAACACAGGTCAGCCTTATTACTCCAGTTCTCTTGGGTGTCTTCTTTCCAGAGTCCTTCCACTTTGAGATAGTGCTCCTATGACCCTGGATGACCCCGCTCAGATCCTTCTCATGGGCTGGCATTGTGTTGGTTAACCATTTGTAAGTACTCAGCTATTTATGTCGAAGTCATGAATATGAGGCAGCAGGTGTTTTTCAGTTTTTTTTTTCTTTTTAAAAATCAGTGTGCAGCCTTTTCATCCTCCCCACCCACTTCGAGTCAGTGTTCAGGAACCCTCTTCTCACAGATACTTCTGCTTGATAGCCCACGAAAGTTTTCCTATGCTGCAAGAAACAATATGGGTATTGCAAACAAATACATCTCCATGAAGACTATTGCTCATAATGGAAACAGGACCTCTATTAAAGGTGACTGATCTATCATTTTCCAAACTATTCTATTTTGTCTCTGCAAAGTATGAGAGAGTTTGTGAAAAAAGCTCTGTTGTCTTCCAGGAAGTCAAGTTGAAAAGTTTAGGGATGAACATAAACATCCTGTGTTTCACTTATGGATCATGAATTTAAGGCAACCATTCTCCAACAGGTGTTTATCTTCATCCGGCACTCATGCATTCATTCCCTTGACCAGTACTTTTTGAGAGCTCTCATGTTGTAGGCCTTGAGCTAGCCCCCAGGGATCCAGGGGTGCCCAAGATGGAAGAGATCCATGGCTCTGAGGAGCTCAGGTATAAAAGTCTTAAGACACTACCTGCAGGGTAAACAGTACTTATACGTCTGCTATTATAGGGCCAAAGTAGTGAAACTGAAATATTTGTGGGTAGGGGGTGGGGAAGGAACAGGAGGCACTAAATATTATTCTGGGGAGTAAGATTTGCATAGATCAGGATTCCTCTAATTTCTTCAACACAGTGTTCTTGGGCCCTCTTTCTTATATTATAATGCAAAGGCACTTGGAGTTTGAGTCCTGAAAGAAGCAGAGCCTGGAAAAAAAATCATGGCCAAGAATGAGGCCTGATGAAGAGCCAAAAAAAGATTAGCCAGGGGACTTCCCTGGTGGCGCAGTGGTTGAGAGTCTGCCTGCTGATGCAGGGGACATGGGTTCGTGCCCCGGTCTGAGAAGATCCCATATGCCGCGGAGCGGCTGGGCCCGTGAGCCATGGCCGCTGAGCCTGCGCGTCCAGAGCCTGTGCTCCGCAACGGGAGAGGCCACAACAGTGAGAGGCCCGCGTACCGCAAAAAAAAAAAAAAAAAAAAAAAGAAGATTAACTAGCTAAGAGTTCTGCCTAGCACTGTTCAGTTTAGTGAAGCTATTTGGTCACTCTTATTTATTCCATACCATGGACCAGAATCTTTTGAATTTTGAGTGTATGATATAATTCTTTTTCTTTTTTTAAATTATTTTTTCTTTTTTTTCCCCTTTAGTTGTATGATATCATTCTTGATCAGCATGTAAAGAGCATTGAACACCTTTTAGATTAGACTTTTGAAATTAGTGAATTGGATTATTTTATGTTTTGAATAGGTAACACATTCATATAGCTCAACATCCAAAAGGTACAAGAGTATAAAGTAAAAAGTCTGTTTTACCTCTATTATTCAGCTGTCTAACATCCCTGCCTTGAAGGAATTAGTTTTGTGGATATCTTTATTTTAACCATATTTTATGGGTATAGTAAGTAGGATTCTTAACCAGCTTTCTAACCTGAGAATAAACCCTGCATCTCAGCCATGTGGCAACATGTCCTTCTAGAATATATCCTGTTCTATAGGACTTACATGAATCAGAAGTTCGGATTTTATTTTCCAGATGCGTATAGTGTGAGTTGTTCTCAAGGGGGAAAAGAATGGGAAAGGACGTGGGAAAACTGGACAGGTACATGTAAAAGTATGAGATTAGATCACTCCCTAACACCATACACAAAAATAAGCTCAAAATGGATTAAAGACCTAAATGTAAGGCCAGAAACTATCAAACTCTTAGAGGAAAACATAGGCAGAACACTCTATGACATAAATCACAGCAAGATCCTTTCTGACCCACCTCCTAGAGTAATGGAAATAAAAACAAAAATAAACAAATGGGACCTAATGAAACTTCAAAGCTTTTGCACAGCAAAGGAAACCATAAACAAGACCAAAAGACAACCCTCAGAATGGGAGAAAATATTTGCAAATGAAGCAACTGACAAAGGATTAATCTCCAAAATTTACAAGCAGCTCATGCAGCTCAATAACAAAAAAACAAACAACCCAATCCAAAAATGGGCAGAAGACCTAAATAGACATTTCTCCAAAGAAGATATACAGACTGCCAACAAACACATGAAAGAATACTCAACATCATTAATCATTAGAGAAATGCAAATCAAAACTACAATGAGATATCATCTCACACCAGTCAGAATGGCCATCATCAAAAAATCTAGAAACAATAAATGCTGGAGAGGGTGTGGAGAAAAGGGAACACTCTTGCACTGCTGGTGGGAATGTGAATTGGTTCAGCCACTATGGAGAACATTATGGAGGTTCCTTAAAAAACTACAAATAGAACTACCATATGACCCAGCAATCCCACTACTGGGCATATACCCTGAGAAAACCAAAATTCAAAAAGAGTCATGTACCAAAATGTTCATTGCAGCTCTATTTACAATAGCCCGGAGATGGAAACAACCTAAGTGCCCATCATCGGATGAATGGATAAAGAAGATGTGGCACATATATACAATGGAATATTACTCAGCCATAAAAAGAAACGAAATTGAGCTATTTGTAATGAGGTGGATAGACCTAGAGTCTGTCATACAGAGTGAAGTAAGTCAGGAAGAAAAAGACAAATACCGTATGCCAACACATATATATGGAATTTAAGGGAAAAAAATGTCATGAAGAACCTAGGGGTAAGGCAGGAATAAAGACGCAGACCTTCTAGAGAACGGACTTGAGGTTATGGGGAGGGGGAAGGGTGAGCTGTGACAGGGCGAGAAAGAGTCATGGACATATACACACTAACAAACGTAGTAAGGTAGATAGCTAGTGGGAAGCAGCTGCATGGCACAGGGATATTGGCTCGGTGCTTTGTGACAGCCTGGAGGGGTGGGATAGGGAGGGTGGGAGGGAGGGAGACGCAAGAGGGAAGACATATGGGAACATATGTATATGTATAACTGATTCACTTTGTTATAAAGCAGAAACTAACACACCATTGTAAAGCAATTATACCCCAATAAAGATGTTAAAAAAAAAAAAAGAATGGGAAAGGACATTAAAAATTATGTATTTATCTAAGAGAATTTCATGCCATCAAATGAATCTCTGCCAAACAAGGTTATACTGTCAAATTTTAAAAATCTGGTTTCCTAAAGAAAACTATACCTGGTTCTTATCAAGATTACAAAAATAATACCCCTCTAAGTACTTAATATATATTGAAACTTCACAACAAGAACATGAAGTACATTTTATAGGTGAAAAAAACGAAGGTCAGACAAGTTAAGCAAATTCTAAGTTTTCAAATCCAGGCAGGGCTTCGGGGCCCTCACTCTTAATCTGCAGGATACTCACTATCTATTCCAATAGAGAATAGCCAAAAGAAGGCACATGGCAACAATTTTTGTTGTTTATTCAAAATCTTTTGTTCTCAAATTTTAGGATCTATCAAAATTACCCGTGATGTTTACATGCAGAGTCCCAGGCCTCAGCAATAAACTAGAATATTAGAATCTCTGGGAAGGGCTCCAGGAATGCTTATTTTAACCAGCATTGCAGGTGACTGTAAGCATGGTGGCTTGTAAGCATACTGTGATAAATATACCTGTGGCAGTTGGTGTTTTTCGAAGTTGGTCACAACTGTATCTTGTATCACACATACCCAGCTAGTTTCCAGAATCTTGGACCTTTCTTTCAAGAGAGGGGGTCCATGTCCCCTACTTTTCAAACTGGGTGGGCTTTTGTGATGAGTCAACCAATAGATTATGGTGGGAGTGATGCTACGTGACTTCCAAGGTTGGGTCGAAAAAGGTGACAGCTTCCACTTTTGCCTGCTAGAACACTCGTTCTTGGAACCCAGCCACCATGCAGTGAGGAAGCCCAAGTAGCTCCAGGGAGAGGCCCACTCAGAGAGGAACTAACAGTCTGTACCAACTTGCCTGCTATGTGAGCCATCCTAGAAGTGGTTCTGGTCCCAGTCAAGCTGCCCAGGCTGACACAGCATGGAGCAGAGATGTGTCTTTCCTGCCAAGCCCTGCCTAAATTGCAGATTCAAGAGCTAAACAAATGATTATTGTTCTTTTAAGCACTAAATTTGAGCTGAATTGTTATGCAAGAGCTAACTGGACTAGTACCCTTCTAACCCCATATTACCTCTGCCTTTCTTTCTATCAGGGCGGGTTCCAGACCCTCTCTAAAATATTCTGGAATTATCTTTCTCCAATGTCATTTACTTTCCCAAATTCTTCTAAATACAGAAGAACCACTCATTTCAGACTTCTGGTTATTTGAAGTTCTCATTATTGCCTCTGAGTCTTGGTTTCTCATCTAAAAAGCAACAGTAATAAGAAAGCCTACCTTATATACTTTATCATTAAATGAGATAATCCATGTAATTATTTAGCATCGTGCTAATGATAATGTTTTCTCTTATTACTCTTACTAGGTTTCTTGCATTCATATTCTCCATTTCTTTAATGCACTTTTTTTTTTTTTCTTATAGCTCAATGCCATTTCACAGTCTTTTTTCTAGGCCTGGCATGCTCCCCCAACCAGGTCAGTTAGATTCTTACTCATCCTTTAGGATGCCACTTCTCATTTGAGAAGCCTTCTCTGACTTCTCAAGCAATTAATGCCTCTCTTGTGCTCAAATAGCACCTTGGAGGAATCTCTATTACGGCCCTTAACACACTGGATTGTAATTATTGTTCACTAGTCTCTCTCTGATGGACTCTAAGTTCCTGGAAGGCAGGGTCAGCCTCTTTTTTGTTTTGAGTTTTGGCCACCTGGCGCGGATTGCGGGATCTTAATACCCCGACCAGCGATTGGACCTGGCCGCAGCAATGAAAGCCCCGAGACCTAACCACTTGACCGCCAGGGAATTCCCTAGGGTCAGCCTCTTTGTATTCTCATCCACTAACATAGCATCTGGCACATCTTTATTCACCATCTACTGTCTGTGCTACTGTGCTAGGAAACACCGTGGCTAAGGAGTTAAGGGGTCCACGTTTTGGCAGACCTGCGTGGGAACAAAACAGCTCCATTTCCCTCATAACCTTGGAAAGAGTGAATGTCTCCGAGCCTCATTTGTAAAGTGGAGGAAGCACTTTAAGATTGCTATGACGATAAAGTAAAATAATTCTCGCAAAAAGCCCATTACAGAGCAAGCAATCAATCATCAGGATGTTAGGAAATGCCTTCCCCAACAATCCCATTTCCGGGCACCCTCACTCTAATCCTCCTTTAGGGCCCCGCACTCTAAAGGTAATCCCTCTTTTAGGGATTACGCTGGGATCTCTAATCCTCTCCTGGGTCATTCCTCCAGCTCTCCAATCCGCGAGTCAACGACTAGGGCCAGGCGTTCAGAGGCCATTCTTCTTCCCCGCCCCCCAACTCTCTCCAAACCCTTTTAGCTTTTCCTGGTCTAAGGGGTGTGTCAAAGACACCCGATTTATGCGAAATTTAAACATCAAAATTCTGGCTAGGCTTTTCCTGGATAACTTTCGAGACCCACAGTTGGGAGCTTTGCTACTGACTTTCGGTCTTCCCCTACTTGTGAGGAAGGAGCTCGCGGATCAACTTGACCTCAGTCGTTCGGCCAGCGCCAGCCCCGACCGCGCACCTTGCAGTAGCGTTGAATGAACTAACGAACGAATGAATGAATGGGCTACCTCTACGGCCAGGCCTCTGTTACGTCGCCCATTGGCGCGGGCGTGGCCGCGGATAAGAGGCCTGCTGGTCGCAGACCACTCAGTCCCACCAGCGCGCAGCAGGACCGGACACTAGCGACGGGGCTCTGTGGGGCTCCACGCCGCTCCACACTGCCTCTCCCAAATCCCTGCCCCGCCGCGGCGCGTCACTTCCGCCACCCCCAGGCCGCGGCTGGGGCGGGGAGCGCGGGGGAGGGGGCCAGGTCCGAGGGAAGTCCGCCCGCGCCCGAGCAGGGACTACATTTCCCGGGGGGCCTCGGCGCGGCAGCGGCGGGCGCGGCAACGTTCCCCGGAAGTGGAGCCCGGGACTTCCACTCGTGCGTGAGGCGAGCGGAGCCGGAGACGAGACCAGAGGCCGAACTCGGGATCTGACAAGATGGCCGGGCTGCCCCGCAGGATTATCAAGGTAACCGCCCGGGCCCGCTTCCGGCTACCCGCTCTGCTCTTGCCCTCTCGACGGACTGGGCGGAGCGGTCCCTCGCTTCCTCCGGCCCGCGGCCCGCGCTGGGAGGCCCGAGGCAGCGCGGAGAGGGTCTGGCCGCGGCGGCGAGGGAAGTCGGGCGCTGGGGAGGGGGCGCCGGGGAGACTTCCGGCCGCAGTGGGGCAGCCCGGCAGCGGGGATCGGGGGCTCCCAGGCGGTCGGCCCGCGAGCGGGGAAGGCCTGGCCCGCGCCCTGGCGGAGGGTGGGGCCGCGGGCTTGCGGGGCTCTGGTCTTGGGAGCGGGCCTCCGCGGTCTCTAAGACCACCCCCGAGCGGAGGCCGCGGGCGCGCGGGAATCGCGGCGGGGCCCGGACTCCAGGCGGGGGTTGTGGCCCGACATGGTCCCTCGGCCTCGGTTCCGTGTCTCGGCCCGGGCGGGAGCGCGGGGGTGCGGCAGCCGCAGGTTCAGAATGAATGAACCGGGAGGGTGAGGCCGGGCGGGGCCCTGTGTCACGGGAGGCGGCTCCGGGAGGGCCGCGCATCCTGCAGCCGCCGGCACATGCTCGCCCCTGGCTGCCGGGGTTCGGGGGACGTGGGGGCTCCGCGCCCCGCCCCTCTCGCTTCCGTGATCTCCTCTTTAAATGCGTTTCCGCTCGTTATCTTCGCGAAGTGAGTTTACTCTAGTTGGCAAACTCTTTTAGGACTGTTTCTGTTTAGAGGAAATAGTTCTAACACGAGACCGAGCGGGGATTGGGGGAGGGGGTGCAGTACAGGTACGGGGGACCTTGTGAAACCTTTTGCCTCTTGATTTTGTGCGCTTTAAATTATCAATACCGTTTTTTAGCTCTTCATGAATATGTTCTTTGACAAGTATCAATGGAACCATGAAAAATTCATCTTGGTTTTGTAAACTCTTTACATAAATATCAAGTCCTCAGACGTGAAATGTTTCTTGCAGTCCACGAAGACAAAACCTTTAGGTTTTTTTTTGTCAATTTTAGTGAAGGAAATTAGTTGAACCTCTGTGTTGCTCAGTATGCGAGTTAAAGTGTCTAAATTGCAGCATCATTTTGTTTGCTGTAACTCTGAACGTGTATTTAATCTAGTTTGTCCTTTAAGTTTGGGGGAAATGCATGCTAAGTGATTGAAGGATGGTGTATTGTGTAGTGCGATTGCAATGAAATATATCTGAGATGGGGGTGTCTCTGACCTAAAGGTGCTTAATTTAGAGAAATAAGACGTGTTTTGTAAAGTAGCAAGTAGAGAAGTAGAACAGATTGTCATTGTGCGCTGGAGTGTAATGATGTGAACCTTCATAGTGTTGTGTAAAACAAAATCTTCATTTGTTGTGTTAAAGATTTGTCTTCGACTCCGTCCAAGGCAGTTTAATGGCTGTGTGTTGGAGGGTACTTAACAATGTGGTTGTAATACAATCACATGGCCCCAGTGGTAATGTTTATTGAGGCCCCACTTGAAAATGAGGGGTGGAAGATAGAGCTGTGTACATCAGATATCCTTGGATTTTTATTTACTGTTATTCAGGTTATCGACTAAGTACCTAGTACACATTGACATTCAAGATAATTCTCCAAAATACATAATGAATGAAAGACTTTACGTATTTTTTTCATTTTTGCTTAATGCTGGAGATATTCTGCAATAATATGAAAGTCTTAGATGGAAAAATAAATTCTGTGGGACCTTGTATATAAACTTATAGATATGACTTGAAGCAATAAGTTGAAGTCCTCATAATTCAATTCATTTGGCATACAATAATTTAGTTTACACCAGGCTTTTGCATTTTGCTATTTAAAACAAGACAGTGATAAGTCATATATACTCTTAATTTAAAGTCTTGTTGATAACATCTCTAATGAAAGATCCCTTGGTTTGGGTATTATCTTGTAAGAGTTCGGTGGTTTTACTTTAATGCCATTTATAGCAAAAAGAACTGTTTTCTCCAATCCCTAGGAAGGATTAAAAGATTATACTATTTTCTTTCTAGTGCCCATGCTTATATTATGTAGGCTTTTTCATAATCTGTGAAAATGTTTATTTTTTATATCAGAATTTAAAAAAAGAAGCTTGTCTCTTCTATGTCAACTACAATACAAGGTTCTGTGTGGAATATAATGGTGGCAGTGGAATATAATGGGGTAGCACTACTGTCCTGAATGATGGGAATGTACCATCTCTCATTGGACAGTGTGATGCTTTCTACCTCAAAATGGGCATTATTTACATTTGCAAAATTCTTCAACCACTTGGTACTTGCAGAAGTCTTGTGAAGTAGACAATACATTATATAGGCTAGAAACCCATTCAAAGGACTTTCCTAGGGTCTTAAAACTGGCAGGAGGCAGAACTTGGATCTTGACCCAGTGTGACCTTCCCCTGCCCCTTGTTATTATGAAATGACGTGATATATGTCAAAGTACCTTAACAACTGTAACCATACACATAAAGATGATTTTTTGAATTACTATTCACCCAGTTGCTGTCCCACTCAGATTCCCATTTCTAATCCAGTAGCAAATTCTGTGGGCTCTATTTTTCAAATTATATCCTGAATCAGACACATTTCCCTATCTCTCTGAAACCACTGTTCAGTTCCATCATTTGTTACCTGGCCTACTGTATTGATCTCCTTTTAAACAGCAGCTAGTGTTACTTTTAAAAACATAGATCTTGTTACTTCCCTGCTCAGAACTCCACAGAGGTTCTGCAGCACACTTAAAATCTTGACTTTTTTTCCCTCCTAGCTACAAGGCCCTCCATCCATCTGGGATCTGCCTACCTCTGAGATCATCTCCCACACTGATCCCCTTGGGTCACTCCATTGCAGCCACACTGTTGCTCTGCTGTACCCTGAACAATAAGAGGCTACGCGTGTTCCATTCACAGGGCTTTCCTCCTGTTTATTGCGTTGCTTGCTTTGTCATAATGTTCAGTTCTTGGCTCACATGTCATATTCTCAGAGAGGATTACCTTAACTGTCCTAAAACACAGTCCTCCCTCCTCCCCCATGGTTGCTCTTTAGCCCCTATTTCGTCTCTTCTGTATAGCACATATCATTACTCAAAGTTATATTATTTACTGTTTATCTCTACTCCCACTAAAGCTCCATGAAAGCAGGAATTCTTGGATGACTTGGGCATTGTTGAAATGCCTAGAACACATAACCTGCAAATCTAATGTCTCGGCTCTGAAATACTGATTGAATGAATGAATGAGCTTCAGTCTCTTTGAAAGAAAGTTTCAGGAGAGTTATTCTATATAATTTGACATTGTTACTGCTCAGTAGATTCTATCTGAATCTGTGCCTGAGCTAAAAGTTTCTAATTCTACCCATAAATTCATTAAAAACAAAACAAATCAATCTTTTATTTTGTTGACTGGGAAATACATAGAACACCTTTGAAAGGTTCTAAAGGGTACATAGAGGAAAATTAAGACTCATCTGTCCTTCAGCATTCCAGTTTCCCTCCCCAGACAGCCACAACTTTTATTGTATATTCTTCCCAAAAGACCAGAGAGACTTAGTGCATATATGTTAGGCCTATTCCCCTCCTCCCCAAGTAAATGCTGTACCTGATTCCTCCCCTTGCCCCCACCTATGTCTTCGAGGTGACTAGTTTTCTAAAGAGCTGTTTTGTGGAACCTTGTGGTTAGGCCTTAATTTAACTAATTGCATATTGATAACTATTAGATTGTTCCCCATATTTTGCTATACAAACAGTGCTGTAATGAATGGTCTTATATATAGTGATATTTTGCACATGTATGAGTTACACTGAATCTTGGCAGTTACGTGTTTAGCTACAATTATAGGATTTTTTTTTCTCTCTCTTTTCCTGGGCAAAACCTCTTTTAGTCTCTAAAAGTGACAGAGCAATTAAAGCTTAAAGTCACATAAGTTGAAAGCCACCTAAAATAAGAGATCCTCCTTAATCTATCTGTCATAAAGAACCGGAGTATTTTGCGAACAAATAAATGAAATCTGTAGTTGTGGCTTGGTCAAAAACAAATTTATTTCAGCTTTACGTGTTACACTGACAGAATGACATTCCTTTAATTTTCTTCTCAAAATTAATCATGAAGTCAATAAAATATAGGCTTAGGAAACAGTTAACTTACTCAAGCAGTTGACTTATTTGATTAAAACCTAGCAAACCAACCTTCTGAAATTAGAATTTCACCAGTCTTCCCTACAATTTATTTTCTCTTTGGTGAGGTTTAGTTTCAAACTCTTAAAAACCTGTTATGAGCTGACTGAGTCTTGAGTTCTGTTTTTTACTTTAATAATTTTTATTTTAAAAAATACAGATTTTTAAAATTATAGTTGATAATAAATTTATTTTATTTATTTATCTTTGGCTGCGTTGGGTCTTTGTTGCTGCACGCAGGCTCTCTCTAGTTGTGGCGAGCGGGGGCTACTCTGTTGCGGTGCGCAGGCTTCTCATTGTGGTGGCTTCTCTTGTTGCAGAGCACGGGCTATAGGTGTGCGGGCTTCAGTAGTTGTGGTGCATGGGCTTAATTGCTCCGCGGCGTGTGGGATCTTCCTGGACCAGGGCTCGAGCCCGTGTTCCCTGCGTTGGCAGGAGGATTCCTAACCACTGCGCCACCAGGGAAGTCCCTCTTATCACCATTTAAAAGCCACTCATTTGATATGTATTTTAGTATATAAGGTAGTTTTTAGTAAGAAAAACGATTCAGAGAACTGACCCTTTTTTTAAGCCCTGAGAATCTTTGGCTCATAATGTTTTTTCCCATTTAAAAAAAAAAAAGGCATGAAAACTTACCATGATGAAGATGGACTTGTTATAAATCGTAATTAAAACATTCTTAGGAAGCAGATAAACTCATATAGTAAAAACTTGAGTAGAGGACTTCCCTGGTGGCGCAGTGGTTGAGAGTCTGCCTGCCGATGCAGGGGACGTGGGTTCGTGCCCCGGTCCGGGAAGATCCCACATGCCGCGGAGTGGCTGGGCCCGTGAGCCATGGCCGCTGAGCCTGTGCGTCCGGAGCCTGTGCTCCGCAACGGGAGAGGCCACAACAGTGAGAGGCCCGCGTACCGCAAAAAAAAAAAAAAAAAACACTTGAGTAGAAACAGTGTAGTTTTTAGCTCTTTTGGTTGTTGTCCCAATTTAGGAGTTTTCTGACCTTCTTCCTAGTACCATAAACCATACTTTTTGCATATGACTTCTGGGGATTCAGATTCTTGACAAGCTTATTCGTGAATCCCCTCGATCTCCACGGATTCCAGGTTAAGAATCCCTGAACTACTTTTGGTAGTGATTAAACTTTCAGGCTATATGGATATTATTTAATATACTACCTAATGTTTTGATTATGGAATGTAGGCATAACTGAAAGTAGGTTAAAAATCAAGTGTTGTTTTTTAAGCTTTTCTTTGTCAAGCACTTTCTTCAGTCCAGATTGATCAGCTCTCACACAATAGAAATTGAGAGTTGTCAAATTATTAAGTACTTCCTGAGTATCCAGCATGCTAAATAATGATATCAGAAATATTATGCATTTGCTTTGTAGTAATTGAGTTTTTTCCCACACTTGTGATGACTTACAGCCATATACAGTAGAGAACACTATCCTTTTCCTTCTCTGATGAGGAGACTGTAGGCCAAAGAAATTGGATGACTGAGATTCCTGGCCTGCAAGTCAGTATCTTTGCTTTTTTCCCTATGCTGTATCTAGTGTTTTGGTTTACCTATGTGTAAATGGATTTAAGAAGAAAATAACTTACGCACCTCAGATTCAAGTAGTATGGATTCTGAACATACATTTGAATGTGCTATCATGAACATTGATGCATAAGCACTGTAGAAATAAATAGCAGAACCAAGGAAATGAGGATGGCATGCAGCAGGAGCTTTAGACATTATGGTTGTAGTCATCACAGTTCTAATGTGGGTACCTAATTACTATATTATATAATTTTACTTTCTAAAAATGAAATAGATCTGAAAGGCATAATATATGTAGCAATGTTACATCAAGAAATAAGAATTCTTTTTTTCCTATATGAAAGAAATGTAATGTATGAAGGACATCAGCATGGATATATAAATTAGGAGATGAATAATAGGGAATCAGTTAACTTCAGCTAAAATCTTAGCAACTTTTAAAAATGCTTCCCAAGTTTTTTTATTTTAAATACTAAGTAGTCATCTTCAATTTGTAGATTAAATAGGATGTGGGATCACCATAGTCTGAGAGTGAGATCTGTGGCCCTGGCATCTCTGGTGACAGAAACCATGTGTGATCGGAAGAAATGGGTAGGTAACTGGTTAAGAGCCCTCAGAGAATCAACAGAAAGCATTCTTTATTATCCATTTTTCCAAGAGCTACACCACACCATTCAGGGCATTGTATGTTTGTTAAAATCCTGGATGTAGCTATTCTAAAATCCCCTAGGGATACTTAGGCATAGAAATTTTTATAGTTCTGAGTTGACCTGTAACTCAGATGTTTCTGAATAATTAGGATTAGGCTATAATTTGAAGTACTTCTAGGCATTGGTTTCAGAATCTAATGTTGACATATTTTTCTTTTTCTTTTTCTTTTTTTTTTTTTTTTTGCGGTACACAGGCCTCTCACTGTTGTGGCCTCTCCCGTTGCGGAGCACAGGCTCCGGACGCGCAGGCTCAGCGGCCATGGCTCATGGGCCCAGCCGCTCCGTGGCATGTGGGATCTTCCCAGACCGGGGCACGAACCCGTGTCCCCTGCATCGGCAGGCGGACTCTCAACCACTGCGCCACCAGGGAAGCCCTGCTTTTTTTTTTTTTAATTGTCTATTTCCTCTTCATATTTTCAAACTCCTTTAGTTTTCAGTACCATCACAATATGTCACTGTCAGAGGTTTGGTCTGTTTTGGGCAAATCAGTTTTTATTTTTAAAGTCTACAATCCAGTGACTGAAGGCACCGTAGTGGAGAAAATACTAGAAAGAAATCTAACAAATGTTATCTTTGTGTCTTGAGACTATGGGTGCTTTTTATTTCTTTAGAGCTTTCTAAGATTTCTTTATAGTTTATACTAAGGAAAATGTTATTGCTGTAAAGTCACTGTGTTTTTAGTGACCTTTAAGGACCATTGGGATTACCATCCCCTTTACCCCCTTACTATGGAGCAGGGGCAAAAGTGGCTTTAGTAAGCTAGTAAGAGCCCAAGGCCAAATTTCAATCTTCCATAACATTGCGATTTGTCTGCCTTTTTATTATCCATTCATAAAACATGTTTCAGTTCAATTAAATGGACATTTATTGAATGCACAGTATGTATTCACTAAGCCAGTAAAAAAAGAGAGGCATCGCTGTCTGGTGAAAAATAGAGCTGTGAAACAAGAAATTACAGTGAGGTGTGTTATAAAAGAAGGAATATCTGGGATTTACCATAGTCTGAGAAAATGTGTCAATATCTGTTGAGGAGTGTTTTTAAACTTGAAGAGCAGTGGGGAGAGTGGACACAGGGAATAGTAGATATGAAAGCTGGAAGGAGAGGGAGAGGGAGAGAGAAAGAGGGAGAGAGGGAGAGAGGGAGAGAAAGAAAGCATAAATGCATTATATATACCAGAGATCCATTATGTGTGGTGGATAGTGTCTTATTGTAGTTTAATTACAGGCTTTTGCGTGAGTGCTGTTTAGTAATATAGTTTACCTTAAGATGGACTGCCTCTCTGGGGTGGCATATTCCTCTCCTGCTCTCCTGGGTCCCTGGATTTGGGGAAGTTCGGGGTTCCAGTGAGAAGGAACTAAAGAGCAGGTGGAAAATACATTTGAGGTATCACTGCATCAGACCATAACCACTCTAATGTGAGTTTTAAACAAGACGTTTTTCATTCAGTAAGCCTAAAGATAGAATTATCTTACACTTGTTTATATATTAATTTGAATTTTGTGTTTTCCACTAAGTGGAGGGTATTTGTACCTACTTAATTTCCTCACTTGTATTTAGAGAGAATAAGGAAAAGTGCTTTCCAGTAAAATTCCCCCTACGTTTGCACTGCAGTTCTTGCTTTGGCTTTTTTAAAAAAGTCATTTCTTTTCACAGTTGGAGGCACAGTGATTTACAGCTATAAAGCTTGAAGTTTCTTACCTTTAGCTGTAAAAGAGCTATTCCCATTAAGTAAATTTTTTTTTTCCCCCTGAATGAAGTACTCTGTCTACCCTGTCTTTATTGTTGTGGTTCAGATAAGGGTTAAACTAAAAGTGCTGCAATCTCCGTTCAGGTTCCTGCCACTGACTGTGATTAGAGGTCAGTAAACACTTGGCCAAACCTTGCCTATTTATTATCAGAATCTTCCCTTAGTTTAATTGGGTGGGCTGCTGATGTCTTGAGTGGTAGGAAGTAGAAGATATTTTCTGTGAATATTGGTCTGTAATCTGAGCAGTTTATGGTAGTGCATCAGAATTACCTGGGTGTTTATAAATTTAACAGTTGCCAGCCCCAGAATTTTTTTTGTTGTTTTGTCTTAAGATCTCCAGATGATTTTAGTGTGCACCTTGCAGAAACAATGGCCTAGTATATGCTTGGCTTCAATGCGAAGTTGGGTAGAATGTGGTAGAACTAAAATCATACATAAAGCCAGTAGTTTCTCATATAGAAAACAAAAGCATCAGTGGGAACACCGAAGATGTGACATTCTGGATGGGGAAACCCTCCAAGTTTGGTTTAGGGAAAGAAGTTTTTAGGGGGGTGACATTTGAGCTGAATTTTGAAAGATAAGTAGAAAAACGGGGTCGGGGGAGAAGAATGTCATTCCAGGTTAGACATATCAAACTCTAGGAAGATATTTGAGCAGTGCTAAAACTGTAACATGAGTCAGCACTTCTTCGCTTGGACCACAGACACTTCAAATGCAGTCTTTAATTTGAAAGAGTTTTTTTTCCTTTAGAAGTGTAATTCATGTAGTCATTACTAAAAAGTCAGTATACAAACTGTTACAAACTAAAAATAATCCAGTAATACAGATGATTTCCCCTTCACTTTCTTTTGCTATTCCAGTCTCCACTTCATAGAAAAAATGCTAAAATCTTACTGAATATGAAAGGAAAACCAAAATGCTTCATATTTTTGAGATAAAAATCACATATAAAATTCACCTTTTCAAATGTACAATTCAGTGGTTTTAACATTCACGAAGTTGTGCAACTATCACCGCTTTCTAATTCCAGAACTTTTTCATCATCCGAAGAAGAAACCCTCTACCCTTTAGCAGTCCCTCTCTGTCCCTACTCCTTCAACCCCTGGCACCCGTGCAGCTACTTTCTCTATGGATTCACCTCTTCTGGACATTTCATATAAATGGAATCATACAATACAGCTTTTGGTGTCAGACTTCTTTCACTTAGCATGTTTTCAAAGTTCACCCATATTGTAGTATGTATCAGTACTTCATTCCTTTTTAAATTTTTTTAGTTGAAATTTTTCTAAGTAAATACTTTTAAGAAATTACAATGCTGAATGAAGCAAAGCAGAAGTTTTAGCAGGTAAAAATCTGTATTGGTTCCCATAAAACTAATCACATTTGCAACCTGCATTGCTTTCTAACGTTTAAGAAGTATCCTTTAGCCTTGTGAGCCGTTGTTATTATTTTTTAAATTGTCAGCAGCCAGTAAATTTTTATCGTTAAAGATTGGATTTGGGGAATCCTTTGGCAGTCCAGCGGGCACTTTCACCACCGGGCCTGGGTTCAATCATTGGTCAGGGAATTAAGATCTTGCAAGCTGCACAGCACGGCCAAAAAAAAAAAAAAAAGATTGGTTTTGATTGCTGGGGAATGAAAAACTTGAGCCAATTCTGGTGAATAATGGGTAGGAACAGCACGGACTTTTATTTTTGTCTTAAGTATTAAGAAACTTTGTGACCTTGGCCAACTCACTTTTCCTGGGCCTCCATTATTTCTAGTTCCTTTTTAAAAAGTTCTCATTGAGACAAAGCCATGATCATTTAATCCTGGAACTGACTTTCCTTTTTGGCTTTTAAATTGGACTTTAAGCAATTCTCAAAAAACAAACAAACAAACAAAAAAAACAACCCAGGACAAATGCTGAGTAGTAGCAATATTCTGAAAATTTTGAATAGCTTTCCAGTATAGCTAATATGAAGGCCTGTATCCTATCTGCTATGATAGTTTTAAAGCCTTTAAATGTTCATGTTCTCTTGGGGTTCAGACCTTGGACCTTTTCTCATTATATATTCTCCTGAACACATTTATTCATTTTCTTGGCTGCAGTCAGCATTGATCAGTGATTCCAAAATCTAATGGTGAGTCTCAGGTCTCTCCAAGTGCCTACTTTCTATCTCCACTTAGATGTCTTGCACACATTTTAAAATCAACTTTATTTTACAGTGGAATGTATTCATTTTGCTGTCTCCCCCTCCCTTGCATTAGTACCTTTGGTGTTTCTTTTCTTTATTAATTACATTAACATTACCCAGTTGCCTACAATTTACTTCTGTTTCCTCTTCTCTCCTCCCCGCTCTTCTCTCTTAGACATTCAGTCATAAGCCGACTGAACCTTAGAAATGCCTGTCCTTTTCCTAACCCATTCCTGTCTCCCATCCTCTCAGGCTCTTACCCTCTCCTGCATGTTTTTGCAGTAATCGGAGAACAAATCTTTCTGTCTTCACTCACTCCCACACACACAAGCACGCACGCACGCACACACACACACACACGTGCTGTTTCTCTCTCTCTCTTCATTTTCCACATTGCCACATTATTCTAAAAACACCCAATGTGATCATGTTACTCTCTACTGTGTTCAGGCTAGAGTTCAGATTCCTTAACTTGGCATGCAAGGCTTTTTCACAACCTGGTCTTTTCATCTTAATTCATTGCCATCTCCTTCCCTGTCTCCCCTCTCCTATACAACGTCTGATACTGATGGTGTTTACCAGTTAAAATGATGTATTTTCCAACTTTTGAATTATGCCATGTTGGCAAGGGAACATCCTTTGTATGAAATGTGACTACCCAGCACTCTGTGTTGGTTGGGATTGGGTTTTTTTTCTCCTTCTGAGACAATCTTGACTGTAGTCATCTTGCTTATATTCCTAGTATGAAGTATATTGTGGTACAGAAACTAGAAATACTATTTTCTGCGTGAAAAGAAAATCAGGGATAAAATTTAAGTCATTTGCTTTATTTTCTGAAATCCTGTAAAGGCACTCTAGGAAACAAATGTTGGACGTATTGTTAATTGAGTCATCATAGTGAAAAAAACTTTTTTTAATTTTTGACAAATAAAAATTGTGTGTATTTAAGGTGTACAAGGTGATGTTTTGATATATGTATACATTGTGAAATGATTACCACAAACTAACATTATCTGTCACTTTCCTTACTTACTTACCTTTGTTGTTTTTGTTCTGGTGGTCAGAGAGATCTCTTAGCAAATTTCAAGTATATAATACATTACTATTAACTATGGTCAGCATGCTATACATTAGGTCTTTCATCTTCTAACTGAAAGTTTGTATCCTTTGATCAATATCTTCCCTTTCCCTCCACCTTCCAGACTCTGGTAACCACCTTTCTAATCTGTTATTTTGAGTTTGACTTTTTTTTTTTAAGGTTCTGCACATAAGTGACATGCCTATTTGTCTTTGTGTCTGGCATATCTCACTTAGCATTATGTCTTTTGGGTTCATCCACATTGTCACAAATGGCAAGATTTCATTCTTTTTTAAAAACTGGTGAAAAGATATTTTAATTTGCTCTTTGTAGCCATCAGAAAAATAAAATATTTGACACTCCTTGGGTCAGGGTTTTGAGCGCCATGTATACTTTTTTAAAAAGCCTGTATACCCTTGCCCTCATGGTTCTCATACATACACACTAGTCTTTTGTTTTCTACTGCTTAATTGATAATAGTGGGTTAGTTGTAACAGGGCCATAAACATAGGAGTTGGAGAAGACCAATGTCATCTCCATTTGTTGTAGGGATTGCACTAGCAGATTTTACTGTATTAGTATGCAATGGGACTCTGATAGCCAAGAACCCAGTCCTACTCAGCAGGCTTTCACTCCCTAAGCCCCTCAGGTGTGGATGTAAAAATGCAGATATTTAGGTCCACTATAATGAAAAAAGAAAGTAGATCTTGCATATGTTGCCTCTTATGAGTAATCAAGTTATAGCAATTTTAATATTTTAAGAGTGCACAAGTTACAGCAATTTTAATATTTTAAGAGTGCACACATACACTTCTTTACTGCAAAGTGCTACTTTATTTTTTTCTTTTTTTATAAATTAATTTAATTTATTTATTTTGGCTGCGTTGGGTCTTCGTTGCTGCGCGTAGGCTTTCTCTAGTTGTGGCGAGCGGGGGCTACTCTTCGTTGCAGTGTGCGGGCTTCTCATTGCAGTGGCTTCTCTTGTTGTGGAGCATGGGCTCTAGGTGCGTGGGCTTCAGTGGTTGTGACACATGGGCTCAGTATTTGTGGCTCGAGGGCTCTAGAGCGCAGCCTCAGTAGTTGTGGCGCACGGGCTTAGTTGCTCCACGGCATGTGGGATCTTCCCGGACCAGGGCTCGAACCCATATCCCCTGCATTGGCAGGCGGATTCTTGACCACTGCGCCACCAGGGAAGTCCTGCTACTTTATTTCTTTGGTTGAATCATTAAGCCAATTGGGGTTATGTATTTATGTAATAAATTATGGCCAATGTATGTTAATTTTTAAATTTATTTTTATTTATTTTTATTTTTTTGCGGTACGCAGGCCTCTCACTGTTGTGGCCTCTCCCGTTGTGGAGCACAGGCTCCGACGCGCAGGCTCAACAGCCGTGGCTCATGGGCCTAGCCGCTCCGCCGTATGTGGGATCTTCCTGGACCGGGGCACGAACCCGTGTCCCCTGCATTGGCAGGCGGACTCTCAACCACTGCGCCACCAGGGAAGCCCTGTATGTTAACATTTTAAACATTACGAGTATTAGTGAGTACACTGAATATCTACTGTGTTCCTTGTACTGATTGTTGACAGGTCCCTCTATTGTTTATGGCAGACTAAAACAAATACTCAAGATAATTTTTTCTGCTTGGTACATATCAGCTACTTCATTTTGCCATTAGCTGGCATGTGTAGTAGAATGATTGAATTCAAATATTTGACTTTAGTAAAATGAAAGCCAGTGTATGGCTGGAGCAGGAGGAGAGGGGTAGTATAGAAACACACTAACATTCATTAAAAAAAAAGAAGATTGTATTTTTTAAAGCCCCAAATGTTGCAGTCCAAGTCCAAAGATTCATCTTATAATTATAAAATTGTAGATGTTTACATTATCATACTAGTTAGTCTCTCTTATTTATATCACAGAGTTAATCACATAACTTCTGTTGGAAAACAGAAAAATGTGATTGCGAACTACAGAAATATTGCCCATTTTGCTCAGTATCAAGAGTCTTATTGTTCTTACATCTACTGAAAAGCTTTGTAATGGAAGTGAGAAAGACTGAGAAAGGTTATTTATATCCTCTGGCAGGAAGATCACTTTCCTTAATCTTGATTTGTGCAGCTTACCTTTTTCTTTAGATTCATTTGATGCCCAAATATGTGAAATTGTTGCCTCAAAGTATTACCAAGCTGTGTGCAGAATTGCTGGACTTTAAATATTTATTTTTAAATAAATTTATTTATTTATTTTTGGCTGTGTTGGGTCTTCGTTTCTGTGCGAGGGCTTTCTCTAGTTGCAGCGAGCTGGGGCCACTCTTCATCGTGGTGCACGGCCCTCTCTTGTTGCAGAGCACAGGCTCCAGACGTGCAGGCTCAGCAGTTGTGGCTCACGGGCCCAGTTGCTCCGCGGCATGTGGGATCTTCCCAGACCAGGGCTCGAACCGGTGTCCCCTGCACTGGCAGGCAGATTCTCAACCACTGCACCACCAGGGAAGCCCGGGACTTTAAATCTTTTATCAGGGTACTGGAGAAGTATGGTTGGGGAGAAGTTGGTTGGATAGTGGTTGGGAGTCTCAGAATTCTCCCACGTTTGTGAAATTCTGTTTGGGTCATTCACACTTGGGTGAAGCTTACTTAGAGCACATTATCAGATTGTTCTCTAAAGAGCATCTAGCTGAGGTCCTCTGCTTTGAAAGGCGAGGAAAGGTGGCTTTTAGTTAGTATAGGGTTGGTCCTGACTTCTGTGAAACTCACTTTGATACCAATAAATCACCTTTGAATCCCGAATTTGATTATTTTCTAGTTGTTGGATATGGGCACTGTGGCTTCTGCCTGTGTCAAGTGGAAAGGCTCCCAGACATCTGTGGGCCAAGGTGCTTGTGTGGGCTCCCTCTGGACTTGTCATTTCCTTAACTGGCACAGCTGCCCTCTTGCTTCCCAGCTGTCCTTTGTGTCTTTTGCTGAGTAGAGGGCCAGAGGGGTGGGGTGGTACTAGGTGGAGTGCAGGCGGCTGGGCTGATCCTTACTCTGGTAGTCTGTGAACACCTGGGAGCTGTCACATATGTCAAGTTGTTACTTAGGTGACTGAAAGATGAAAAGAGAACTTTAAGGTATTGTGGAGGTAGCAGCTATAGGAAGCAGCTACATCTCCTAAGTCTGGGGGGAGAAATGAAGAGAAAAAGTTGAAGTTATTAAAATTTAGAAACTTGAGAGAAGGAGCCCCAGCTGGGATCCAGACCTCTGAAGAGAGTCTCGCCCTCTTGTGGGGGAGCCTGTGGGGCCGTGCAGGGAGAGGTGCTGTGACAAACTGGCTCTCTCAGTGTGGGATAAACTGCGAATTGAATGAATTGCTGCAGGGATGTTGGGTGATGCTCACAGGCACTTCAGGTGGACAAGAAGCCTGGAAGAGGCAAGTCCCCTCTAGCAGCTTTAGCACTGCCCACCTCATCTGCTGAGTTTAACAGGGAGCCCCTGGCAGAGCAGAAATGTGGTTTGCAGAGTCCCACCTCCAGAATCACAAGTATAGAAGGATAAGTGAGAGATACTTACTTTACACCTGGCACAGATATAAATTTCCCAGTGTAGAGGGTTTTGGTTTCTTTTTTAATTTTTAAAAATTTATTTATTTATTTATTGGCTGTGTTGGGTCTTAGTTGCTCCGTGTGGACTTTCTCTAGTTGGGGCGAGTGGGGACTAATCTTCATTGAGGTGCGCGGGCTTCTCATTGCGGTGACTTCTCTTGTTGTGGAGCACAGGCTCTAGGTGCGCGGGCTGCAGTAGTTGCAGCACATAGGCTCAGTAGCTGTGGTGCACGGGCTTAGTTTCTCCGCAGCATGTGGAGTCTTCCCAGACCAGGGCTTGAACCCGTGTCCCCTGCATTGGCAGGCAGATTCCTAACCACTGCACCACCAGGGAAGTCCCCAGTATAGACGTTTTAAACATAGAAAGCTGCCTGACCTTCTGGTCCAGCCCATGACAGGGAAGGGCAAGAAGCTCTTGAGATATGGCAGTATTTGACTTGACTTCAGTCCTACAGTATTAGGAATTTATACAGTTTTTTAAAATGTGTGTATTTGTTTTGATTTTTTTGTAAGTATTAGATACTACAGAGAAATGCCTTTGTACCAAATCACTGGAATCCCCCACTTTATTTGGCCAGCCCTCAAATCTCAGGAAAGACAGAACTGCATACCTTCAAGTGGGGATTAAAGAGAGAAAATGCCAAGGGGGACAAGTTCCGCCTGCCTTTGACTCTGCATTAGCCCTAGGGACAGGGCTTCATATACTACCAGAGCAAGTTAAGAGACGTATTTTCTCTTTACACCTTTTAGTTATAATTTTCTCTTTACACCTTTTAGTTATAAACTCTTTGTCATTCACCTAACCTGAAGGCAGAGGTGTGAAGCACTGCTGGATGCTGAGGATTCCAGGCTCTAATTGTGATGTGTGAAAAGAGCCCTTGGCTCTAGAGTGGACTTCTACTGGATAGGCTTCTGTGTGCATTTATGAGAATTAAATGAAACAATGTATGTGAACATCCAACTCAATTTTAGGGATTAATCCAGTTGTCAGTCCCTGCACATTGGAGTTTTAACTAAATTTATCTAGCTCTCCAGTTCTTTAAGCTCTGAAAGTCTAATGTCCTGCCCAAAGTTTGGCCATTTATTAGTAGTTTAAGGTCTTGAAGTTTCCTTTTTTTCTGTGTGGTTCTGGGATTGTACATGCTATTAACTGAGACAAGAATCCATTAGTTGCAAGCGTTTTGCAAGTTTAGTGATTTTTACTGAGTTAGGAGTTTAGCAGCAAATGGTGTAACTCACCTTGTTGGCTCTCGGTTTTCTCTTCTCTTCTCATTTCTCTCCACTTGCATTGCTCCGCTGCTTCGATTCTCTAATGCCTGGTCAAACTGTGTAGCTCCTGCCCCCAAATCCTGGCAAGTACTCAGGTGAATAAAGAACCCTGTTTCCCTAAATTAGGACCCAGTTCCTTCCCTCAGTAAGCTTAAGGCACGGTACATACTGTACTTTTTTTTCTTTTAAATCAACTTTATTAATGTGCAATTTGCATACAGTTACACTCATTTGAAGTGTACAATTTGAGTTTTGACAAATGTATACAGCTGTGAAACCCATCTCAGGTAAGATTTAGAACATTCCATCACCCCAGCACAGCACTTAAATTAAAAGATCATACTGTTTTGAAGTGTGTTTTCACTTTATATAGAAGGAATATTTTCCTACACTGTTACATTTACAGTATCTTTTTTCTTTGTTGTGATCGTTATTTCTGGAGGTGTACTTTTGAGCACATCCACAGTTTTTCTTTAGGATAGGTTCCAAGAGGTGGAATTCTTAGAGGTTGGCCAGCGTGTAGTCCCACCAGCCAAGTATATGAGATCCAGTTTTCTCCACAGCACTAAATAGCATTGTTTTTTTAAATCTTTGACTATTCTGAGTTTTAAGGATTGTCTTGATAATGAGACATTGTTACTTTCAAAATAGGGTTACTCAAAATGCACAATTTCTTTAGATGATTTTATTTTAAAACTTTTTTTTTTTTGGTCTTGCACATGTTACAGAATTCAACAAAGGGGGGTACTCATTGAAAAGTGTCTCCACTTTCAGGTAATTCCTTTCCTCAAAGAAGCCATTGTTTACTTGGACAATTTAAATCAGTTATTTTATGGTTCTGTAGCCTGTTTTTTTTATTGTTGTTCAGATGTATTTTTACATAATATATTAGCTCACATTGCCAGCAAGCCCTAAGTCTAGCATTCATATTCTTTAGATGTATGGTTGCATTGTTTCAGAGACTCAGGCTATCCACATGAAGTGGATGAATTTGACCAGTATTACTGTACACAGGTGCTGTATCATATAATACTTCTGCCTTAGTATGTAAATTTGTGCTTATTTCAGTTATATTAAAATCTGAGTTGTCGTGGTCATTTTCTCCTGTGGCTCAGTAGCACAGGACAAAATAATCACCTGAAATCACAGAAGAATAAAAAAAACTTATATGTACTAAGTTATACTCCAGCTGGATCTCTTAAGATTACTTAACTTTCAACCAAATTGATAATCTTTGAAATATTAAAATCCTTAACCTCATGTTAATTTGGCTTCTTGAGAAATTTCATTCCAAATTCTTCTAAAAACCTTGAGGTAGAGGACTGAATCTTTAATATGTCAACCAGTTAGTACTGAGCAAATGATCATTATTAAAGTTGAGGAAGATGACTATTGGATCTTCACAGTTGCTAAAGGGGCAAGAGAAACTTAAGCCTGCTATCTCTGCTGCTTAGTATTTGGTCCTTTAAGTGCACAACCTGTAGGGAAGGTACCAAGGCCAAAGCTTTTGAGCAAAAAGTTTGAAATAGTTTGTGAAGATTGGATTTGGAATTTTTAAAAAAGTCCTTTTTTTTTTTTTTTTTTTGCATGCTCCAGCCATATACAGCCACCATCTGGCTCCTTAAAGCCTTGGGCCTACCGTTTTTGGAAGTTCTTGGATCCTCCTTTACCCAGTCAGTAGTAGTTAGATCTGTTCATTCAGCTGGTACAGAATGTGAGACAGTGTGGTGCTCAGCATTGGGACTGCAAACATTAGACCTGGGCCTTGACCTATAGGAACTGGTGTAGTTGGGAGACCAACAGTAGGGTGGTGAAGTGTGTAAGGGATGGCCTTCTACAGAAGGTACACCCCTGCTTCCCAACAATTTTTAGTAGCATTTGAACTTCCCTGGTGGCGCAGTGGTTGAGAGTCCGCCTGCCGATGCAGGGGACATGGATTCGTGCCCCGGTCCGGGAAGATCCCACATGCCGTGGAGCAGCTGGGCCCGTGAGCCATGGCCGCTGAGCCTGCACGTCCGGAGCCTGTGCTCCGCAATGGGAGAGGCCACAGTAGCATTTAGTCAGTTGCTTACCTCTTAACTGTCAGTTGACTTTCAAAATTGTAGAAATGCTGCTTTGTGGGCAAAATAATGTTTTATGGCTTAAATGGCTTAAGTCTACTTCCTAATTCTCAAGAGCAAAAGGATTTTGTGTATATGGAGATGTGTGGTTATGTGTGGAAGGAGTACAGAATCTGGGGCCAGGCTCTCTGGGATTGATTTCTAGCTCTGCCAAATACTAGCTTGGACATCCTCACTTGATCTCTCTGCTTCTTTATCTGCTTAATATACTAATCTAGCTCTAGAGTGGTTGGGAGAGTTGGATTGCATAGAACAGAGCCTAATGTAATTCTGACCCTTTTTTAATATTGCTTACTACTGTTTTCTGATTTTGCAAAGATACTGCCTCACTCTAAGTCTAAGAAGAATGAACGTATTTTGTTTGGGAAACCTATGATTGTCATTTCATATTTGTTCAACAAAATAGATAATATTAAACATAACTCTGAAATGGGGCATAAATTTTTTTTTTTTTTGGTTGCATTGAGTCTTTGTTGCTGCGCACGGGCTTTCTCTAGTTGGGGCGAACGGGGGCTACTCTTCCTTGCGGTGTGCATGCTTCTCATTGCAGTAGCTTCTCTTGTGGAGCATGGGCTGTAGGCGTGCGGGCTTCAGTAGTCGCAGCACGTGGGTTCAGTAGTTGCGGCACGCAGGCCCTAGAGTGCACGGGCTTCAGTAGTTGCGGCGCACGGGCTCAGTAGTTGTGGTGTATGGGCTCAGTAGTTGTAGCTCGCGGGCTCTAGAGCACAGACTCAGTAGTTGTGGTGCATGGGCTTAGTTGTTCTGCGGCGTGTGGGATCCTCCTGGACCAGGGATCAAACCCGTGTCCCTTGCAATGGCAGGCGGATTCTTAACCACTGTGCCATCAGGGAAGTTCCATGGGACATAGATTTTTAAAGCATAGTGAACACCCGTTTGTCAACAGTGGGTAGGGAAATGGGATGTTTGGGGTAAATAATATATTTTGATTTTATTAGAATTATCATATATGTAGTCAATTTTCCATGTGTTAGACAATACTAAACTTTATTTTTATAGGTGCTAAACTGAAGTTTTATTTTTAATCCAGAGTATTTAGGATTTTGCACTGCACAACTTCAAGGGGTGTCATTCATGCAGACTGTGATGTGAATGGTCCTCTCCTGGAGCTGTACAGTGTGGCAGACTTGTTAAAGGATGCTTATTTGGGGGAGACAGACCCTAATATCGGATTGCTTCCTAATTTATCACACAGTTGCATGCAGAGTGTGAAAAAAACTTAATTTTTCCTTTCTGGTGGTTTGGATTTTGGACGAAATTATGTCAGTGACACAGATGGATTGAGAATTCAAATCTGGACCAACTGTAACTTGTTTTTGTTTGCCTCACTGAAAATTTTGACTGCTGAGCTTCCATCTGTCTTCTTGTCTGTTAATATCAACAGAGGCCTTTCCTATTAGTGGAGTCCTTAGGCATTTAGCACTTAAATTTTGCTGTGATTGCCACATTTGAAACCTGAAATAACTAGTAATCAAGGAAAAGGATTGAATAAATAATATATAGTAGTTGTAGAAGTGTAGCCACTAGCTGGTAGGCCAGGAAAAATGCCTGTTTATGTCATATGGTTTGCAAAGAATATCGATTATCTATAAAGCAACCAGGAAAGCACCGTGCAGGGACATAATAAGTGAAAAAGTGTAAACACATTAAACTGTTTTTAAGCATTTTGTCTTTGTCAGAACAAATACAAATATACTGGAATATTAACCGGATTTTGGTTATTAGGAGTAGAGCGATTTTAAGTTGATTTCATATGTATTTTTCTTTAATGAGCAGGTGAAATAAACTTGGGGGAAAAAGCAGGTATCATTCGCAACAGATTTCTTCCTTATTTAGGTATTAAGCATTGTCATAGATACTGGGGATACAGTATATTCATTTATATCCCTTCCCTCAACAGGGAAGATGAAATAAATACTGAGTATTGAACAGTAATTACAAGGCTGAAGCGTATTACAAAAAGGGACCGTCCAGTAGAAGGAAGCATATAGCAGTAAGATTTAACGCATTCCAATGATAAAATGTTTAGCCAAGTTTGGTGCTAGAGAGAACCTTTGAAATGTTCAAGAGACTAAATTTTAGTAGATTGGGGAGGTAAAAGAGTTTGTAAGGTTATATAACAATTTAGCACAATTAGAACTGGGATTAAGTTCAGATTCCTAGCTCTAAAGTTTTTTCCCTAGGAGGTACACGAGGACGCCTAGTTGAAGTGAAGTTAGCTCTCTAATGTAAATTAGCTCCCTCTTTAAAGGCTCTTAAACTAGGTAGAAGTTCTTTTTTTTTTTTTTTTTTTTTTTGCGGTACACGGCCCTCTCACTGTTGTGGCCTCTCCTGTTGCGGAGCACAGGCTCCGGACACGCAGGGTCAGCGGCCATGGCTCACGGGACTAGACGCTCCGCGGCATGTGGGATCTTCCCGGACCGGGGCACGAACCCGTGTCCTCTGCATCGGCAGGCGGACTCTCAACCACTGTGCCACCAGGGAAGCCCGTAGAAGTTCTTTGATAAAGAAATTAGCCAGCTTCACTGCTCTCCTCCTTTGACCCCATTTAATTCCAAAGAGGTAGCTGCTTCTTAACCTCTTCATTTTACCCACAGTCTATTAGCTCTTTTTTTTTTTAATTAATTTATTTTATTTTTAGTTTTGGCTGTGTTGGGTCTTTGTTGTGTGCGCAGGCTTTCTCTAGTTTCAGCGAGCAGGGGCTACTCTTCATTGTGGTGCACGGGTTTCTCATTGCGGTGGCTTGTCTTGTGAAGCATGGGCTCTAGGCACGCAGGCTTCAGTAGTTGCTGTACGCAGGCTCAATAGTTGTGGCTGGCGGGCTCTAGAGCGCATGCTTCACAAGCTTAGTTGCTTCGCGGCATGTGGGATCTTCCTGGACCAGGGATCGGACTTTTGTCCCCTGCATTGGCAGGCGGATTCTTAACCACTGCGTCACCAGGAAAGTCCCCAGTCTTATTAGCTCTTAACCTTTCCTTCACTTTCTTTTCTAACTTAGACTTTGTTTTCAGCAAAAAATGGAAGCCAACTTTGGCTATTTTAATCCGCAGTAGTATTTATTGAGTTATGAGATATCTAACACAGTCTTTAGGAGCGCCAAAGAGAGAGGCAGTCAGGAACAAGCCTCGGACTCACATCACGGACTTCACTGTGGGCATCGCATGCAACACACACTACAGTGTGATTGCTGATGCCAAGTACAGGAGGCTGCACTTGGTTGTCTAGAGGTAACTACTGCTGTGCCCTCCAGAATGGATCCTTATTTCTTAGCTTCTGATGCACAGGTTTTTGACTGAGTCTAGGTCTCACATGCTAGGTTGCAAGAGAGTTAGGAAATAAGACTAAAGCTTCTGTTGAGGGAGGTGAGGATCCATGAAGGTTGGGGAGTGTGCTTCCCAAAAAAGGGTGTTCTAGCTGTTGGGTAGCCAAAAGCAATGATGAATGTCTACTACGAACCTCATTTTGCCTTCTGCTGCCAGGCAGTCCTTCTGTGTGACCACAGATAAGTTTTTCTATTTTCTACAACAGTTACTTCAAATTTTCGCATTCTTTTTTTTTTTTAATTATATAGTGGTTATGTTTTTAAAATATTTATTTATTTATTTTTGGTTGCGTTGGGTCTCCATTGCTGCGTGCCGGCTTTCTCTAGTAGCGGTGAGTGGTGAGTGGGCGCTTCTCTTCGTTGCAGTGTGCAGGCTTCTCATTTTGGTGACTTCTCTTGTTGTGGAGCATGGGCTCTTGGTGTGTGGGCTCAGTAGTTGTGGCTCACGGGCTCTAGAGCGCAGGCTCAGTAGTTGTGGCGCACGGGCTTAGTTGCTCCGCGGCGTGTGGATCTTCCCAGACCAGGGCTCAAACCCGTGTCCCCTGCATTGGCAGGCGATTCTTAACCACTGCGCCACCAGGGAAGTCCCTCGCATTCTTCTTAAGCTCCCAACCTGAACATTGCACTAAGGAAGAGGAGCGAAAGGTATGAACAAATGGGGAATTTTTACCGTTGCTTAATAGTGGATAGATTTACAGACAACTGTCTAAACTCACACATAAGGGCCTTAAAATGAATTATCAACTTCAAACAATGAGTTAAAACTTTGAGAAAGAAAGAAACCCACAATCTAGATCATTTCTAACTTAAGATGAATTTTTTAAAAAGTACGTGTTCACTGGTTTTTGCTAATGTATCACTCATAATTAGTGTTCACCATACAGGAACAGGCATTTAAAATTTTTCCCTGTTTCCATTCAGGATGAATTCAGAAGACTTTCCCTCCCCCACCTGTTAAGTTACACCCTCCCTACCAGAATCTTAAATATGCAAGTTTTTTTTTTAAATGGGTTTATTAACAGTGCCTTAAGTACCTTGGCACAATAGCAATCCCACTGATGAAGTGTTACTAAGTTATTAGGTCCTCTCTTCATTCAGAGGTGTAAAATATCATTCCTAAGACACAGAATTCATTAAGATGGACAGTTAAAGTATTCAAATCACTAAAGACTTAGTTTTGGAGCTGGTGCTAAAGTCATTTCAAGCCATGAAGTGTTATGGCATCATCAAATAAGAAACCAAGAGAAATGGGGAAACATAACTTCTATCAGTCTACTAATTACAGTGCTGGGTATTCAAAGGACATTTTTACCACCAAGAATTTCATGAGTGCTATATGAAGGAGTAGTTGATACTGTCTTTAACTGTGATGCCAATATTTAGAAATCATTCAAAAAAACAGGGAAAAAAAGATGGAGATGTAAAGTTTCTGTCTTTCCAGAAAATTTTAAAGTGTCTTTAGAAATAGCCAAGAAAAAATATGCCCCCAATCTAGTCCTGTTGTTCATATAGTGTCCCTAACTCACACCTGTACCTACTCTAAGACCTTGAGATACCCATTCTAAAATGCATCTTCCAAAAACTGACTTTTGGGAGGGGGAAGGGTAAGCTGGGACGAAGTGAGAGAGTAGCATTGACACATATACACTACCAAATGTAAAATAGATAGCTAGTGGGAAGCAGCTGCATAGCACGGGGAGATTAGCTAGGTGCTTTGTGACCACCTAGAGGGGTGGGATAGGGAGGGTTGGGAGGGAGACGCAAGAGGGAGGAGATATGGGGACATATGTATACGTATAGCTGACTCACTTTGTTATACAGCGGAAACTAACACAACATTGTAAATCAATTATACTCCAACAAAGATGTTTAAAAAAAAACTCTGACTTTTGTGTATATTTATACTCACATTGAAATAAATTCCTGGGGTGGGAGGGGGCAAGGGACTCTACTCTTACTTAGAGTTAGTTGATGCCACAATACCATGAGCAAAATAAGGAATTAATACATTTGTTAGTAAGTTCATATTTCAAAGTCACCGAACATTTCAGAGCATAATGGTTTTTGTAATATCAGAGACAGAATGGCTTACCATATAGCAGATAGTTAGGGTCACACGCCCACGTGCAGCAATGAAGACCCAGTGCAACCAAAAATAAACAAATAAATAAAAAATAACCATTATTAAAATTTAAAAAAGAATGCAAAAATTGGTCTATACCAATTTTTAAATCAAATATAGCAGATTTTTTTCCCTACCCTATTTATCTTAGTAAGACTATATACTTCTTCAGTTGACAATCCCAAAAGAAAAAAATAAGTGACATGGCTTAATTTACCTTTTTCATGAAGTACTTCCTCATGATTATGAAGCCCTTCCTTAACTTCTGTGCTATTTATTGTCCTACCAAACATTTGATATTTACTGTTTGTATTAATTGTCTTTCTATTTACCATTGAGATTAAGAAAACAGGCTCTGAAGCTACAGTGAGTAGAGCCCAATAGCCTGGATTTCAAACCTGGCTCTGTCACTTGCTAGCTTTGGTTATACTGTTAAGTGGTCACTCTTAGTTCCTCATTTTCCTCATTTGTAAAATGGGTCTGAGGATTAAATGAGTTAGTAATACATTTAAAGCACTTAAATTGGTATTTGACCTAGTTTTTTTTTATTACTTGAGCTTTTATAGATTCTCTGCTGATCTGGGAACATTGCTTGATAATTGCATAAAGTCCCTGACCTTATGGAATTTACAGGCTAGTGATGAGGGAGGAAAAGAAACAGACTGCAACATAACCTGATGCGTTTAGGGGGCAAAAGATTTGGGGGTAGTAGACAAGGAAGACAAGGAATTCAGCCTAATAGTTTTCCTTGCTGGATGCACAGTTTGTTAGTAGGATTTTCAGATTTTTGTCCATTGTCACTGATTGGAATAATTGTATGTGCCGTTCCTGGGGTAGAAGTTACTAACTGACAGCAGGTTTAGTAATCCTTCTCATCAGCTGTGTGGGACCTGAGTGTGCATGCATTTACTCCTGGAAGAAGCCTTTATTTAGCACTTAACCACCACCATTTGCTAGCTGGAGTTCCCATCTTCCAATAGTGTAGGGTCTGACAAGTAAACCAAGTTATTGTGCTAGGTATAGTAAGAGGAGTGGAGGTACTAAGGTGCCGGAAACTGGAAGTATAGGGAGATGCTTCCAGACAAATTCAGACCTGAGAAGTAAGTTGGTTGGATATACTTAGCCTTTGAAAAGTTCTTCTCTGGCTCCTAAGTCTCCATTCCTTTTCACTGAACTTAACAGAAGTATTGATCTGGTCTTGGGTTGAGGAGAAAAATTAGAATGGAGAGATTTCTTGCCCAAGTCATCCCACCCTATCTATTGGATGTTACTCCAGTGGAACACAGGAGTACTTTCCTAACTGTTACTTATCAGTCTGACTGGAAATAAAGCTTTTCAACAAAGTGGTATCTTGGTATCCAGAGCCTTTGAAACAGTTACCTCCATTTTTCCATCTCTGAGTGTACCACCTAAGAAATTATGAGATTTAAGTGTGTGGGAGTAGAGAGAGAAAAAGGAGGAGGAGGGTGTGCCTTGAGAATCATTATTCTCATCTAACTTTAGGATAAGCATTTTAAAAAACAGTGAATTAGGGTAAAATAATTAACTTATATGATTGTCAGATTTTTCATTTGCCAAGGAAAAGGGGTTGATATAAGTAGATGATGTCTTATGTCCACTAGGGGGTAGTGTGAACCATAAAAATTAAAATTATTTCTCACCGATTAACCCTTATTTCATCGTGAACTTGCCTTGTTTGAATTAATTTTTCTCCATGCAGTGTTTTTTTTTTAATTGCTACAAATCATTTTCAAACACAATCTTGTGACTGTAAAAACAGTAATACACATTCCCGCCATTAGTGATTCAGATGTCTGACATTACTTTTTTTCTTGGCCGTGCTGTGTGGCTTACAGGATCTTAGTTCGCCGACCAGGGATCAAACCTGCACCCTTGGCAGTGAAAAGCCCCGAGTCCTAACCACTGGACTGCCAAGGAATTCCCTGACGTTACCTTTCATAAAGAATTTTTTGAGGGGAATATAGTGATGCTTTAAAATTTCTCTACCAAATTTTACTCACTATATGAAGTAAGTTAAATTATTCTTAATGACCTGTAAGTAAAATCATCACATAACAGGATTGTCTTGTGTTTCACTGTCCTATATGGTAGCTACCAGTCCCATGTGGAGATTGCAGTTGAAAAGTGTCTAGTTCAAATTGATATGTGCCCTAAGTATAAATTACACACTGAACTTTGAAGACCCAATATGAAAAAAGATGATAAAATACATCAATAATTTTTATATTGGTTACGTGTTGAAATGCTATTTTGAATATATTGGGTTAAATAAAATATTAAAATTAATTTTACCTTTTTCTTTTTACCACATTACTTTTAAAAAATTAATTAATTTATTTTATTATTTATTTAGCTGCACCGGGTCTCAGTTGCAGCACGTGGGATCTTCGTTGCTGTGTGCAGGATCTTTAGTTGCAGCATGCGAACTCTTTTTTTTTTTTTAATTTATTTATTTTTGGCTGAGTTGGGTCTTCTCTGCTGTGCGTGGGCTTTCTCTAGTTGCGGCGAGCGGGGGCTACCCTTGGTTGCCGTGCACGGGCTTCTCATTGTCGTGGCTTCTCTTGTTGCGGAGCACGGGCTCTAGGTGCATGGGCTTCAGTGGTTGCAGCACGTGGGCTCAGTAGTTGTGGCTCGAGGACTCTAGAGCACAGGCTCAGTAGTTGTGGCGCATGGGCTTAGTTGCTACACGGCATGTAGGACCCTCCTGGACCAGTTATTGAGCCCGTGTCCCCTGCATTGGCACACAGATTCTTAACCACTGCGCCACCAGGGGAGTCCCTGATAGAGTTATTGAGTATAGTCAGATCTTAGGCGAGATGAGCTAAAAGATCCACAATTGCAGTTTTGTGTTTCAGAGAATATTCTAAATGGGGAAAACTCTAATTGCTGTACATATAATGTGTTGGGGGTATATACAGTTAATAAGTGGGACAGCTTTTCCTACATGAAAATTACCACTCTTTTTCTAAGAGTGGTTTATTATCTAAAATTTTACTGTACATAATTCATTGCCTTAAAATTTGTAAGACCTTACATTGTTTCATAGTGCACACAAATTATTACTGAACCTAAAAACAGGAAAAGTCCTAGTTAATGGAGTTTAGTTGATTGAATGTCAAGTGTTGTCATTACTGTGGTGTTATTCTGGGATTTGCTCTTTGAGTCCCAATAGATCTGTTGATAATCAGATCAATTTGATGTTATTTAAATCCTTTAAAGTATTTGTAGCATGAACTGCTATATGCATTCTGTAAGATGACATAGTTTCCTTGCGACCTAATCTTGTTGCCACTTAAATTCATATTCTCCTTTTATGTACTTCCTTTTCTACTTTTTGTAACCAATTTTCTAAACTAGTCTACATTACTTTCTATTCTGCATGGCCTAACCTAAGTTCTACCTGGGAGTCAGTCCCAGGATTGCTTTTAAACAAATAGGATCACAAAATGCAACTACAGGTTATTGTTTTCTTTAAAAACAAACACTGTTATTTAATAAATCTTGAGACTTGTTACTGTGCTTTGTTCTTACCCTAGATTCTTTTTGAGTTGGTTATAATGTGACTGTGGCCTTCTTATGTGACTTCATTTGCCAAGTCCTTTTACAGTGTTATCTCATTTGCTCTTCATAGCACCTCTGCATGAGAGGTAATGTTAACTATATAGATGAGGAAGCTGAGGCTCAGAGCAACGTAAATTACGTGCTCAAAACTGTAGTTAAGCAATGCACTAGTAATTTGAACCCATTATTTCTAGACTTGAGGAATACTTCACTGTCTTTCTACCAAAGGATAGGATAAAACTAGAACGTGTTTCACAGTTATAACCATGTGTGAGAGTGGTAGCAGGAAGGATTTTATTTCCTGCCCAGTTTTTGCCTTTTTAGGGAAAAAAATCGACAACTTCTGTGGGAGAGAATTGTTCCATTTGGTTTGGATTTTATTCTTTTTTTCCTCCTGTAATTTATGCTGTGGGTTTGGGAAATCAGTGCTGTGTAGTCAAATAATTATGCATCTGTTCATTATATCAAAATCCGTTAGGACTTGAGAGCATATAAAAACTATTTCAAAAAGTTTTCGATACCCAAGAGCTTATTCTAGAATGTGTTCCGATTAAATCTGATACTTGATCAGGCCACATGATATATTTAATATGTACGTTCTTTAGAAAGACTGTCTGATTTTGAGGGTGAACTGAAGATGAGGAGAATGCCCTCTCTGCCTCTGACAATGTCTACAGAGAGTGATTTTGAAGCTATTTTGGGATGTGATCTTGGAGGCCCTTCTGGAAGCTTTTTATAGCTTTGAATAGAGCTACTATTTCGTTTAACCAGGGAATGGTGTTTTGGGGCTCTTGGACCCCAGCTTTCTCTTTTTTTCCCCCAGTCTCTCTCTTTATGGCTTTCTAAAAATATGAAGACCTGGGGTAAAAACCAAAGGAGGATGGAGGTGAGGAGTCAAAATTCAAGGAATTTTACCATCCACTTCTTTTCTCATTCCTTCACGCCTGCTGTTCATCCTGATATCTTTACTTTTTCTCTTTTGTTCTAGTTATATGTTGGAGGACTTCCCAAGCTGGGAGGCTTCTTTATTGCCTCTTGAGATTTTTAATGCTCCAAAAAATGTTTTACTTTGTTTGAATCTAAAGAATATTTTGCTGAAAGTAGTGTATATCATTTCAGTTTTTGATTTGCCCTTGCATTGCCATGATTAAAACAAAACAAAACAAACTAGTCTTGAATTAAAGTACTAAAAGCATTACTTTAAATGAGTTTAACACATTTTGGGAAAGGATTTGATTTTGTATCTGCATCTTGTGACTATTTCAATATATAACCGTGCTGACAGAGAAATCTTTTTTTAGTATATGCACTGCAGGCTGTAGAGTGAAGTAGTGTAAGGTGTATAATTTTTCTTAAATGAAGGCAGTGTGAATACAATATTCTCATTCATTGATTTTCATACCTAAATGTTTAGATACTGCAGTGTTCTAAATGTTTTTGACTACACATACGTATTCAAAGTGTTGAAAATATATTACTAATATATAAAACTACATGTACTATTATTGTCAGTTTGTATATTGAATATTAACATTTTTCTGGCTAAATAATTTATAAATATAAATTAGATTATTTCTTCCCACACCTGAGTGGATTTTTTTTTTTTTTTTTTGCCATACGCAGGCCTCCCACTGTTGTGGCCTCTCCCGTTGCGGAGCACAGGCTCCGGATGCGCAGGCTCAGCAGCCATGGCTCACAGGCCCAGCCGCTCCGCGGCATGTGGGATCTTCCCGGACCGGGGCATGAACCCGTGTCCCCTGCATCGGGAGGTGGACTCTCAACCACTGCGCCGCCAGGGAAGCCCCTGAGTGGATTCTTTTTCTTCTTGTGATGTGCTCATCCTGCTTTGAATAACATTAATGTTAAAGATGAAATTTCTGATTGTTTATTCCTCGTTCTTTGTAACATTAGATAGATTCATAAATCAGTAAGATATTTACTGAACATCTATGGTGCCAGGCAGTGTTCCAAATGCTGAGGATATAGCAATAAATAAACACAAATTTCCCCTTCTGTGTTACTTACATTCCAAACAAAACAAGTGAGATGTAATATGTTCAGAGGCCCTGGAGATACAGTTGGTGGGGCGGGGGGAGCAGGGATAGAGGGGGAGGGTGTGGGATAGGGTGGAGTGGGGTTTGCAGATTCAATTATGGAGGCTTCACTGAGAGAAAACACATTTGAATGGAGATCTTGGGAACTGGGTGTGTGAGCTCTATAGAAAGTTGGGGGAAGAAAAGTGAGCACAAAGTACCTGAGGGAGGAGTATGCCTTGCAGGTTGAAGAACTACATAGAAGCTAGTCTGGCTGGAACAAAGCAGATGAGATGGGGGGATAGGGTGGCAGAAGCATAGCTGAAGATGGCTAAGAGGTGGAATGAGGGGATCACGTAAAGCTTCTTTTGGGGGGCATTGTAAGGACTTTGATTTTTAAAAGTTCTGTGGAGTACAGATGGGGGTTGAGGGTCAGAAGCAGGTAGAACAAGTTAGTTGGCTGTTGAAGTCTGCCAGGTGAGAGCTGATGGTGGCTTGGATCAGAAGTGTAGCAGTGGAGTGATGAGACTTTTGTCCAATTCCGGGTAGATTTCGAAGTTCAAGCCAACAAAATTTGCTTATCAGGTTAGATGGGTGGGGTATGAAGGAAAAGGTGGATCAGTTGGAAGGATGGACTTCTGGTTAACTGACTCGAGGAAGGCTTTGAGGAGGAGCAGGTTGAGGGTGGGGAAAGGTCATGCTACATTTGGGATGCGTATTAGACATTTAAGAGCAGCTGTTGAGCAGACAGTTATGGATAGAAGAGGCATGATTCAGGGAGATATCTGTGCAGGATATGCTTTTGGGGCTTCAGCATATATGGAGTGGATTGAGTATTTAAATTCATTGGACTGGATGAGATCACTCTGGAAGTGTGTAGGCAGAGTAGAAGACCTAGGACAGAGCCCTGGCGCATGTCAATATTGGAGTATTGGAGAGGTGGGAAGAAACTGCAAGGAGCTGCTGCCATACAAGTAGGAAGAGAGCCAGGAGAGTGTACAAATAGGAAGAGAGCCAGCTGCAAGAAGCTGGATGAAGCCTTGCAGACCAAGGAGAGGGCAGACCAGCTGGGTAAGACATTGTGTTTAAGTCAATTAAGATGAAGATTAAGCTTTAGCCATTTGATTTTACCATGTGGGAATCACTGATGACCTCAACAAGCAGGTTGGTGGCTAGAGCCTAATTGGAGAGTTGTGTTCAAGATAGGAGGGGAGGAGAGAAATTGGAGACATCCAAGTATAGATAACTTTCAAAGAGGAGCAAAGCAATGGGGCAGTAGCTGGTGGGGGAGAGTCAGGTCAAGGTCATTTTCTCCTTTTTTGGGCGAGAAATTACAGTAAGTTTGTACAGTTTGGGGAAAGATCCAATAAAGAGGGGAAACTGATGATTCAAGAGAGGAAAGCGATGCTAGAGCAATGTCCTTGAGTAGGTGAGAAGGAGATAAGATCTAGAGGAGAGGTTGGTTTTAGCCAGTGACAGCCATTTCATCCTTAGTAACAGGAGAAAAGGTGCAGAGCACATGGGCACACACATGCGGGTTGGTATACAAATGCTACAGTGGGAACTTAAGGAGGTTTCTATTTTCTCATGAAATACAAAGCAGAGTTACCAGCCAAAAGTGAGGATGTGGATGGAGATATTGGAGGTTTGAACAGAGAGGAGGAAGGATATTACAGTTATTTAGGAGAGAGGGAGAAAGATGGAAAAGAGAACTAATGATATGATTGAGGGAGCAGGAAGGGTCCATTTGAGTCGTTGTCAATTTTAGAGACTAATCAGCGTGGTTGTGTATATTTCTCTAGCCTTGTTTAAATGCCTGGGCACTTGTACTTATTTTGTTCCATTATATTTTTCAGAGGGGAGATTTTTCAATGGCTTTAAAAACTAATTTTACTTTTTAAACAGCTTGGTTTTGGTGAAGTTTAAACAGAGCAAGTTACTTTACCTATGTAGTAATTCTAGTGTTTTTTTTTCTTCTCTTTTCCTTGAGTATAAGATCAGTTTCATTAGTCTAATTTTATTCTCAACGTATTTGTAGACATTTGTAGCTGGAATTGTATATGATATCATCAGTATTTGCTTGCAGTTGCTTTCAGCTGATTGTGATTATTTATGTTTTTTCCTTTGAACTTTGCATTTTATTAAGCTAAATAAAAACTATTTAGGAGATTGGAGAGGTTCTTTTATGTCCAATTCCAAGAGATAAATTTTCTAACTTTTATTTTGATGTTTAGCAAAATGATATTTGTTTCACAGATGTGTTATGTTTTTCTGTTGTAGGAAACCCAGCGTTTGCTGGCAGAGCCAGTTCCCGGCATTAAAGCAGAACCAGATGAGAGCAACGCCCGTTATTTTCATGTGGTCATTGCTGGCCCTCAGGATTCCCCCTTTGAGGGAGGGACTTTTAAACTTGAACTATTTCTTCCAGAAGAATACCCAATGGCAGCCCCTAAAGTACGTTTCATGACCAAAATTTATCATCCTAATGTAGACAAGTTGGGAAGAATATGTTTAGATATTTTGAAAGGTAAGTGTTATCTTATCATTATATGCTATTAAGATTTCTCCTTTTTCTCTTAAGCATTCCCTTTTGAGAATCTGAATATTGTAATCTTACCTTATATAATATAAAGACCACAGAACTCTGTAGGAGGGAAATGCAGCAGTTCTGTGGCTGTTTTTTTCATGCTTGGTCATTCTGGGCCTGTTGCCTTCGTAGATAAGTGGTCCCCAGCACTGCAGATCCGCACAGTTCTGCTATCGATCCAGGCTTTGTTAAGTGCTCCCAATCCAGATGATCCATTAGCAAATGATGTAGCGGAGCAGTGGAAGAGCAACGAAGCCCAAGCCATAGAAACAGGTATTTAATGTTCATTCTCCTTCACTCCACTTCCACTTTAAAAAACAACCTGTACCTTTTTTGGGGGGGGTGGGTTGGGCGGGGGCTGCACTGTGCTCAGCTTGCCAGATCTTAGTTCCTGGGCCTAAGGTCTCCTGGGCAGTGAGAGCACCGAGTCCTAACCACTAGACCGCCAGGGAATTCCCCTGTACCACCGTCTTAAAAACATCATTTAGAGTCTTAACAAGAAAAAGAAAAAATACATTAAAAGGAAAAAAACCAGATCTTTCTTTTAGTATGTAAATAACCTCTTAACAAAAGATGTTCAAACGCCATCTTATAGCCTGCTACATGACTCCCAAATTTAAAGAGGAACTGTAATTGGGAGATCTTGGACTCTTGCATAACTACACATGGTTTAACAAATACCTGAGTGCCTGCCATTCATCTAGCAATACTTAAAGATAATGGAAGACCTTTAAGCTTCTTTGAGCTGTTTTTGCAATCTGTTTGATTAAACTAAACTATGTGTCAGTTTTTAGTTAGGGAGTTTGAAATCAGTAAGCTTCTTGCTACAGATTTTAACATAATTAATGAGGAGGATTATATGTCTAGAAATGAAGGAGACAAAAGAATACAGCTCTTTTCATCCTGTTGAATTTTGTAGAACTTTAAAATTCTATTGTAGTGTTTTGGTAATTAGACACAAAGACAATCGTTCTGCCCTGATCCAGATTATAGAAAATGGCATGAATTTAAGGGATTACAGCATGCTGTTTCCATAATTAACTTAATACTGTTTGTTTACTTTTTATAGAGTTTGGAAGGGAACATATTGAAGTAAGTAAAGTAATAATTGCGTGTTTGTTTTTGTCTGCAGCTAGAGCATGGACTAGGCTATATGCCATGAATAATATTTAAATCGATCTGATCATCAAGTGTGCATCACTTCTCTTGTTCTGCCAAGACTTCTTCCTTTTTTGTTTGCATTTAATGGACACAGTCTTAGAAACATTACAGAATAAAAGCCCCAGACATCTTCAGTCCTTTGGTGATTAAATGCACATTAGCAAATCTATGTCTTGTCCTGATTCACTGTTGTAAAGCATGAGCAGAGGCTAGAAGTGTCATCTGGATTGTTGCGAAACGTTTAAAAGCAGTGGCCCTTCTCTGCTTTTATTCATTTCCCCATCATGGTTTGAGTATAAAGCACTGTGAATGAAGGTAGTTGTCAGGGTTAGCTGCAGGGGTGTGGGTGTTTTTCTTTATTATTATTATTTTTTTGGTGGTGGGGGGAAGGTAGTTTTATTTTAATTTTATGGGCTCCTTTCCCCCTTTTTATGGTGATCTGATTGCATTGGTTAAAAGCAGCTAACCAGTTCTTTAGAATATGCTCTCTAGCCAAGTCTAACTTTATTTAGACACTGTAGATGGACAAGCTTGATTGTTTGAACCAAAATGGGAACATTAAACAAACATCACAGCCCTCACTAATAACATTGTGACTTTGCTGTCAAGTGTAGAATCCTCCCTTCAAGAAAAAGCTTGTGACCATTTTGTATGGCTTGTCTGGAAACTTCTGTAAATCTTATGTTTTAGTAAAATATTTTTTGTTATTCTACTTTGCCTTTGTACAGTTTATTTTACTGTGTTTATTTCATTTTTCCCAATGTGACAATCGTATTTAAAAATTAAAACTGATGGAACATTCTCTTTTGGTCTTCAACGTCTGACAAATTGAATGGCGAGAGGAGGATTTTGCCAGTTTCTTTTCGCTAATGCAAAATTTGTGTTAAGATATATCACTGAATGGAGTATTTATACGCTGGCCCTGAGCATGCCTAAAGCATCAGTATGTGACATTTTTTACCTCCTAGAAATTTGAAATAAATGTGTTTGTGTTGTCTGATTAGTTAGATGATCATTGGTGTCTTGCCACATGTTTGAAAATTACTGTAGAGGAGAGAGAGTCACAGCACAGCCACACTCGTGACTGGCTTTATGTGGGACTTTCACATGTGCCACATTTGTGTCTGGCATTTGCATTATGACTTTGCTCTTAGTTCTTGTCTCAGAACTTCATGTGTGACCACTGGTGTGTGTTATTAGGAAACACCAATCTGATAATCACTTGGGATTTGCTCAGGCCATTTATGAGTCTTTCTTACAGACCTGCTGAGCAAATCTCAAGCAGCCAGCTTGCATAAGTGTCATCAGAAAGGTTTCTCCCTTAGAGGGCATCATATCCTCAATTAATGATTCTTACTGTCATCCCTCTAATATTTGCTACGGGAGCTCCTTTTATTCTTTAATTTGATAATCAACTCTTTTTTCTGCATTGACAGAGTTCCTCCCCCACAAAACTGTTCTTTCCCACCCTTCCACATCTAATTCCTGATTCTTGTTATTTTTAAGACATAAATGTAGTCAGTCATAAGTATGTAAATGTTAACCTGTGGGTTGGAACCTTTGTCTCTTGCAGTTTAAGGTAATGGATATTGTAGCCCATCTGAATTTTCCCCCCTCTTATTCTCGTAACTTCTGGAGTTTTTTCAGAATGTGGTGTATTTTATTGTGCTCCTATGTAAGATGAAGAATTATCTATTAAAATTACATTTTCAACATACAAAAGTTTTTGATGACTGGTAACTGATATCCTTCCAAATAAATGCATTGCTTGGAAACAAATGCTAGTTTAACTCAGAATAAAATTGTTCATAACCCTAATATTGTAAATTTAAAGACTTAAGAGCAGTTGTCATTTATAACAATTCTTGAGCTGTTTAGAAGTTGTCTTGCCACTAAGGAAACTGAATCTCATTCTGGGGCCAAAATGAGTGAACACTTCAAGCAGTTAAATAGAGATCAGCTTTATTTATTGCAGATGGCACTACTCATGATGATAGCTAGTATTACATAGTGATTTACAAGTTATAAAATTCCAGATTTAAATCTGTTGCTCTACAAAATGTATCTAAAATAGGCCTCTGAGTTTTTGAGTTATAGAAATACAGAAATGAAATAATTCACTGTTTTTATTTCAGATACATGAATTCCTAATTTCATGGCATCATGGTTTTTTCCTTTGTAATTTTGATAAGAATCCCCATTGTTTTGGTAATACTTCCTTTCTCAACCAGTGAGATGAAACAAGAACCAGTGTGTTGAGCTTTCTTAGGATTTAAGGGGCTCTGGAAGAGTCCAAGATAAGAGTTCGAAAACTGAGAGCTACGTCTGGCTTTGGGGCCTATTTTCCTTGGCCCACACAGTGTGGTTGGTTAAAACATTTTGAATTCAGTGCCAACGTTTAAAAAAATCAGGAGACTCACATGAAAATCCAGAATTCTGGTAACTTGAATGATCTGAAGTTCTGGCAGCAGCAGACATGACCTGGCTTATGTAGGGTACCTTCTGGGAGGAGCTGAGTAGCAGCCATCCTAAGAAGAGCTTATCATTCTTCTCTTAATTCAGTGACTCTCCAGCTGGTTAGAGTCCTCTCCCAGCCCACCTGCTCCTTTATGTAGTTCTTCTCGCTCGTAAATCTTTGACTTTGTAACTACTAAGCTTATGGACACAGTTATTCGTCAAGTAAGAGTGCCTAATATGTGCCCAACACTATACTACTTGTTGGGGATGATTAGGTGTATGAGACTGGCATGGGACGTTCCTTTGTGGACCTTCTAATCTAATGGGGGAGGGGGGCATGGACAAAGAGCAGTTTCCACTCTGATGGAGAAGGGAAGTAAGCACTTGGGAGGGGCCACTCTTCTGGATTCAACACCTCCAGGCTGGGGAACAGCATGTGCAAAGCCCTGCGAGAGGAAAAGAATCTGAATATATTGATAAGTGCTTCTTGAAAGTCAACTGTGCCCATTCAGAAGCTTTTCTGAAATCCTGAGGTATTAATAGGAGCTTTGTTTTTCATGTGATTTTTAAATTTTGTTGTCTCCTTTGCTGTGATTTGCTTCCACACTAGTTAGTCTTGGTCCTCTCAGAGGCTGTCTCATGAGATCTCAGATTTGAAATTATGTAGAACTTAAACCCTGTTCTACACCAAGAACACACTTTTAATACTGTTTCAGAGCATTTAAAAATAAATCAATACACAGCAGCCATAGGTTCTATGGTTTAGCACTATTAAAGGAGAGTGTGGCGGGGAAATCTGGTATCCTTTAAGACATAAACACAATTTTAGCTAAATGGAACTAAATGGTATCATGGGAATGATAGGAATCGGCTTTATTTTTCTATTTGATGGTTCAGGAATCTTTTGGCTACTTACTCTAGCCACATCAACTTTTTGTTACTTGCAGTAGCAAAGGTTTAAAAATACAGCCTTACCTACAAAAGGTGGCAAAAAAAAAATGCCATGATTATAGGGCAGCTAATTCAACAGTCTATTTAAAAAAAATATTTCATTGGAATAATGTATTTTGGGGCTGGGGGCAACATTTCATTTAGCTATTTAGCATGCTGCTTAGTTTAAGAAATATCAGGGGTTTATTTTTAAATGACTTGATCACAAAAGCAAAATATGTTGACTGTAATAACTTGAAATATTAAGAATAAAAATCTGTACTCCACCATCCAGACTGGTCATACTTTGTTTCCTTAACCAAATCCCCCACCCCCTGAGTTAATTTCCATTTTTATCATTGAGGTTAGAAATTGGGAGGATTTGTTCCAAGAGTTGGCTTTGCTACAGCTTTATGTTACAAATTGGACAAGTTCCCATTGGCTGCAAAACTGGGAGTTGGACTAAAGTTTTTCCTGTTAAGTATGGAACTCAACATTGAAGAGTCTGGGTCCTCCCTTCTCCCTGCAATTTCACCTTTGCTACCCTTTAGCTGATCTCATTTCGTATGTGCCAGTTGGCGTAGCATTTCGAAAGCGTATGAATGCAGACTTGCTAACCAAGCTGAGCCGCTGTGGACTTGATGTAGTTGTTTCTGGTTGGTTGGAGAAGCATATGGTAATTGTCTGAATATTTAGACCTTCCTTGTCTCGAAGCAGAGCAACTGAAATCCCATGATCTCGTAGACGTACATTTTATGGTGCTCATTAAGGAGCTTTAACATTGCTCTGCTAAGCATTTTTACCTATGGGACAAAAAAAGTTTTAGAAATTATGAAAGATTTGATAACTCAGGTTCCTATCATGTGGAATAACTAGCACATTTCCATTTTACATATTCCTGATCCATATTCACCCACCATGTGACTCCTTTTGAAATAGTTCATGATCTAGATTAGTAAATCCCAATAACTCTTGTTTCATTATAACCTAGCAAGTTTACAAAGTATTCTGGCTTAGGTTCAACAGTAGACTACTCAAGACGATTTACTCAGAACTGTCAAAAGCAGGTTAGACACGATATGTTGGTTACACTAAATTTGAACTTGGTGCTGTTTTCCTTATGTTTTGGCAGGAAGCATCAGGACTGTGAGTAACCAAAAGAGTAGGGCCAAATTCTTGTAATCCGTGTTTTTTCATTCTGAAACGGTAAATATTTTGGGCTCTGCAGGCCATAAGTCTGTCTCGATTACTGAACTCTGCCAGTGTGGTGAGAAAGCATCCATAGACAATTTTAAACAAATGGGCATGCTGTGCTCTTCTCTAACAAAACTTTAATTTTCACATGTCACAAGGTATTTTTTTTCCAACCACTAGAAATGTAAAAAACATTCCAAGTTTGTGGACTATACACAAAACAGGCTGGGGACTCCATTTGGTCTGTAGGCTGAATTAACCCCTACCTCCTTGGCAGTGATTGATTATTCCACTGCTCTTGTGTTAGAACCGACGGAGATGTGTCTCTCCTCCCCCTTTTAAAAAGTGATACGGGGCTTCCTTGGTGGTGCAGTGGTTGAGAATCTGCCTGCTAATGCAGGGGACACGGGTTCGAGCCCTGGTGTGGGAAGATCCCACATGCCGCAGAGCAACTGGGCCCGTGAGCCACAACTGCTGAGCTTGCGCGTCTGGAGCCTGTGCTCCACAACAAGAGAGGCTGCAATAATGAGGGGCCCGCGCCCCACGATGAAGAGTGGCCGCCGCTTGCCACAACTAGAGAAAGCCCTCGCACAGAAATGAAGACCCAACACAGCCAAAAACAAACAAATAAATAAGCCAAGCATTTGAAGCCCTTTAAAAAAAAAAAAAAGTGATACGTTACTGTTACTCCAATAACGGAAAAGATTTGTGGTGCAGATTTCCTTTTTCTGCTTTGATAGTAATATATATTTTGATAAGTTATATACAGGTTGGGCACTTATAAAACCCAGTATTTTCATTTGAGATTATTGAACATTTTCACACTGAAAATTTCTCAGAACGTTCACTTAAAAACTATACAGGATTTTATTTTTTTGGCTGCGCCTCTCGGCATACAGGATCTTAGTTACCCAACCAGGGATCGAACCCGTGCCCCCTGAAGTGGAAGTGCAGAATCTTAACCACTGGACTGCTAGGGAAGTCCCTATACAGGATTTTTAAAGGAAATCTGAAATCTGTACAGGCTCCTTTAAAAAATGTGACCTTAGCAGGTAATGCTGTATTGTTTTTCAATTAGCATTATTGAAAGGACCTCCATCTGTGGCAGCACATTTCTTTGGTAGCTGTATAGTGTCTATCAAGTAGATGACCATAATTTAACCCCCCAGTTTGTACATTTAAATTGATGCCAGTTTTATAAATAATGCAATACACATCTTTGACCATATTTTGATTTTGCAACTTGTTGAAGTATTTTTGTTGACTAGATTCCCAGAAGTGGAATTGGTGAAAGGGCTATATGCATTTAAAATTTTGATAGTTACTACTACTGTTGCTCTCAAAAAGGCCATACCGGTTTACTCTGCATCCTTAACCTGAATGCCATTTTTATGTCTATAATATTCCATTATATGGATATATTACTAGTTAACCATTACCCCTTTGGGCCTGGGCATTTTATTTCCACGTCTCACCACTTTGGTTGCCTTATCTTGGTAGGTACATCTGTGTCCACATTCCTGGAGATTAGATTCCTAGTGTAGTAACTTGATTAAAAGGTATTTTATTTCTTGATGCACAGTAATAGCCAAGTATTTTTTATTTCACTAATTTGATTAAGGAATGAATTTGAGTAAAAATTGAGAAAAGCAGTTAAGAATTAAGGTGCTATTATAATGTCTGGCACTGGTGTTTAATTAGAACCAGGAAATGGGATGTCCAGAGGATAGTATTCCACATATTGGGAAGAGTAACTTTTGGGATAATTAGTTGAAATCGCATCAAAGTAGAGGAATTTAAGACTAGCTTCTGGAGACTTCCCTGGTGGTGCAGTGGTTAAGAATCCGCCTGCCAACTCAGGAGACACAGGTTCGACCCCTGGTCCAGGAAGATCCCACATGCAGCGCAGCAACTAAGCCCATGCGCCACAACTACTGAAGCCCACACGCCTAGAGCCTGTGCTCACAAGAGGAGCCACCGCAGTGAGAAGCCCGTGCACTGCAATGAAGAGTAGTTTCTGCCTGCCACAGCTAGAGAATGCCCGTGCACGGCAATGAAGACCCAACCCAGTCAAAAAAAAAAAAAAGCTAGTTTCAGAGTAAATTAGGGTCTTTGACATAATGCAATGCCAAGCTGGCCCTTAGAAGCCTTCTCATTTTACTGCTAGAATTTAGCCAATGGCACTAGTCAGGAAGGTATTAAAAATGAGAGAAAGTAGCACCAGGGATGAGATCACTTTTCAACCTTTGTTCTACAATTCCATATAAAAATATGTATAAAAGTATTTGATGGGGATCACATTTTTATATAAAATTTTGCTTTTGAAGATGGTACCTATATGTCTTAAAAAAATAGATCTAACACCTTGAAAGACATTTTCTGATGTATAAATAATTAGCACTCATCTCTACTTCACTAGAATGTAAGTTCCTTGAGGGTACAAACCTGTTCTGTAGCTCTAATGCTAGGCATAAAGCAGGTGCTGACTACTGTGCAGCTAATGGTAAACAGTTGCATTAAGAATTTATGAAACAAGGTATTGGATGGAAACTTCGAGACAATCAGCTACACAGCAACGTTCCAGCTGTCACAAATCCATTACAAATTATACTTCAATAAATACTCAACTAGTGTTTAGTCTGTGTAAGAGATATGTAGAGAATTCTTGTATTCCAACATGAAGACATTAGAAAATGCCAAGTTTTCTCTTTTCCTCCAATTTAACAATCCTAATCAAAAACCAAATGAGATTTGAGTAGAACTTTTATGTGAGGATTCTAAAGCTCATCTTAGGTAAATAATATTTTGGGTAAATATAATGGCCTCACCAGTCACCCTTTTAAAACAGAGCTGTAATAATTAATATGGGGACTTCCCCGGTGGTCCAGTGGTTAAGACTCCACACTCCCAATGCAGGGGGCCCGGGTTTGATGCCTGGTCAGGGAACTAGAGCCCGCGTCCAGCAACTAAAGATCCTGCAGGTGGCAACGAAGATACTGAGTACCGCAACTAAGACCCAGCGCAATCAAAATAAATATATATATAAAAAATAATGTGATGGTAGTGTAGAAAGTGTCTGCAACATATTACAGCAAAATACTCACAGAATAAGCCAAGAGCCCTTGAAAATTGTTAAAATAATTATAACACAAACCCCATTAGGAAAGGGGACTAGCAATAAATAAGACAACCACAGTGGCATGACTGGTGTCCACTAAGATGGAAAACATACATTAGGAGAGTAACGGCAACACCTTACTGGTGAGCTGCTCCTTTTAACTCAGTTCTACTAGTAAGGATCATAAAAGGGAAGTGTATAAATGAACTACTACTAAGAGATAATTATATGGCCACCCATGGGAAAACAGTAAAGTTGTTACTGTGGAATGCCAGACAAGTTTTCACTTGGACAGTGTTAAGATATGTTAAAAAAAAAATTCATTCCCATTTTTTATTTGATGTTTCCAAATATAAAAAAAGTCAAGATTCTTACACCAATTATCTCAAATGAGACCATGCAAAGCAATTTAAAGTGTATACAACAATCATTCCCCCTTCAGTTTTGCTGCTTTATACAACTGTATGATCAACAGAAAATAGAATGGCATGTGCCTGGTTGGAAAATTTCACCGGTTTACAAACAAACAAACGAACAAACAAAAACCCAACAACACACATGCAAGACAGCTGCTACTTTGTGTCTGCGAATCAACTTACAAACTTTTTAGAATTTAGGAGCCACACGGAACTGAAAATTTTAGCTGCCCAATTTTATCCAACTACCCCACAGAAAGCACAAATGACAGTCCCAACACTGTAAACTTTTAAGAGTTGAGATAGTAGACAGTATTTGTTATTTATAGTAGATTCAACTGTTGAGTCTGCAAATGTAGGCTTTTTTCTCTTAACAGAAATAAATCTCCTTAGCGCCTTTCCTCTAATTTTGCTAGGCTGGGTTCCAAAAGAATAGTGAAGAACCCTTCATGTGAAATTTAAAGTGTGACGACTGAAATATTCTGATGCATTATACAAATTTTTGCTAGTTGCATAGTAAAGACAGGTGGTTTGCTAAATGGCACTGAAGAAAACCCGACCCAGTGGCACTACTTAGTCCAAATGTTTCTGACCAAAGAAAATTATACAACAATATTTATAGGCTCACTTTTAAGAAATGGCTGACATTAATACTGTACATATTTTACATGTCAAATACATAGTCCAAGGGTTTATAAAATAAGTTCATGCATCATTACTTCTAATATCATATACAAGATACCCAGCCCTCCCCCCCACTCCCAGTACTTCTGACAACATTTCAGGTGTACACAGTCTTATATACAAAAACAATCCAGTTTCTCTGCTGTGTTAAGTATATAATTTAAAGAAACTTCAGAGATCACTGAGGAAAAAACCCTTAGTCCATTGAAGATTGATACAAAGTGTCAATCTGTGGGATTTAAAATGTTTCCTTTTAAAAAAACACCCAGAATACATAACCTCTGTACAAAGAAAAATATAAAAATTCTGGATGATCACGTTTGATCACACTACATAATTTAGAATGAAATAGCATTGGTTAAAAGTTTTTCTACTTCACTCATTGCTTTGACAGCATTAATTTGTGAACTAATATTTATATTTAGTTCAGCTGCATTTATGGCACAAGATCTCATTTTCAAAACAGTGGCACCAATTTTCCTTAAGTGTAACAGCATTCTATTTTTAGCAGCAATTATATTTTTAAAGGTTAACAATTTATAGAACAAATGTATAACTATGCTTATTTTCTACTTTATATTCCACCAGTTACAATTATTTACAAGAAGCTAACGAATGTCTACATATGGAATCATCTTTCACTTGCCCCACCTCATTTCTGACTTGGTCAGGGAAGTATAGGTGTTTCAGACAAGGTATTTATGTGTTTTAGATGGGATTCTTGGATTTAAGTGAATATAAAGACAAGTGTAAGACAAAGTAATTCTTAATTCAGGTATGTTCCAGTGCCCCAATATTTAGTTATATGATAAATAGTACCTACTAACCAGCTGTAAAAGATGAGATGTTCTAAGGTGCCTTAACAATCTAGGTCTGTAACAGCTGAACAAGAGGCCATTTCACTCAATTGTGATGCAGTCAGCACTGACTGGCATTTAAGGTGGTAACCAGCAAGTTTAACTAAAGAGATGTCACTAAATTAAAAAACTGGAAATATGTTTTTAAAAGCAATTTACATTGAGGGAAATATGGTTCTCATGTATTCTGTGTAAAGAGAGATTATGGATGAAGGGGATTGGCAATGGAGCATGCTAACTCAAATTCCATGAATACAGTTTTCGTGATGTTATGTACTACATGCATTTTGCTTACTGTACCTGCCCTAACAATCACCAGCTCTACAGAGTTAAACTTTGTGTTAAAGGACTATTGAGTTTTAAGGGAATTGGCCATATCAGGTAGTTAGGGACATAATACCGGTTGTGAAAACTGAGACAAATGAGTTGACAAATTCCCGAAAATAGGGCCATATAGAAATAGTCCAAATCTGGAATCTATGAATCAAAATTGTGATCCTATGAAACAAGTTTTTGGGTTGATGGACTGCTTTAATATCAAGAATTACTGTCGTAAATTCCCACAACAGAAGGATTTGTTGAATATGTTAATACTGTGAATGAGAAAACAATTTAGGGGAAAAATATACCCACGAATAAGCTGATCTGACAAAAACCACAGACTGACATCAAATGGACAAAAAACTGAAAAAAAAAATGCTGTGAAAATGCCAACCAAAATAATAAGGTTGGTGGGCTGGGGGCACAGTTAAGGCATCTAAAAAAAATTCCACATGGCTTTGGCTTATTAAAATATTTTACACTATTTTTTTTTAAAAGAAGATTTGAAAGCATCTGAAAAACATGCAGATTGTTTGAAAATCCTGCATGGCAAATTCAGACAGTTTGCAAGCGTCATTCAGATGTTTGCCAAGGATAATAAAGCCTCTGCCCACGAGACTGCACATGGTGGAAGAGGTCCTTCCAATTCTCTCTATCTTACACTAGATGGCAGCCCAGAGGTCTGTGCAGCAGTTACAAACAGGGTGTTACTATCTGGAAGGGAAGGGACTGTGGAATTTCCATTGGTTGGAGAACAACCCAGCTTTAGTTTTTCCAGGTACTCGGCATGTACAGGCTTATGACACTGGAGAACTTTGATGGCATCTTCTACTTTGAACCACTCTCTCTTTCTTCCTAAAAAACAGTATGAAATTGGTTACTAAAAATAAAAAATAATGAGGTCAATTTTAAAAAGCTATAGACTATTAACAATGCCCCCTCAACTGTCTCCACAAATAATGACTATGTTTTTGGGAATGGCTTAGACAACAATATATTGGGGAACAATTTTAAGATAATTCAAATTTGGAGATGTATATTGATCTTCTCTAAAAAGTAACCCAAAATAATTTAAGATGAAAACTGAATACGCATATGTAGTATTTGAATTAAGAGAATTCAGATAGCAAAAGGAAAGGGAATTTACCTATATTAACAGAATCTTCCCAGTCTTCTAATATTTCAGTGACAGTAAGAACATAAACATATGTTCTGTGCTTTCGGTCTTGGTTCTGCTTGAATATAAAAAGAAAAGCATTTTAATCTACAAGACCTAGCCATATACACATTTTCGTGTGAAAAATCCAGTGTGGCATACATTAGCATAGTCTATTTGCCAATATAGGCAAGTATACTCAGTCATATAACCCAGCCTAAAAGTGAGTTTATATGAGACAAAATATTTAAAATGGTGTAATTAGCTCCCAATACTAAACTTTTAGCACTTTGATTTCTGTCCATTAGACAATTTTCATAAAGAAAATCTTAAGATTGGAATGGAATCTATATTAAAAGAACTGCATTCCTGTCATCTTTATCCTAGGTCCTATTCCTGTGGGCTAATCCCAACAGTCTTTTGTGACTATGGAAACTGCTTCCTTTAGGACCTCTGTAGAAGAGCAAATAGCCCCAGTTCCTTTAGAACATGCCTCTTAGAGGGTCACAAGATGCATACAGAGCACAGCCCTATTAACCTAGACCAGGGCCTCTCAACCTTGACCATCTACTTCATCACCCAGGATGAAAATTTTTTTTAAGAGACACTGATTCAGTGAGTCTGAGAGGAGGCCTAAGTATTTAAAAGCTTCCAGGTGAACTATGCGCAGCAATGGTTGAGAATAATACCTAGGATAGTCCATTTCTGGAATGTTACATTGATATTTTAGTCCTATATGCCCAAACTCAATTTTTAACCATATTAAAACTGCTGCCTAGCCTTGTCTCTAGGTTCAAAATTAAACCCAAGTTGGCCTTAAGATGAAGGGGCTCATCTTCCTCTTGACTAAAGTTAGCCTTGTTTGCTATAGTCTAAGACTTTAGATAATTGCCCTATTTTTTTTCTACCACAAATCACCTGAGCAATCCACTCATTCAGTGTCTTATGTCTTCGAGAATGAAAGAAAACTCGCAATATGTTTTCCAGTTTAACCAGGAGATGGTGCTATTTAACTGGCTAAAGCAAGTGCTGAATTATGCAAAATTTTGAATAGTATCTTAAGAACTTTATTCTTAACAATTACTGTATTCTGGAAGTCATCAATTCTATCAAGTGCTGTACAATCAGAATTTTTTCTGAATCCCTGTAAAAGGCTTAAAATTAAAATCTGTAAGGACTGTATTTACATAGTCCTACCAGCAGGACTAAACTAACACTTAATCTTGGGGGAAAAAAAGGTCACAATGTGTCTGATATACCATGTATCTAGGTCTGAATTTTGGATGAAAATATATTTGAGAACAGCTTGGGTCTCATGACCTGACCTCATTTCTCCCCACCTTCCACAGAATACCTGTCACTTCCAAATTTCCTCTCCACAAATTCCATTCTGACTTCAGTCATAACAAATTATACAAGAAAATTCTACGCTTCTAGTATCTAGTCTGTGTATCTGAGTTCTGCATCCTCATGGTGTCCTTTCAGGATAAAGTCATTATGTATATCACCCAATGTTACATGCTGAAGGCAAAGGGTACATTTCAAGACAGTATCCATGAGAAACGTAAGCCCTTAGGTGATACTGAGGATATCACCTCCTAAAAAGTCTATACCTAAACTGTATACAGTGAACCAAGAGGTAAGTCTGTCTATATCAGCCCCACTGTATTGTCATATAAAACAAATTACCACTGTAATAATGCTGTATAAAATTAATGGTATACGAAAGTTAAGCAGCTTTTACTTCCCTCCCTCCTAATCCTTATGACTTGCTTGCCTACTGATAGTTTTAGAGGAATGTCTAGTTCAGGCTGCTGCCAGAAGTAGGAAATGTCTAGTTCAGGCTGCTGGCCTGTTAGGAAGGAAGAAATCATTAATTCTATCCTCAGCAAGATGAGGATTACTTTTGTAACTCACCTCAAATATGCCCAGGAGTCTGCCCAATTTTCCTTTGACTCCAGCCTATTAAAAAAAGATGAAATGTAAAATTTTTATCTCTACATAACAAAATTCATATGCAAGTTATTTTCTTTCTATGTGTTACACTTCCACTGCACAGTCCTGTTCCTTTTACCTAGTACTGTGACACTGGAACTTCAGTGTGTGCCCCATTCAAACCCATACTGCAAAATAACAAACTGGCACATGCTGTCTCCTAGAGGATGCTCATCCCTTAAGACCCGTCTCTAGCAAACCTTTCCAATTATGCACCAACACCCAATGAGAGCCTTACCATTCACTTCTCATTTATGCCCTAAATGCTGTTCAAGTTTTTATGGCACTTGATCTATGCTGTTTTGCCCCTGAGTAAAAGCAAGTTCTATCTCTCATCAGGTGTGAGAAGACAGGCAGGCCAAGTGTGCTTCTGTGCACGTGTGTGCCCTTATTTTACTGAACTTTAGGAATAAGCCAGTAAAATAAAAGCAACTGGCTTTTTTATTCATTTGAAAAGGAATTGTAGCATATGAGGAATGTCTCTGTGCATTTTTGCTCAGTTAATACAAACCTTGCTCTGGGGCAAGGCCATCATGTTATATGTTGATCACCTATCAGACTTACTGTCTATTTTTACCAGGTAGAAAAAAGAATCTGCTTAGCAAAGCACTAGCTGTAGTCACATGCTTTAAAATGTTGAATTAGACAACCAAACAGCACCTGTGGGATCTGCCTGTCTTCTTGCCTTCTCCCCGGTGTACGCAGCAAAGTGCCTTGTTTGTGAATCTCACCCAGAACATGCTACTCTTCATCTTACCTCTTCATAAACCTCCCTCACGGCAGCACCGCCAGGCTCCTCCTCGGGCTCCATTCCTCCTCCTGGGACAATCCATTGATCTGGGTACCGACTGCTGCTCACCAACAGCACCTGCAAGATCGACCATAATCGTAAACCCCAGCCCCAGAAGCACATTCACATTCATTTCCCCATGCTACAACAGCAGAATTGGGCAATTGCAACAGAAACGGTATGACCCACAAAGCCTAAAACACTGTTTGGCCTTTACAGGAAACTCTGCAAATCTGGGTCAAGAACAGCATTAAGATTGAAATGTGCACACACTTAAAAACAAACAAACAAAAACAAACACTATATTATCACAGAGTAGTATCCTATCACTTTTTAATGGTATCTGAAACAGGAAATATATATTCATCCTATAAGTGAAAATTTGTGTGCCAGGTTAGGTTAGAATTCACCGAAGTTGGGGGGGGGTGGAGAAAGGCTATGATAAATAACCAAATAATGTTCATGAAGGTAACATCTTGACCAACTTGAACAAAAATGTCTGCAAAATTACCTTAGTATATTGCCTTCAAGTAAATGCAAAGAATTCTCACCAGAAATCAATCAACTGAGAGCAAAGCTTGATCCCCAATGCAGGTTCTGGTTTTCTGACACTGTGCCAGCTGTCTGCCCAGCTTCCTCCCTACTGCCAGAGGAACGGATGGCCCTCAGGAGTTCACAGCCAGCCCAGAATTCACCTACTTAAGTTGCCAGAACTCAACCTTCCCCAAATGGAAAGTTCCAGGCTGACAGTAGTAGTTTAGCAAGTCCCACACCTTTCCCCCAAACCTCTAAAACAGGGTTGGAAGATGAGGGAACACCTGTCCAGGTGCACAATCCCCCTCAACTTGAAAAAAAGCAGCACACCTTTGCCTTTGGACACACCATCACCACAGAGCAGTGGATCAACTAATGCTCCAGTGATCTGAGCTCCGTTTCTCTCATTCTCATCTGGATAGGACTCTACTGCTCCTACCAGCATCACTCCCCCAAGTATATAACTGGCAGAACAGTGGCGAGTCCAGAGAAAGCACTGTAAATTAACCCCACAGTTGACAAAGCCTTAGCTAAAGTACTAATGGCTGACACTGAGGGAACCACCAAGTCCAAATATAGCAATTTTGGTAAAGTAAAATGTAAGACAGCCTTAAATTTAAGCTTTCTTAAGTATTAGCAAATAGAGCTTATGTATCAAAATTAGAAACTAAAGAGCCAGAGTAAACAAATCTAGCAAGAACTAGAAAGCACAGGTTTCAACTTGAAGATGTTTATAACTCTACTAATCATAAACAAGATGTGTTTCATTTCTTGATGCACATGGTGATGGGTACCAGTGTCGTCCTCTGTAAAAAGAAGTAACTATCCTTTCAAGACTGTTGAGTGTTAGTATTAAATACCTTAGATCCTAGACTAAATACTCACTGTTGGCCATTACTAGCTCTTCTGCTTTCCCACCAATTGAGTTGAATTAGCCTATCAAGACAAGCTTGTTGGGATGTCCCTGGTGGCACAGTGGTTAAGAATCCACTTGCCAATGCAAGGGACACGGGTTTGATCCCAGTCCACGAAGATCCCACATACCGCGGAGCAACTAAGCCCGTGTGCCACAAATAACTGAGCCTGCGCTCTAGAGGCCGCGAGCCATAACTACTGAGCCCGCAAGCCACAGCTACTGAAGCCCGTGCGCCTAGAGCCCGTGCTCTGCAACAAGAGAAGCCACCGCAATGAGAAGCCAGCACACAGCAACAAAGAGTAACTTCTGCTCTCCACAACTAGAGAAAGCCTGAGCACAACAAAGACCCAACCCAGCAAAAAATAAATAAATTTTAAAAAAAAAGATAAGCTTGCTCCCCAAATTTTGCCAGTTGTACTTGTTTTTATAATTACTGACAGTTAATGATAAATGACAGCAAGAAGGAATTACCAAAAATGGGTCTGCAAAGATTCATTAAAAATGTGTTATTAAAAATTGCTATCAAGGACTTCCCTAGTGACGCAGTGGTTAAGAATCTGCCTGCCAATGCAGGGGACACGGGTTCGAGCCCTGATCTGGGAAGGTCCTACATGCTGCGGAGCAACTAAGTCTGTGAGCAACAACTACTGAGCCCGTGTGCCACAACTACTGAAGCCCACGAGCCTCAACTTCTGAGCCCACGAGCCACAACCACTGAGCCCATGTGCTGCAACTACTGAAGCCTGCACACCTAGAGCCCATGCTCCACAAGAGAAGCTACCACAACGAGAAGCCCGCACACAGCATGCAGAGTAGCCCTTGCTTGCTGAAACTAGAGAAAGCCCGCATGCAGCAACGAAGACCCAACACAGCCAAAAATAAATAATAAAAAAATAAAATTTAAAAAATTGCTATCAAATTAAGTATGGATGAGATACTAAAAAAAGACTACAAGAAGGAAATTTTAAAAATCCAGAAAGTTAAAATTCTACTCTGTACAAAGTGAACTGCAAATCAGATTTCACCTTTGTATTTTATTCAAAACGAGACTTGCCAAGAATCTACGGTATTCAAAGACTCTGACCCTATTATCAAGACTGGCAAATGAATGTAAGTTTTTAAGTTAAAACAAAAATGTTTAAGGCACCAAAGTGTTATATCTTACATCAAGGGAGAAGTAAATGGTAACCACCAGTCCTGACCACAGAGTTGGAAGCCTCTTTTCCTGGTTACTAGGTGTGAGTTAGGGATAATCTGGTTTCTATTATCCAAACAAAATTCTTACTACACAATGCTATGCTCTCTAAGCAACCTCCTTGATTACCTTCATAATGGAACAGGACAGTGCAGGTGGCTACCCACCAGAAAAGTACATCTTCATTTAGTAAATAGGGAGTTTCAAAACCATCAATATTTATAATGTATGAGTTCTGAAAAAATGAAATTCAGTGTCATATATCTAGGTCAATGACTATTATGTTCCTATTTGACCAAGACAGTCTTTAAGAACTAAATTACATAAGGTTAATAATGTTGAAAAACAATTAGTACAGTCTGTGCCTGTTTTTGAACTAACACTTAAGCTTCCGATTTAAAACCAAATCTTTATCTACAGGATATCACTATCATATGACTAAGCTTCTCTTCCAAATGATTTAGCTGAAATCAAGAACTTATGATGCTGCAAGAGTCTCTTGACATTCCAAAGTGATTAAATTTGATTAAACCATTAACTTCAAATGTATCTTTTAAAAAAATGGTCAATTTAAAATGAGTAATACCTAAGGTACACCAACTAAATGTTTAGATGATCAGCATCTAAACAACTAACTTAAGAGATCTGATAACGAGCCTTTGGTGATGGTACAGATTTGGAAACCAGTATGTTATTAAGTACTTGCCTACTCATCCTGAGTACTTTATTTGGAGTTCAAATGAGGTCAAGGCTACATGGGGGGTGGGGGGGGGGAAGGAGGATGGTGATTAAGAAAGAGCAAGAGGGCTTCCCTGGTGGCACAGCAGTTGAGAGTCCACCTGCCGATGCAGGGGACACGGGTTCGTGCCCCGGTCCAGGAAGATCCCACATGTCACGGAGTGGCTGGGCCCGTGAGCCATGGCCGCTGAGCCTGCGCGTCCGGAGCCTGTGCTCCACAACGGGAGAGGCCACAACAGTGAGAGGCCCGCGTACAGAAAAAAAAAAAAAAAAAGAGCAAGAACTGAGGGATATATTCCATAGACAAGAATAAACAGAATTATGCAGAGGTCTGCCAGGGTAGAAGAAACAAATCTGAACACCATAAGCAGAAACAAGGACAATTAAAACCCCTTCTACACATTGGAAGAATCAAAACCTATAGAACCATATCACAAAGCATTATTATTCAATATCTCCCTCTCACCCCCTGCAAAGCCATCTAAACATTCTATAACATCCCCAATGTAGTAGATCTATAATGTAGCTTTAGCAATGCTAACTAATGCTCTAAGAATGGTGTTACTAAAAACAAACAAAAACTTCTAGAGAAAAGGGTTCTCAGACTATCCACTTCCATCTATACTTTGTCTCAAAATAATGCTTATCACAATTTTTAAATTCTATGGTTGCATTAACTTTTACAAACTTCTTTCTTCCCTCAGACTTCCAAAAAGGATCCATAATTTTACAGGCTCCAAAATCCTAGGTTGCCTCTTAGACGTCTGTGATGCAAAATCTGAGAGAAAGTGGTGAAATTTGCTGGAGGTTAAAACAATCTACACTGTAAGGAAGTAAGAGAGTGAAGGGAGTGGGGATAAGGTGTAAAAGACAAAAGGGATGAGGGTACAGAGCAGTTGCTATGAAGTAAGTCTACTGATATTTGCCACTAAACATATATATGGATATGAATATATTTATACTTATATATTACCGTTATCTATTAAGGAAATGACCAATGCTTAAAAAAAAAAAGAACGGTATTACTGAAGTAACAAAAGATAGGTTACAAAAGCTTATTCAGTAAGAGGATACATCAACAGCTGACAGATCCATATATGGTCATTCACAGGTTTTAAATTCCGTTTCAACTACTTTTCTAGGCATATAAGATTTTATGCACCCAACAAGTTGACAGTCTGTCACATTAGTGACAAGATGACAAAGATGAAAGTAGACATTTTAACCTTCCAGATAAGCCAAAGCTGAGACCAAAGGAAAGATTTATAAAAAGGAGGCTAGTCCACCCACCAAGTTGCAGTGCTGGACTTGAATCACACTCAAACCCCAAAGCCAATGGCATTAGAGTGGTGAAAAGTGAAGACACTTCTTCCCCTGATTCAACCTGACCACCTTCATATCAGCATTCCTCCTACTGCACTATCAGACCTTATCCCTCTTCATGTACTGGGCAATTTATCAGAATAAAACATTATTCACCTGGCATTGTTGAGAAGTCATTTCTCACATTTGTCTTTTTCTTAGATACCTAATGTTTTAAGATTTGGAACAGAAGTATTCTTCACTTTTAGTAGCAACAGTATAGTGATAGTGGTCCACTTGGAACCAGTCCTGAGTCTTGCTGGACAAAGCTTTGTCTGTGAATTGGAATAACCTATAATATAGATTCTATACCCTATATTGCCCAAGTCCTCCTCACTGGGGATGCGTAAAAGCGTGTAAACTAGAAAACGCTGTTCAATGTCTATATAATGCAGTCATGCCCTCAGAGGCTGGAGGTACATGGGATTGTTAGTTCCCTACACCAAGGGGCCCCAAATTGCCCTTCGTGTTTCAGCTTTTACCCTTAGAACCGCTCTGGGTCATGGCCCCCTGCCGCGAACAACTAGTCACTACAAACTACCGCTTCTTTCCTAGAAAAAACAAAGCTATCCAGAGAACCCCTCAAGTGATGCCTAAATCTAAGAATGAAGAATTTTATTTTGTGAATTGTAGCTATTTAGAAGCTGTTTTGGGGTTGTTGTTCTTTCTTCCCACATTATCATGAATAAGGATAGCATGAATGGTTAAAACGAGCTCTACCGTACTTAACTGTTTCATAGGCATTTAGCCAAAATTAGGCCCGCAGCATATTAGGAACACCTACTACACACATACACATTTTAAAAGATAGTAAGTTACAAAAATAGTTATTATATCCACTAACCACTACCAACTGCTATTACTAAGCAAACTAGTACTACTTTTTTGGGCTATAGAGGCAGAGTGCTATAAGAAGATCAGAAATAACAGTGCATTGTGTTGAAAATGTGTTTAACCCAAATTAGATTATATGGATTGGTAGATAATGGTAAGTTGAGTTGACCATGACTTTTTCTCCTAGCATGTTAATGTTCTGAAGTGATGAGGTAAACTTTTACCAAAGTAGAGAATGCCTTGGCGCTAAACCAAAATCACAAGAATAAAACCAGAGGTGAATCGTACAGAAGTGCCTTCCCTTGAAGGAAGTGGCTGGCTGAGTAGGCGAAGTAGCCCTTCTCTAGGTCTGGGAGAGCTGCGGGCACGGATGAAGAGGGCTGGTGACATTTTCCTGGATTTAGAAAAGGCTACCTTTGGATAGTTAATTCTGATGAAAGTGGTTTCCATTTGAAGCATCTTCAAGGACTTAAATCTCTGAGGAAGTAAGGGTCCCAGAATATATGTCTGAAAAGGATTGTTGATCCTAGGGGTTAAAATGCTAGTAGGGAGAAGCATTAATATTAGATTTTGTTTATGAGAGCTCTGGTTTTAGAGTTCCGTAGGCTTTGAGACTCTACTCTTCCCAGCAAGTCTTAGTTTTAGTGCATGATTTTGTAGAATGCAGACATTTTGGAAACATACATTCTGCATTGAGATTCTACTATCTGTAGAATGCAGCCCCTGGCTCAGGGAGCTTAAAAATTAATTGGGGGCTTCCATGGTGGCGCAGTGGTTGAGAGTCTGCCTGCCGATGCAGGGGACACGGGTTCGTGCCCTGGTCCGGGAAGATCCCACATGCTGCGGAGCGGCTGGGCCCGTGAGCCATGGCCGCTGAGCCTGCGAGTCCGGAGCCTGTGCTCCGCAACAGGAGAGGCCACAACAGTGAGAGGCCCGCGTACCACAAAAAAAAAAAAAAGTTAATTGGAACAAAAAGTCCAAATGGAAGTTCTTAAGACTCTTTGTCTATGTTTCCCACTTGCAACTGTGCCTGGATTCCATCCAGGATCAAGTCATTTCTATTTCTCTCTTTAGAATTCTAGCCTATTTTGCTGCCAGATCATTCTCAAACTTGAATACATCTAAAATCAAAATATTCCTTGTCCAAAAGTAAGAGTTCCTTTCTTGCCTAGCAACTCCTTAACCTTACATTTAAGGTGCTCTTTGTTTTTCAGCCATTATTTGTTCTATGCTATCCTAAGCTGCAGCTTAACTAGACCACAGCCCCAAGTCTTACTGTTTGTGAGGCTTGGTTCTTCCTTTCCCACTCACTGAAATCCAACTCCAACTGACTCACGTTGAATCTTAACCCTGGAGTACCTGATGGTACTTTTAACCTTATTTTATTTCCTTTTTATCAGTTATTTGTCTAACCTCCTGCTGTACAGCATGTTCCTTACCAGGTGACACTTTTCATCTTTGCATCCCTGTTCCAACTATCATATCTGCAAATATGTTCAATGGAATCCATTTCAGGTTACCTTTTGTGAATGTATTGTCCACTTTCACTGCACAAGCAGAGTATCCCAGCTACTCTATGGAACACTTACTTGTTGCCTTGACTGGAAGCCCAACTGTCAAAAGTAAGGGTGGTTCCCCACAGAAATAACTAGCTGGAGAGAGGATCAAGTGAACATGAGATTTAGAAATAAAGGGGCTCAAAATGATCTGCCAGCTTCTGTGACCTCGAGACAAGTTACTTCTGCTGCCTAATTTCTTCCTATACAAATGCTAATGCTTATTATTTAGCTCACAGGGCAGAAAGAGATACAATGGGAAAGTACATAAAACCACACCCAAAAGAATAAAGACTCCTGCTGTTAGAACATCTTTCCTTCCTACAATAACCTATTCTAAAGTAAGGTCTACTGAGACCCCCTTCAGTACAGACAGCCAGACTAGAATACTGCATAGCTTTTGAGGGTCAAACGGCAATTACTATTTTATTTCAACTTACATTCTATAAACACAACTACAGAAATGAAGATCTTGAAGATCTAAACCAGACATTAAAGAGCATATTCTCTAACAAACCGATTCACTTGGTCTCACAACCTCCAGGTTGTCAAAGTTTTATGCAATGAACTTATCTACTAAATTCTCCAAATCTTGCTCTTTACTTCATTTTATAATGGCACTGGTCTCTTGAGTCGACCAGAGGCTAGGAATTTAGCATTTATTACAGTAGAAACAATTTCAAAGCACAAAAACAACTCATTTATTTGCTAAGGTTAACTTCTGAAGCTCTCCTCAGACTTTGCTTTACCATTCACACAATACAGATCATTTCAATTTCCTCCCATTTCCCATATCTTCCCCTGGGAACTTTTGTTTTTACAAAGCCTGAATTCCAAGTTCACGTTATGGCAAGACTTCAAAGTCACTACTTTCGCAAAGTCTTCCAAGCTCAGCCTCACAAAATCTCACTCATTCAAGCAAATCTCCGTGTGCCCAGTCGCTAGGGACTGAGCCCTGTGTTAAGAGCCCAGCATCAGGAGTAAGGACCCGATGCTGAATTCCGACTCTACCACTTCCTAATTACGTCATTTTGGGCAAATTACTTATGCTCTGCAACTGTCTCCTCACCTATAAACCTGCACTAAGAGGATTAAATGTAACAAACTTAAAGGTCTTCAGGCAGTGCCCAGCACCTAGTAAGCACCCAACTAAGAAAATAATTACACAATAGGGAGCCAATCAGGTAAGATTCTTGACCTATCTTGATCACTTCTGGCTACTGTATTATTTTATATTCAAAGTTTGCTTTGTCCTAACATGGTCCTTCCCTCAAGGACCTTCTAATCTTTTTAACAGAATGCACTTAAAGCTTGTTGACTTTGTAAATGCTAAAAACCTTTCCCTCTCTACTTTCTGGCTCTCCTAAATAGGCCCAGTTCAAAGACACCAATTTCCCTTGAAAACTCTTCTGGAATTTAAGTTTAACCACTTAGAGACCCCCAACTGAGCACCGGATCAGCACTAAAGGGCTTGGTTTCTTTTCAAAAAATAAAGGCAAGACAAGAGTTTGAAGAGCACCATTCTGAGGCACTTTGATCTTTGTTAGCATAGTAAGAACAACTAAGCCACTGAGAGTACGCTATGTCATACTCACCCTAACTACAGGGACTGGCAATAAGGAAGCCATTAAATTCCCGTCTCCAGCTTTAGCCTGTAATTTTATTGGACATAATTGGTTATGGAAGTAGAACTCAGAATGTTAATGCTTTCCCTGTCTAACCATTTTAGAAGTGGCAATGCTAAAAGATTTTCATCGGCTACCAATCGACTATTATTGCTCTATGGAAATTTAAAGCAGTGAACCATTTTTAAATTAAATAAATATAACAAGTAAATAAAAACTGTTCTCCAGGAAAACCTCAACGGCCTCACTATCAACCCAATGCTGATGGGTGAATTACAGAAGACTGACTGCTGCTTCCTTTTAGAAAAAGACTGCTTCTCTCCAGACGTCAAGCCAAACATAGCAAAGCAGCTCTGATAAATATGCAGAGAGCTAGAGATTACTGTCTGAAAATGGCAACTTTGCCCAACTCTAGTCCATCTTCTCCCTTCTGGTGTGACTCCACATTTTTCACTACCCATCATTCTATAGCCAGAAAACTTTCCAAGAGTAGGCCTTGTTTAAAAAAAAAAATCAAGTATAAATATGCCAAGTGCTTGTAAGTTAAAGGATCCACTTGAAAGTGGAAATGACAGAACTAGATCGAATGAGTTTTTATTTTAAAGCACGGGGACTGGATATTCCATAATCATGCCTACATTCATCTGAAACCGCAAACTGCTGTAACGGGAGGAAAATATAACAGGCAGAAGGGCTTGGGCTGCAACACTCACGCCATTGCTACCCTCTCTGTTACAACTCAAGGTTTTATCTCGCTCCACGCTCAGTTCGCAGGTTAAAGTGGTAACTCCCCCTAGGCGGGACCTAGGCGGCCCGGGACCTTTTCGGGTGCCAGGAGGCGTCTCGGCCTCCTGTCCTAACCACGACCCAGTGGGAGAGCATAGGGCTGGGCGAGCCCCTTTGTTTCCACAATCAACCCAGAGAAAGGAAGGAAGGAGGGAGGGAGGGCGGGAGAGAAGGAGGGAGTGGGCTAATCCCTTCCAGCCCTGGGGCCAGACGGAGGGTCGGCTGGGAAGGGGATGCAGAAAGGGAAGGGCAAGGGCAAGGACCCTCCTACTCCGGCCAGCCCGAACACCCAGCCCAACCCCGCCCCGGCGCCCCCGAGGAGGGCACCGAGCGCGCCGACCGCCCTCACCTCGTCCTCCTGCTCGCTCCGGAAGCACAGGCACGCAGCCCGCTTCTTGAAGCCCTCGCGGTCATAAGTCCGCGTCTGGTTGGGCTTGAACTTCATCATAGAGGCGGGCTCTTGCTGCCGCTGCTGCTCCGGCCGCCGCCGCGGGGGCCTGGCCGCCGCCACCCGGCCGGGGAGTGGGGGCGAGGGCGAGTCGGGGGGCAAGAAGGCGAGGCGGCGGCGCGGGGAAGGGCAGCGAGGCCGGGTCAGTCCCGGAGCCGGCGGCCGTTCCGACGCGGTGCAGGGCGCGAGCGCCGGTCACTGGAGCCCGGGTGCCGGGGAGGAAGCGCCGCCTCTTCCCGGGCGTCCGCCGCTCTCCATGGAGCCCGCCGCCCGCTCGCCTCCGCTCTCTCCTGCTGCTGCAGCCGCCGCCACCGCCGCAGCCGCCGCCGGAGAAAGAGCGAGGCTCGAGGATCGCGCCACGAGGAGACAGTGGCAGGAACTGGCGCCGACTGGGCAGCAGCGCCGCGGCAGCTTCGCACCGCCCCCTCCGCCGTATTTAAGGGGACCGCGCACGCCCCGCCCCCAGGCGCACCGCCCTGCGCGCGCCTCCGCGCCTGCGTGCCGAGGCCGCTGAGGTGGGGGAGGGACGGCGGGGACGGGGCTTCGGCCTTCAGGCTGCTGGATTTCGGCGGGGTCGGAGGGCTAGAGCTCCAACTCGGCGTGGGAGGACCGGGATCCAAAATGCCAGCGAAGGCACGGAAGCAAAGACCCTTACCTCCCTGTTTATAAATCCTGTTATTTTCCCTGTGAGGGTCTTAAATAGCCTCTCCGTGAGAGGGGGTCTAACCACATACCTCCTCAGAAAAGTCGCTCCCTGGTCAGAAAATGCCTGGCGGCGTCGCCGCGATGGCAGTCTCCGCAGTGACTGTGTACACGTCCAGAGAGCGCCCGTCAAGTGCGGGGACAGAAGACAGTGGAGACCTGGAAAGGTGAAGACGTTGGTTAAGAGGTTTTACTGTTTTTGTTTTGCAGGGGAAGGGAGAAGGCAGATTTCCTTTTCGTTTTTCAGTCTTTAGTTGGGGGTAGCGTCGCTTATATTCCCTCAAGAGTCAACTCAAGCTTAAACGTTTGTTTGAAGCCCTGGATAACGTCTCTCACTTTGTCCTACCCTCCAGAATGCATTCATTAATGCCGGCAATGGCTAATATCTCCTAAGTGTATCTCATGCTGAGTTAACAGGCACAGCCAGGTGCTGGGGGCACAACGCTAAATAGAGTGGAATGTCTGCTCTCTAGGGGCGTACAGTCTCTCGGGGACTTGGGACAAACAACTTTTACGTTTTCAGGCAAGCGCCAAGATGGGAGCCAGGAGGCCTGTCTTAGTGTTAAGGAAGGTGGTAAGGAAGCTCAGGGGAGCCCCTCACCCCCTCCATCCTGTCCTGCCCACAGAGCCCGGGCCGCTTAGATCCAGCCCCACTTGACAGTTCAGTCTTCATTCCTGGAGGGCCTACTGAGTGCCAGGCGCTGGCATCTAAAACCAGCCCCTGCCGTGCCAGGAACGTAGGCACCTGAGAGCAGACAGTCAATCACACAAGTACATGTAAAACTACAAATGTGACAAGGTCTCAGGTGGTAGAGGGTTTAATGGAGAGATTTGACCAGTTCTGCAAGTCAGAGAAGGCAGCAGGGCAGGAGCTGAGGTTGAAGGAGGAGCTAAGTAGACTGGGAGCCTGGTGCAGTTTTAAGGCTGGGAGAACTGGGACTTACGCAAAGTCCAGAGGGGGAGGGAGTGAGGAGAGTTTGTAGAAATGAAAGAAAAAGGCCAGTGTGCCTGCACCACGGGTGTGGGGAGGTGGGTTCCATCTCTGGCCCAGGGAACTGTGGGGGCTGACTGTTCAGAACCTGGGGGCCCTTGGAGAGCTCAAAGTGGGCATTGGTCTTCTTTTTCTAGGCTCTGACCTCCTTTAGGTTAAGAACTGTTGCATCTAACTCATCTTCTTGCATCAGGTGCAAGTTTGTACAATGACTTAATGTTGAATAAGTGATTTAAGAAATGAGATTTTTACCAAGGTACAATTGGAAACCTTATCAAGTCTGTGCAGAGACATTTTCTAAGCCTTAGCTTTCTTAAAGAAACCACTTGAAGTTTATTTCCAGAGTTACAAACAGGGATAGAGCACAGCTAGCTAGGGACCCCAGTACAGCTAATATGCAAATATTATTTTTAGATAATTGGCTCAAACTGATAAAGTGATAGTCTCACTGTAGTCTTTTTAAGTGACAAGGAAGATTACGTTTCTCTTTGCTTAAAACTCTTCAAAGGTCTGGCTCCTAGTTGGCGTTCACTAAATGCTGATTGACTGAATGTTGGTTCACTCAAGTCCTTCCCATTTTAGTAATTACATGAGCCGAAGCACGAATCAGAATTAACTGGGGAGGACTGAGGAGATGCCTGGAACCAACTCACCAAAGGCAGGAAAGGCAGCAGCACAAAACTAGTGAGCAGGAGAACAGGGCCACTTGCTTCCAGCTCCAGACCATAGGGCTTGGTTGAAAAGATCTTGAGTTCAGGTCTCACATGTACTCAATTACTATATGTAGCTTTTCTCACCTCTCAAGTGGGTATAATATGATTTATACCACCTTGTACAAAGCTTAACTATGATATCACAGTGGCTCTGAAAATCCTTTAAAACTAGAAAGCATTTAAAGAAACATAAGATTAAGTTATTAATGAGGAAATTTTCATTGCAGATCTCTTTCTCCCTCCTTTTCTCAAGGAGTAGAGGAGTAATGGAGAGGGCCAGGTGCTTGGGGAGGGCTGCGGATTCTCACACTGTGAGGGAAGGTCTATTTAAAAGGAATTATGCAACAAATCATTTAAAATGAAGAATGTTTTGATACTATGAATAACTACCCCCTCCCCTTTTTGTTAACTGATTAACTTACTATATTATTGCAATTATTTGAGAGGGACCTAACAGAAAAGGAAACTTGTGTGACTGAAATGAGAGAATAGTGAAAGGCTGAATTTACAAATGTTAGGTCTTCATTTTCCTGTGTCAGTTCCTCATTATTAGGGTGCACACCCCAGCCTGAAGCTCCCTGCTTAGTGTTGTCTAATGTGTATTATGCATGATCTGAAATGCACTGTTCAAAGCTTAGATCATATCTAGTCAGATCACAGTGGAGATGGAAGCAAGGTTGTTTTTCCTCCTCAGGGCCAGTAAGGACTGGGCTGCACCGGCAGGTTCCCTTGGGGATCAGAGTCCAATTTCAGGTTAATTTCTGTTTAGTTCACTTACCACAGTATTGTCTTACCTAGAACTTACTATACACAGAGCCATTTCTTGTACTATTTTCAAATGTTTAGAACACCAGAGAGGGAAACCATTTAATACTGCCTGTGTAGGATAGTTCTTTTACCTGCGTTCTTTTAACAATGTATTGTTAATAGTAGTAGAGTGTCTTGGAGGCGGTGTGACAGGGATGTGTGCAGGGAGCTTGCTGCCTTCTCTGGTAACTGACTCACACTGTTACCATGAAGTAAGCTCCTCTCCTGATAAAACCAGTTGTGACAAAAGATCCCTTCCTGTGTCTTTCTCATCATAATAATAACCAGCCTTTACAGAGTGTTAGCCAGTGCTGGGTGCTTCTCATGATCTCATGGGTGATCCCAGCAGCAGCTCTATGAAGCAGCTTCTATTTATTGTCCTCATTTTACAGGCAAAGAAACAGAGGACAGCATTCTCTCTTTGCAGCCCACATTCTTAACTCCTGCACTGTATTACTGTGTGCTTATCCTGCTTCTTCTATTACGTGGTAATTACTATTTTGTGTGTGTTGTATTCTGGGGTTTCTTTCCATTTTAAAATGAAAAAGGGGCTTTGTTTAAGGTAGAATCTGTAAGAGACAGTCTTAACAATGAGACATGAAAGTGGAACTCTTGATTAATTTTATATCACCTCAAGTGATTTTTTTTTTCTTTTACCAAAGGCACAGACTAGAATGGAGTGAGCAAAGTTTGAAAATTCAAAAACTTTAAATTAGATTCAAGCTTTAGGATTAAAAATCCTAAGAAGGGTTCATCAATCCAACCAGCATTGGGAAACTTTAAAAGCAGACTATTTGGGTTGGCCATTTATAATCTTCTCTTTCACTGAAATAGAGAAATGGTTTCCAGATTTACAATCCATTTTCTATTTCCTCAATTTCTGTTTACTGTAGGGCACTTTGTTTCACTAGCATCATGTTTGTATTCAGTTCTCTGTGGCTAATAAAAATGTTTACTGGGAAGCACACTTCCTCCTTTCGTTCTTTATCATTCAGAGAAAGGTATATGCCAAGTGCTTATCTCCTCAGTAAAGGCAATGACTTGACATTTTCACCGACTCCTCCAGGACAGCATTTTGAACTTCTGCTTCATTCGAAGAAGGTTGTTTTTTGCTACATAAACAAAAACAAATTCTGCATTTTTGTTTGGGGATAAAGGCTAAAAAAAGAATGTTTGCTCATAAGAGAATGCATGTTAATCAGTTGCAATGTATAGACCTTGTTTTGCTCTAGATTCAAACAAACAACAAAAGACATTTGGAAGACAATTAGGGAATATGAACACCGAATATTTTATATTAAGCAACTATTGTTACTTTTGGGGGCTGTGATCATGTTTGAAAAGGAGAGTCTTTACCTCTTCAATCAACAGTGACAGTAGAACAAACAACGCAGAAAACATCATGGAGGAATGGAAACAACAACAATATATAAATGATAACAGAGATAGCTAGCATCTATTGAGTGCTTCCTGGGTAATAGTCTGCTCTACATACTTTTCACGTACTCATTTATTCTCCATCATCATTCCCATCTTACAGATGAGAATATTGAAGCACAGATGAGTTAAGTAATTTATCCAGTTCACAAAATTAGAAGGTGGCAGTGGAGGTAAGAGTTGAACTCAGGATTCCAGAACTATAATTATCATCATAGTGACAAACATTGATGGCAGAGCTAATAACCAGAAGACACAATAGCAATCTCTGATGGACACCTAACCTTCAGCTAGAGACCATGTTTTGTTTAGGTAAAGATAACTGGGAGCTCAAAAGTTTGCAGGCCTGGGACAAGTCCTAGGCAACCTGGAAGTTTCTTATACGCCTGAAGATTGAACTAAGTCTTTGAATGCACAACAGGTTCTTATATAAAAGTGAAGGAGAATTTGAAGGAAGGATGTTGTGAAAGTCTAACAAATATGAATTAAAAAAGACTGGAAATTAGTACACTAAAATATTGACAATTGGGTATCTTTAGTGCTGGGATTGTGAGTGACTTGAAAATTCTTATTTATGCTTTTCCTCACTTTCCAACATTTCTACAATGTACATATATTACTTTGGTGATTTTTTTAGGAGGAAAATCTTGGGAGTGATAAAGACAAGCACTAGCTTTTCTCAGACTCCAGCAAAGGTTAATTGCATCTGTTTGTAGTGACTAAAACAGATGCAGTTTTTTTTTTTTAATACTATAGGTTAACCTACCAGTAGATGTCCCTCAAAAGGAGCCTCTAAAGGATCATGAATCTCTTGAAATTATACGCAGATCTGTGTGTGTTTGTGTACATATATATTTTTTTATAGGGGATGAGTTCACAGCTTTCATACATTTTTCAGGGAACCCCTCAATAGGATTAAGAACCACTACCTGAAATGGACCCACCTAAAAATCCCGGACAAGAGCAACAGAAGTCTGAATCTTTTGTTAGGAAGCTAGAGTCAAAGTTGGAATCAGGTGACACTGTCAATAACCCAGATGTGGGGTTCAGTAATAAGATATTACAGTCATGGGTTGGTCATAAGCTTGTAAATCAGAATCCAGATGTAGGGACGGAAATTGTCTAGAACCAGGAAAGAGGAACAGATAGAACACAACGAAGGCAGTTTTAGTAAATACCTGTCACGTGAAAAGGAATTAATTTTAGATTTGGGTAAGACAAGAAGTTTCCCAGTAACAGTTATATATCAGTATGAGTTAATGTGTCTGAGCTCCCAGATAACTATGTGATTACTCCAACTCTCCTTCCTAAGGGGTGTCTCCATACCCTATGGACAACTTACAAAAGATTCAAGGATGATGGACTCCCTGCTTTCTGTTACTTTCTTACTACCGCCATTACATTTACAAATTGAGGCTTTAAAATCTTCAGGGAGTGACCACAGAAAAGTGATTATTTATCATCATCATCATCATCATTGTCATCATTGTCATCATCATCATCTTGAAACCATATACAAATGCAGATTATTGTAGAGTCAAGATGTTCCACAAAATAATAATAACATTTGGTTTTATAGTTCAGAGAATGAGAATAATTTATTTCAAAGATTGGATGGTTAGTAGGACTGGTTCTCATGGAACACTGGATGAATTTATTTCTTTAAATTCAATACAGACATTGTGGCAGGCACTGTGGAGGATACAAAAGATATAGAAGCCAGAGTTCTTAACCTGAAGATGAAGTCATGCGCCTCAGATTGGGACTTGAACCCATGCGGCTGGGACTCAAACCCGGCCAAAACCCACAGTCTTCCAACTGAGATCACACACCTGGTTTTAGGACTTAATGAAACTCAGGTTCTTGATGTCTCATTGCAGAAAGAATTCAGTGAGAGACAAAGTGATAGGTAAGAAGTGGATTTATTTAGAGAGAAACACACTCCACAGACAGAGTGTGAGCCATCTCAGAAGGTGAGAAAGGCACCAGGGTATGGGGGTTGTCAGTTTTTATAGGGGTGGGTAATTTCATAGGCTAATGAGTTGGAGGAGTATTCCAGCTATTTCAGGAAGGGGAGGGATTTCCAGGAATTGGGCCACTGCCCACTTTTTGACCTTTCTGGTCGGCCTTGGAACTGTCATGGTGCCTGTGGGTATGTCATTTAGCCTGCTAATGTGTTACAGTGAGCGTATAATGAGGCTCAAGGTCTAGTGGAAGTTGACTTGTCTGCCATCTTGGACCCATTTGGTTCTAATCAGTTTATGTCATGTCCTCAGGCTATGTCATTTTTTCAAAGGTTGTGCCCTGCCCCCTTCCCTCCAGTTTCAAAGATACTTGCAGTCTTTCCAGGAAACATGAAACAGTACAAAGTAGTATAGCAGTATAGAGTAGAGCGTTTAATTCAACGTGGTCAAGTGCCAAATTATAACCACATTCAGAGGCTAGTTGAAGGCTCTTGGAAACTGCTCTTCAACAATAACACACATGTGCATACACACATGCAGGCGCATACAGACTCTCCCCATCGCTAATGAAAGTAGCTTTCATTATCACTTTTCCTTTCATTTTTGAAAACAAAATTAGTAATACATTAAAGTGTTGTGTATAGAAGATGTCTTCTATTTCAGTTTTATGTTCTCCAAGAGTCCTCTGTATTCCAGTTTTCTATAAAAGTCACATTAGTTTAAAAGGCAAACATCCATACACAGATGCATTTTCTATTGATGAATTTTTCAGACTGAACCTTTATGTATCTAGTCATCAAAAAAAAAGTATTGTTCTACCTTATTTGACAGAGTTTGGAAATGTTAGGATAAATATTCACTTATTTAAGTCACACATAGTGTAGTTTTTTTCTATATTTAAGAGACACACTTGCATTTCCTAGTTTTGTTTGCCATTTAAATGTCAACCATAGTTTTTCAAATATGGTACTATATGTGAAGATTCATTTTTATCCCTTTTAACTTTTTGGAAAAATTAATGGTAAATTTATCTTTGATTCCTACTTATATGTAGGTTAATTAGATGAGAAAAATTTTAAATTCACATCTGAAGAAACTTAGGGATGTTTTTTAAGACAGAATACATCAGTATGTGCTTGAGGAAAATACTCAGGGTTTATATGTTAGGTTTGAAACTGAAGTACAAAACCATTTTGAGATATCTGATCACAGAAGCGCAAGCCATGTCTCCATAGGCTTTCTAACAATACCATTTGCCAAAGCCACTGTGATAGTCTGTAAGAAAAGGCACACTGGGCCTAAAGACAAGACATCTGGGTTCTGGTGGCAGTGCCTTTATTTTCTTCATCTGTTTTTTTCTTTCTGAAATGGAGGTATTAATACCTGCCTACCCATCTCTCAGGGTTTTGTGAAGACGAACTGTGATAATAATTGCAAACACTTTTGGCAAAACAGAATGAACTCAAAATTTTAAGGTAACTTTATAAGAAAAAAACTTGATTTAAGTGAAAATCAAATGAAAGTATAATGAAAATAGCATTTTGTTTTCCCCAGACTGCCACAAAAAATCCAGGGAAATTAGGTTTTAGGGAGACCCTAAATTCTATATCACTTTCAAAGCATTCCTTCCCACAGTGTGATTCCAGCCATGTGGATTCTGTGCAATAACATCTGCCCCCTACTTTGTTGCTGGTAAAGTTTAAAGAGCATAGGAAAAGGTGAATGATGTGGTGAAAAGACAGTGTAGAAAGGAGATTGCTGTCAACAAATGGCTGTTAAAGTTCTTTAAGAAAGTGTTCCACCTAAGGACTTGTGGCAAAGCTTATCAGACAGTCTAGTCACCATCAAAGGCAGCGATGGGAGAAAAACTCTGCGAGGTGTCACGTGAGAGCCTGAGTTTTCTTTTTCCCAACTGCATGTCTTTACACCACCTCTCATTTATTTGTACTCCTTGTTCAACATTCCTCTCTTCCCCCAAAGCCTTCCTAGAACTGGTCCCACCTTCAAGTCAACAGAGGCTTAAATACATTTTTCTTGAGGAAATTTCAGAGTATTTCCTGCTTTTGTCCATAATTCATGATATTGTACCTGTTTTTCTTGGCTAAAGGAAGCCAATGGCTACAGTACTTTCTAAACTTTTCTCCTACTGCTGCCTACACCTTCTTGGAGGAGTTCACGTTTACTCATTGCTGGTATTGAGAGCTTTTAAAAGGGTTAAATCCATATTATTATTCCAAAATATTTGAAAAAAAACAAAATGTCTAGTAGTAGAGAAATGGTTATACAAATTACAATTTCTACTTCAAAGTTTACTATGTAACTATAAAAAACTGTTTAAGTAGTTTCTAAACACAAGGCAAGAACTTGTTACAAAGTTCAAGTGTAAAAAGTACATACAATATAGTCATAATTATATATAGATCCTTGAGTATAGGTGGAGGTTTTCTCTTTATGCTTTTCTGTATTTTCCCAGTTTTCTATCATGAGCATGTTCGTTTTTATGTTAGAATAGAGTGTCTCTGTATTTCTTCCCCCAGCCAAATCTTAATTGCTTTCACATTGGTTAATAAGAATAAAAGCATGTGTAATCCCAACAATAATGATTTTAAAAAGTTCTGGAAGGAACTGGTGCACAACGAATGAGTTCACTCCAGACCATTCACCTTTAAGTCAGAGCTAGAGCTCAGCCTGTTACGTGCAAAGTAGGAAGTGGTGAGGTTACTGTAGCTTTGTGGTTGACTTCATTTAACCTTAGCAACTGCAGGCATAGATACCTCGAAAGCCCCCCCGTTACTGCCCTCCCCTTCATCCTTCACTATCTCTTCCCTTTCCAACTTCCCATTTTATTTCCATGCCTCTCCGATGACTTAAATCAATGGACAGGAAGGGAGGGAAAAAATGAAGCAGGTCAAACTTTAAGGTATTGGAAAGATTCTTTTTTCCATACTTCTATCTCTGCAGGTAGGAGAGATCCCTTTGGACAAGTTCTGAGAAATAGAACTATTTCATGTGACTGAGCACTCAACTACTTTAGCCAATGGAGCTTGTGACCCAGTTGTGGGAGTGGAGTCAAGTTCCCTTTTATTTCTTAGAGTGACTTTTTAAAAGGTACTGGAGCGTGTAACGGTTTCTTTCTTCCTTTCTCTCTTTTGAAGACTAAAAATTCGCGATAATTAATATTACCCAGTTAACAGTTTGTGAAATTGATCAAGGCCTAAAGCAGCTTTTCTGGCATAAGATTGTTGCAATATCATATTCACTAAAGGTTGCGTGGGCAGAGACTGTCTAAAGACATAGAGTAGTGCATATTTGGAGGCCCCCTAAAATCTCCATTAGCTCTCCAAGGACACCCAAAATTAACACCAAAAAAAAAAATGTGTTCTGTGATATTCAAACAATATTTTCTCAATCTTTAAAATGTTGAGGAGGAGGACTTCCCTGGTGACACAGTGGTTAGGAATCCACCTGCCAATGCAGGGGACATGGGTTCAAGCCCTGGTCCGGGAAGATCCCACATGCCACGGAGCAACTAAGCCCATGCGCCACAACTACTGAGCCTGCGCTCTAGAGCCCGTGAGCTACAACTACTGAGCCCATGTGCCATAAGTACTGAAGCTCGGACGCCTAGAGCCTGTGCTCTGCAACAAGAGCCACCTCAGTGAGAAGCCCATGCACCCAGCGAAGAGTAGCCCCCGCTCACCACAACTAGAGAAGGCCCGCAGGGCAGCAACGAGGACCCAACGCAGCCAAAAGTAAATAAATTAATTGATAAATTTAAAAAAATTGTTGAGGAGGAAAATTGTCTCTAGGAAAATTTTGCCTTTGCTGTTTATTTTGTAGCATATAATTTGTGCAATTTTAGACAAGTTCCCTAAGTACTGTCTAGTAGGGAAGAAAAATAAATGGTTGCAGGTTGAGAAAGAAGAACAATAACGGATGTAGAACACTAACGGATGTAGAACAATAACGGATGTATGTCCAGAGTACTACTCTCCTTGGGTCTCCAGGAAGGCTGGCAGCAGAGGTCTTAAAATGAGAGTGTCCAGGCAAGATAGGGAAAGAAGACGGGCCCCGGCTAAGGGAAGGTCATGTTCAAATCCACTGCTGTGTGAAAGAGAATCTTCAGGAAAACGAAAGCAGCTTGCTGAGAATAGCTGAAGACAAGGCCAAAGAAGCAGACACTAGCTACCTCACAGACTTAAATGCAGGCTAGTGAGTTTGCACTCTGTTGTGTAGACAGGAGTATCAAAATGACTTCAGAAAGAGTTTTACTGAGCCGGTGCAGCTGTTGTAAAATAGTTTTAGGTTTGAACGCCTTTAGGTGGGACAGGTCTTTTCCAGGTCTTTAGTGCCTCTTACTTGGCTATATCAAATCACATGACTTCACATATTTAAATACTGAGCAGTGAAGGTATTTAAATACCTGGTAGTGAAGGCATTGTCTCAAGAAACCTCTGGGTAGACAATGGAGAGAAAAGGAAGGACTGGAATAGGGCAATGGCATGATGCCATTTGTAATTTGGGAAGGTCAGCCATGCAGTAAAGTAGAGAACAAGTTTTGTGACAGTTGGTGGCACAAACTGCAGGGAAAAGGCTGGTCAGAAAGATCACTTAGAAGATAGAATCTATAGGACTTGGTAACGGATCATGTGTGGAAGATGGAGGAGGAGGTATAAAATGGCTTCTTGGTTCTTGCTCTGGTAAAGGGGTAGATTGGGGTGTCATTTACTGAGATGGGGACTTTGCAAAAGAAGTAGCAGGGTAGAGGCAGTGCAGGGATGTTCAATTTAAGTCTGAGGTCCTGTGGGACATCTTTGGCAAGCTGTCCAGTGGGCTAGTTAGATGGATCCTGTGGGCATCCTTGTCCAGATCCAAGCCAGGTTGTTGAGTGCAAACTTCTCTTAGTACTGTTTGTTCACCAGCTTCCTTGGCTGTATCCCAAGGAAAGGCTGGATTTCTGTTTTCACTTGTTCCCACCTACCTCAGTTCTCAATTTGTATCCATCATTCAGGGTTGTTTTTTTTTTTTTTTTTTTGTAGGACGCGGGCCTCTCACTGTTGTGGCCTCTCCCGTTGCGGAGCACAGGCTCCGGACGCGCAGGCTCAGCGGCCATGGCTCATGGGCCCAGCCGCTCCGCGGCATGTGGGATCTTCCCAGACCGGGGCACGAACCTGTGTCCCCTGTATCGGCAGGCAGACTCTCAACCACTGAGCCACCAGGGAAGCCGCATGCAGGGGTTTTACGGAGGAGGAATGTAATTTTGTTTCATCTTCTTCGCCCATCAACTAACTGCCCCAAGGTTGTTTGTGCTATCATTGTTAGGAGGTAATTGTGCCTGCATGGTTAACCACCCAGCAGCCCATGCTGAGATTCCTGGGCTGCATGTGAACATGAGCTGCTACCATCCAGAGGTGGCAGACACCCAGCCTTGGCCATGAGCACACCTGGCACAGAAGGCTTCCCTGTCCCATAATGATGGGTTAATTTATCTGTAATAGGCTTACTGGAGGGGGTGGGGCTCAGGCCGAGCTGCTTATGGGGTTGGAACTAATGGCATAACTATTCTTAGAAGCTTGGCAGGACACATGCCATAAAACATTTGCTTTCCCTTCTGTGATTTGAAGCTTCCTCCTCTGGACCTAAGAGGGGTTTGGGTTCTATAAATAAGATCTGCTTGGGACTTCCCTGGCGGTCCAGTGGTTAAGACTCCACAGTTCCGCTGCAGGGGGCAATGGGGAAAATAAGATCCCACGTGCCTTGTGGCTTGGCCAAAAAAAAAAAAAAAAAATCTACTTAAATCATGCCTCAAAATGATCAAATTCTTGGTGTGACTTTGGCATATGAAGCTATCTGAAAGATGAAACAAGTGACCAGCAAGTGCAAACCATGAAGGACCTCCACCAGGGAGGGATACTCAATGGCATCCCTCCATGGAAACGTAGGGCTCTGTGAACCTCAAGGTGGCTCCTTGATGCTTTGGGTAATCCACATACTACCCTTTGAGGTAGTGGGAAGGAAAATCTAGCTTAAGGGCAAGAGAGGGTCATTGTAGCACATTTGAATATGTTTGTATATTTGGGTTTATTTTAACTATTAAAATGCTGGTTGACAAGTTGAAAAAAAAAGAAAAAGTTAAACAAACATAATTCCACCACCCAAAAATCCTCTCCAAATCCTTTTCTGCATGTACATATATAAACATTGTTTTCATTATAAAATTGAGATCATGTACATTTAGAGGTTTTGTTCCTTATTTAAATAGCGGTATACTTTACATAAAGTGGATTATAGAGATGTTAAGTGTATATTTTGATGAGTTTTGACGAATGTGTACTCACCCTGTTCCTCCTCCTCCCCCTCCATCCATATTCCAAGGTTAGAACATTTCCATCAATCCAGAAAGTTCCTTTACCTCTTTTCAAATCAGTCTGCTCTCTTCATCTGCTCTCCACCCTCCCAGGCAAACACTCTTCTGGTATCTATTGCTACAGATTGGTTTTGCCTGTTCTTAAAGTACATATAAGTGGAAGCATACAGTTACATAGAGTTTTGTATTGTTTAAAGAAGAAAAAACTAGTAACATTTGTGATCCATTTCCATTTCAATATTTATCCACAACATCACTTTTAATGGAAAAATAATACTGCTTTTTTACAAATGTACTGCACCGTATTTAGTTAAGCAGTTCCTATTGATGGATATTTTGATTTCTTTAATTCTCTCTCTTCTTCTCTCCCTCCTTTCCTTCTTTCATTCCTTCCTTGCTATAATGAACATCCCATATATCGATATCATTATAGGCAAGACTTTGCACGCAAGGCAACATGAATTTACATTCCTAGAAGTGGCATTGCTGTGTAAAGTGCATATTTTTAAAAAAGCACACTGTAGGGACTTCCCTGGCGGTCCAGTTGTTAAGACTCTTGTGCTTCCACTGCAGGGAGCTGGGGTTTGATCCCTGGTCGGTGAACTAAGATCCCACATGACACGTGGCAGGGCCAAAATGTAAAAAAACAAACAAACAAAAAAGCCACACTGTAAGGAATATTGCCAAATGGCCTCCAGAAAGACTGCCTTAGTTTATTTCCTAGTATTGTTAAAACTTGTTAACAAAAAAAAAAACTTGTTAAGCTTGTTTTCTCACACCCCCACCAACTTAAGAATTGGGGGGGAAAAGTCTTTTATCTTAGTCAATTTCATAGTATAAACATGATATCTCATTTTAGTCTGTTTTTTTAAATTATTAATGAGGTTGAAGACTTCTTCTGAGGATTTCATTTTGTCATTTTACAGTGAAAGTAAATGGTCTTTTCTTAAAAAAATATATTTTCCAAATGACCAGTAAACTGGTTATGGAAAAAAAATTATCCTAGTAAAGATGGGAGGATAAAAAATCAATAAAAAAAGCCACCAGCCAAACTTTCTGTCTCTGTTACTTTTAGCCAATGGCCTTATTCTATAATGATTGACACTGGCCTTATTCTGTAATTGCTTTTTGAGTAAGGCTTTTATTTTCAATTACTCGTAGAAAGGTTTTGCTTCTGCTTGAGGAAAAAAATTCAATTTTGGATGACCAGGTTTTTCAATAAAAATTAATCCAATAAGGGTACTATAAACCAGGACATACCTTTGATATTTTCAGAATGATTAAGAGAGAGCCAAATAGCCAGCATCCAGGAAGCCGCTTGAGTTTCGCCACGTTGTCCAGCAACAAAGTTAGTTAATGAGGTTTGAAAACACTCCAACCTTTTGTGTCAAATCCCAGGGTAGGCTGATACTATCCTGTTAGTACACTGTCATTTTATTTCAAACTGTAATTATCATCACTATCAACAAATATACACAAAGAGACCTACCTTGCCTAACATTTTAATGAGAACCATTGGTATTTTCGTTATAGCTCAATTAAACTTGGGATAGCTCAGATCGTTATTTGTAGAATTGAGGGTTGCTTGAATTTACCTCAAAGGTCACTTTGAGACCTAAACTCTTAAGACATAGAAATTTATTACTTTCATAGTAATGTTAGTAATATTTCTATGATAATAGAGATTAGTAAATAACACTTTGATAAGTTCTTGTTTGTGGAATGTCCACGGAGCCATTTAGAGATTCATTAAGCATGTAGGCAGTAGGAGAGAGTGGAGGTTCTGGAGTTGTAGGCAGTTCTGGGTCTGAAACCCAGCTCTACCGCTTACTATCTGTGTGGCCTTCAGCTAGTTACTTAACCTCTCAGTTTCTACATTTGCTCATTTGTTAAGTGGGGATAGTAATACTGTCTGTCTCATGGGATGTTGTGAAAGATAAATATTAAGCACTTAAATCATTGCCTGACACATAGGAAATACACAGGATATGGTAACTGCTATTATTTGTTATCATCATCAACAACACAATCAGGAATGTATAGAATTAAACAGAAGAAACCATCGCTTTATCATTCATCATTCTATTCTAATTTATATTTGAAACTTTTAGACTGGTTATTCATATTATCAGATATACAGTAAATCTGATTCCCTCATCCTATCTGGAAGGATATATTAATAGAAATCTTTCTCTATCCCTTGCAGGTTCTTCTTTCTAACTAATCTGCCCTCTTGAATTGGTGGTGTCTAAGGCCATTCATGTTGTGATGGTCCAGCTGGTCTGGAAGAAAGCCTAGAGCTCCTTGTGACCTGAATGCACCCACTTCCCAGACCACTCCCCTTCTGAGTCCTTGCCACAATGACGATGGAGAGACCACCCAACAGATCTCCAGGTGCAATTGCTCTCTGCTTCATATTCCTAGAGAGATTGGTGTGAACCACTTGTATGTGGCCCTGAAGCTTCCCTTCAACGTCTTTCTACTAATCCCTCTCTGACTTTATGTGACTTGACCTGAAGTGTCTCCTGTTGTTTTTAGGACCCTGTTGACTGTCATTTCTAGCCCTCCTTTCACTCTTTCACCAGCAATAGCATCTGTGTCTTATAGTTATAGTTATCCAGGACCTTGTTGACTGTCATCTCTAGCCCTCCCTTCACTCTTTCACCAGTAATAGCATCCGTGTCTTATAGATATAGTTAATTATATATGGGTCTGTCTCCCTTGATGGCCTAGATAAGAAGTTTAGTAATTGTGTACCTAACAGATGAATTAATGCATGAAAAAAATAATTTCCATCCTTAATAGGGATGTTCAGAACTAGCCCAAGACAAAGTTTTCAGAGATCTCACAAATACTTCCTTCCACTGCTTCAAACTTTGGAACCTGTCCTACTTCCCCTACCAGGAGGGTTTCCTCATGCTTACCTTTCTCTGTCATGTACTCGGCCTGAAGCTCTGTATGTGTCACCTTCATTACAACCCTGGAGAGTGGTCCAATTTTCTTCATTTTACAGATGAGGACACGTGAAGCTCACAGAGATAGAAAGCAACTAGCCCAAGACTCAACATTAGCAAATGGATTGGATTCCAGGTTTGTGGACCCCAGAACCCATTGCACTTTCCACCATACTACATTGTCTCCAGAAGGAGGACTGGTAGGTGGTGAGGTCTGCTGTCTGACTGGCCCACTGTCTTAGGTGTATATAGGTGGAACTCGAAAGCTTTCACAAATATGTAGTACTGTTTTGAGGTGTGGGAGAAGGTGGATGGTAGAGTCTGTTTTCCATGTGGCAGAAGAGTTTAAAATGTCACCACAAGCTTGTCATTGATATTTAAGTTCTTTTTGGCTCAAGGGATTGTTTCCTATTAAAACAATTAAATTTACCTGGGAAGAGTGGGGCATCTATGGTAAGTCATTTATATACCTTATCAGTTCAAGCCCAAATGACATAGGTTAAGACAGTGAATATATATATATATATATATATATATACACACATATATATATATACTTATAAATATTTAATTTATATATAATATAAATATATACAAATACTTATATGTGATTATATATTATTATTTATACTTATATAAATATATAGTTATATAAATTCTATACATATAGAATATATAGTTACTTGTATATATAGTTATATTTATATATAGAGAGAGTTATATAGAGTTATCTAACTCCTGGACATGTGTTGTCCAGCAATGTGTTAAATTAGTTCATTTTTTTTTCATCTTCTGGAGCAAAAGATGAAAAATATCTCCTTAAATATAAGGAGATATTGTTATTTAAAGGAATCCAAAGAAGAATTTTAGTATTTTAATTTACTAGAGGATTAATCTGGTAGATGTACGCTTTGATATTTTTATCAGGGCTGCATTTGTACATAAGAGTAGCTTCTTTTTTTTTTTATTCTAAAGCAATACATTAATATTAAGTTAAAGCAATAAGATTTCATAATTTTCATTTTTGCTGTTTTAGAATGGTCATAGTGGGCTCGATGAAGTATTTCTAGAAAGATGTAAATACCATATTGAATCTTTCTTAGTAATGTCAAAGATTTTAAAAGTATTTTTTTGACAGAAATATCAAGATAAGAGCAAGATTACTATTGTTTGCGTTTATGGGGAGAAATAGTTTCTTGTTATAAAGGAGTTAATGACTGGGTTTAGTGGTGTGAGGCTCTAAGGAAAGCATTATTTAAATCAAGAATAGCCAGACAGGAGATAAATGCACATCATTAGATGCAATTGCTACATAAGTGGTCTTTTTGTTTTAGAGAGTGCAGTTTACAGTAATTAAAAAAAAAAAGTCCCCAAAATGCCATTTTCATTGTTTATTCCATTTGTTTGCTTTCTGTGTAATTGAATCTCACACAAAGGAGAGAATGAAAACTATTTTCAGGTGCATCATTGTATTTTCTACAGATTCTTTAATTTTAGAGCTTAGCTCTTGGTAATTATTCTCCAGGGCATATATTTGTGTGTGTGTGTGTGTGTGTGTGTGTGTGTGTGTGTGTGAGAGAGATGAGATTCGAAGAAGGAGAATGACATTTTTTTTTGAAACCAACCTTTGAGTTGATTGAACGTTACATTTCTTAAAACAGCAAAAAATTGACTTTCAGTCACGTTTTGGGTTTATTTCTAACCATTTCCAAAGCAAACCTTATTGAAATTAGGAGACAATTCTATTTCACATTTTGTAGGGCTGTGTATCCAAAACTACAGAAACACAGATATATAGCACCCTGAAGGACAGACATCATCAAAAAACAATATATGAGATGCAGTTCTCGATTACACCACATTTTCCGGTGTCTTTTTGTCAGTATTTGGGCATTTATACCTGGATAAAATGAATTTGGGAAAAAGTCAGTATGTCCTCATTTTGAAGCAGCAAATGTTTGCTCCTGCTTCATTTTTATGAATGATGCATGGCATCGGCATGTGGGAATAAATGGGAAACTATAAGACTTAGATAGAGCAACATTCAAAAGATTTAGGGGGAAGACAATGTAAATGTTTTGCATGAATTCAACTATAAACCCATGGATATGGGGAACAGAATGGTTTGCCTTCAAGCTTAATTGGTTGTTTTAATTTTTGTAACTTGGGCCTACTATCTAGAGTTATAGCAGGCAAAAGAAATACTTACAAGGAATGTTCTGAACATAGATCTCTGAATCTCATATTAAGCTTTTAATGATCAGAAGGTGGTTCTGTGAGACTCAGGATCACGTGAGGCATTGGGAAGAAGGAACTAGTGCAGTTTTATGAGTTAGGACAGTATTGATGAGTTAGAGGAGAAGAAACCAGTATTCCTTGGGAAGAAATGGACAAAGCAAGGTATAAATGACAGAGAAGTGTGCTCATTCATTTATACATTAATTTGTTTGACAACTATATGACATCTGCTATGTGCCAGGCACTTTGCTGGGTTGTGAAAGTCTGGGAGAATGTGAGTGGGACTGATATGCTTTGGTATATTATTACATTTTTACAGATCCCATTTCATTCTATTTTTATTTTTAAAAAATATTTATTTATTTATTTATTTGGCTGCGTTGGGTCTTAGTTGTGGCATGCGGGCTTCTCTCTAGTTGTGGCGTGTGGGCTCCAGAGCACGCGGGCTCACTATTTGCAGTGTGCAGGCTTAGTTGCTCCCCGGCATGTGGGATCTTAGTTCACCGACCAGAGATCGAACCCATGTCCCCTGTATTGGAAGGTGAATTCTTAACCACTGGACCACCAGGGAAGTCCCTTATTCTATTTTCAAAAACTGAGATATAGGGGCTTCCCTGGTGGAGCAGTGGTTGGGAGTCTGCCTGCCAATGCAGAGGACACGGGTTCGAGCCCTGGTCCGGGAAGATCCCACATAACACGGAGTAGCTGAGCTCATGCGCCACAACTACTGAAGCCTGCGCACCTAGAGCCCATGCTCTGCAACAAGAGAAGCCACCGCAATGAGAAGCCCGTGCACCGCAACGAAGAGTAGCCCCCACTCTCAGCAACTAGAGAAAGCCCACGCACAGCAACGAAAACCCAACACAGCCCAAAATAAATAAATTAAATAAATTAATTAAAAACAAACAAAAAAACCCAGATATAATTGACATATAACACTGTTAGTTTTAGGTTAGGTGTACAACATAATGATTTGATATAAGTGTATATAGTGAAAAGATTACCACAATAAAGTTAGTAAACATCTATCATCACACAATTATAATTTTTTTCTTGTGATGAGAACTTTTCAGATCTACTCTCTTAGCAACTTTCAAATATACAAAACAGCATTGTTAACTATAGTCACCATGCTGTACATTATATCCCAATGACATTTATCTTACGACTGGAAGTTTGTACCTTTTGACCACCTTCACCTCCTCCGTCCCACCCCACACCACTGACAACCACCAATCTGCCCTTCCATGTCCTTTTAGCATGAATGTATTATGCACAACATTTAGTTTGATTTGAGTGCAATTAAGAATCATCATTGTTTTATTCTGTTGGACAAATGTATATAATCTCATCACTTTGGTCTATGGTAAAGGAACAATATGTTTATAGTGTTCTTATTTCAGAAGTACTATGTGTAATAATTGTAAAATTCAGGTCTAATTTCCTGTTCAAATAAAGGGTGGACTGGGAAATATATCTCATAGTTCAAAATTTTGGATTCTCGTAAGAAAACTTGTCCTAAGAGAGAATACTCCTTTTCCTTTTAGTTGATCTCTCACAAGAGTTAATGAGCAGATGGGGATTCAGTATGATTCAATCTGGACTTTAAGAGTCAGACTTTTTAAAAAAGCCTCATAACTGTTTATTGAGATCATTTTGCTCTATAAAATTGTATACAACAGTCTTCCTGGTGTAAATGCCTACATTGTACATTTATAGCATGTTAACTTTGGATGCTCTTGGTCAGCTTCCACACTGCATTTGTGTGGGTATTTTATTACTAGAATCTCCTCACCCATTAGGATCTGTAGAAAATATGACAAGTATAGTGGCACAACTGACCTTTTTGAAAAGGAATAGTCCAAGATCCTGGCAAATAATTTCTGGGTACTACAACAGTTATGAAAGTCCATGGGTCTAATCGAGATATAGTCGCCAGGGCCTTCCGTGGTGGCACAGCAGTTAAGAATCCACCTGCCAATGCAGGGGATACGGGTTCAAGCCCTGGTCCGGGAAGATGCCACATGCCATGGAGCAACTAAGCCCGTGTGCCGCAACTACTGAGTCTGTGCTCTAGAGCCCGCGCTCCACAACGAAGAGTAGCCCCTGCTCGCTGCAACTAGAGAAAGCTGGCGTGCAGCAACGAAGACCCAATGCAGCCCAAAAAAAAAAAAAAAAAAAGTCAAACGTGCTTTTGTAACAAGCAGAATGGTTGGTGTCGGGAGACAGTTTTCCATGGGCCTCACATTTCTGCATGTCTGTGAGCAGAGGCATTGATTGTGTTATTTCCACACTCTTTTTAAAGATGTTTGTATAGTGAATGGCCTTGTAAAATAGAGGTATTACCTCCTTCTGCAGCAAAGGAACAAGTTTATTTGCTGCTGATTATGAAAAAGTCAGGGTTCCTCTCCTGTCATGCAAACCAGTGCTTGTGCAAGTGTTATCTGGCCCCTTTCCTGTCACCCTGTGGGGACTGGGACTGTGGGAACCAGTGCAAGAATGTGCTGATACTCTGGCTACTGGTATCGGTTTGAGCAGTAAATTCTTTTGTGTCTGACGCAGGAAAATCACGTCTTGTACCAGCATTCATGAACCCGTGGCAGGCTTACAGTTTAATTTGCGGGGCATAACCTCAGAGCCTTCAACAGGCCTTGGCAGTCGGTACCATAATTCATAGATAAATTTCATGTGTACCTGTCATTCTGATGGCCTTACTATTTTTTAATTAAAATTTTAAAATAATTCTTTTTGGGCTTCCCTGGTGGCGCAGTGGTTGAGAGTCCGCCTGCCGATGCAGGGGACATGGGTTCGTGCCCTGGTCCGCGAGGATCCCACATGCCGCAGAGTGGCTGGACCCGTGAGCCATGGCCTCTGAGCCTGCGCGTCTGGAGCCTGTGCTCCGCAATGGGAGAGGCCACAATGGTGAGAGGCCTGCGTACCGCAAAAAAAAAAAAAAAAAAAAAAAAAAATTCTTTTCCATTATGGTTTATTACAGGATATTGAATATAGTTCCCTGTGCTATACAGTAGGACCTTGTTGTTTATCCATTCTATATAATATAGTTTGCATCTGCTAATCCCAAACTCCCAATCCCTCCCTCCCTCACTCTCCCTCCCCCTTGTCAACCATAAGTCTGTTCTCTATGTTTGTCTGTTTCTGTTTTGTAGATAAGTTCATTTGTTGTATTTTAGATTCCACATATAAGTGATATATGGTATTTTTCTTTCTTTTTCTAACTTACTTCACTTAGTATGATAATCTCTAGGTCCATCCATGTTGCTGCAAATGGCATTATTTCATTCTTTTTTATGGCTGAGTAGTATTCCATTGTATGTGTATCTTTCTTTCTCTCTCTTTCTCTCTCTCTCTCTCTCTCTATATATATATATATATATACACCACATCTTCTTTATCTACTCATCTGTCGATGGACATTTAGGTTGTTCCCATGTCTTGGCTATTGTAAATAGTGCTGCTATGAACATTGGGGTGCATGTATCTTTTCGAATTAGAGTTTTCTCTGGATATATGCCCAGGAGTGGGATTGCTGGATCATATGGCAACTCTAGTTTTAGTTTTTTAAGGAACCTCCATAATGTTCTCCATAGTGGCTGTACCAGTTTACATTCCAGCAGTGTAGGAGGGTTCCCTTTTCTCCACACCCTCTCTGGCATTTGTTATTTGTAAACTTTTTAATGATGGCCATTCTGACCAGTGTGAGGTGGTACCTCATTGTAGTTTTGATTTGCATTTCTCTAATAATTAGTCATGTTGAGCATCTTTTCATGTGCTTATTGGCCATCTGTATGTCTTCTTTGGAGAAATGTCTTTTTAGGTCTTCTGCGCATTTTTTTGATTGGGTCTGATGACCTTACTATATGTATAACTAATAAAAGAAATGAAGCAACTGCCAATCTTCTAAAATAATAATTAAGATCCTTAGCGTCTTCTTCCTTTCCCACACTATCCCCCATCTAAAGTGTTAACTAGAAGCCAACTTTGAATTTAAGGAAAGAAAAAAATCTAGTGAATCATTTACCCCCATGAATTCCTTGTTTGATAGAACTTCAGACATCACTCATTTCAAAAAAAGAGCTGAGAAAGCCAAGGCTGGGATCTGCAAAGGTAATGGAGTAAGTAGGGAGCCTGGCCTGTGATGGAAGATTCCCTGTAGTTCAGGTCATTTCCAGGGTACTTGTTAATGATGACTAGTGCATGTTTTCTTTTCTTGTGAGGTGGAAGTATTGTATTTCCCCTTAACATTTAAAAAGGACAAAATAGGGTCTAGAATGGTGATGTGGCACATTGGTTAAGAGTAAGATTATGGAGGGACTTCCCTGGTGGTGCAGTGGTTAAGAATTCACCTGCCAATGCAGGGGACACAGGTTTGATCCCTGGTCCAAGAAGGTCCCACATGCCTCGGAGCAACTAAGCCTATGCACCACAACTACTGAGCCCGTGCCTTAAAGCCCGCGTGCGCCACAACTATTGAAGCCCGCGTGCCTAGAGCCCATGCTCTGCAACAAGAGAAGCCACCACAATGAGAAGCCCGTGCACTGCAACGAAGAGTAACCCCCGCTGTCAGCAACTAGAGAAAACCCACGCGCAGAAACAGACCCAATGCAGCCAATAAATAAATAGATAATTTTTTTTAAAAAAAAGAAAGAGTAAGATCATGGAGTCAGCTGGACTGGTTTGGTTCCACCTGTGTAACCTTTGAGCCAAGTTACTAATGTCTCCAGGTCTGAGTTCCGCCGTCTTTAAAATAGAAATTAGAACAATACTCCCTTGTCACAGAATGGCTGTGATGATAAAAGGAGAGGAGGCCAGGCATAGTGCAAGGCACCAGTGAACGCTCATCAAATGCTAGTCGTTACTATTAGCTCTTTGTTAAATATGTGCCTGACAATTATCGAGTGACTTGGAAAACTGGTCAGCAAATCATGCAGTAGCATCATTCATGCAAAACAAATTGTTTTCAAGATGGAGACAATTACGTATGGAGTGATCAGTGATCATTGTCTCTGCCATTAGTTCATTTGGTTTCCCTAAATGTTTCTGTGTTCCTCTTCAGGTCTTGCTTGGAGTTAATTCAACGCGTGGCTCTTCCACAAATGATTTGGCTTTTAGGTGCTCAGGAATTTCATTTCTATTTCAGCAACTTCATAGGGATTCCTCTGTCAGAATAAAAGTAGGGGCGTCAAGCTTCCTGGCCAAAGAATGGGTTTTAGCTACACTTTTTTCTTTCAGAGCCATATAAAAGAATGTTTCTTTTTCCTCTATTATTTGCATCTTGCAAAGTCAGTAAGCTGACTTTATGATTCTATTATCTTTTATTTGCCTAATTCACAAAAGCTACTGTCCAAATTCTATGATTCATTTTTTTAAAAAAGTTTAAAACCTTTAATTATTAATTAGTAAAAATAAAAATGTAAGGGTTTTGCTAAAAAAAAAAAAAAAGAAGTGTAAGGGTTTTGGAAAATATGGCTGTCCAGTTGTTCTCAAACACGTGAACAAATAACGTATTCACTGCTCCATGGAGAAATGAGAAAAATAAGTATAATATAAAAAATTTCTCTTAAAGCTAAATATAAGAATAAAAGTCATGTATTCTGATATTATGTTCTTCTTAAATTTTTAGTGTTATTAAAATATAATTTTTTCTATGAAGTGTTGCTTAAGTACTAGGTTTTTAAAAAATGTTTTTATTTGGGAAAAGTAGAAAAAGAAGGCAAACTCATATTGATTCCCTTAATTCTTTTTTTAAAATTGGTTTTGAAGTCCAAAGTATAAGAACCAAGGATGATTATAATAGTGAACACTTAATGTAAGGCTTACTATGCCTGGTCCTAAGGTCTTAACAAACATTGATTTATTTAATTCTTAAAGCAACTCTATGAGTTGAGTACTGCTATTATACCCAATTTATAGATGAAGAAACAGAAACAGAAGGGTTAAGTAATGACTAAGGTCACACAGCTAACAAATGGTAAACACAGGACTCAAACCCAGGATTCTGGATCTGATCTCTTCCTTTTGCTCTTAGTTACTCTGAGAAGAATGCTAGAAACTTTCATTGAACTAGAAATCTTAATGTTGTATTTGAATATCTGGAGGACATTTTGGCAATATCTATCAAAAGCTTCAAAACTGTGTCTGTGCTTTGACCCAGCACTTCTAGGAATTTATTCTAAGGAAACAATCAAAGAATTATGCCAAAATATATGTACAAGGGTATTGATTACAGCATTGTTTACATTGGAGAAAAATAGAAACTAACCGAATGCCCCCATAGAGGGAATTGTTTAAATAACAGATAGGACAACCATGCCAAGGGTACTAATAAATAATTTTAAATAGGTGTTTAAACTGTGGTGCACAAAACCCTGGGGTTTATCTGACATGCATTAGGGCTGTGCAAACTTTTTGTCTGAATTTCATAGATGCTGATGGAGATTGATATATTGTTGTCTCCAGTCCCCCCGATTGAACCTTTTTGTGTTTGTAAAACATAATCTCTTAGATTTATTTTAGGATGAGTAAATGTTCTACATTAGAATAGTAGTCCATCTTTATGGGTCGACAGATGCTTTTTTTATCTGTTTTTTTAAATGAGGATGCCTTGTAGACTAAGCCTATTTTCAACACCAACTCTCTAGTTATGGTGTGATGAGTGTCCCCATTAGGGTTTTCTTGCTGGCCAGCCTTGTCAGCCTGTCTCTGATGTATTCCTTCTACTGAACACAACCAGATTCATTTCGCCAAACTAGCCTGTAATCTGCAGAGTTCCTGAGAGGGAGATTCTCCCCATTATATTTTATTCTGCTTTAGGTATTAACAACCATATAAAAACCTCTTGGATCTAATCAATAACATTTTTCCTTGAAATTACTGAAAGAGGTAAGTGGATTACTGACTAGTGTGGACAACATGAATAGCTTTTTGCAATTAAAAAATCTTGAAAATGTGACTGCATCATGGTGTAAGGGAAGAGGCAGTGGTTTTAACAGACAGTTGTGAATTTGCTTTAGCTGTTCACTAGCTGTGGGACACTGGCAAGTTATTTTATCTTTCTAAGCATTGAATTTTTTGTAATAAAAATGGAAAAGAGGTTATGAGGATTACATGAGGTACATTTAAGCACTCAACAAATGTTGCCATAGAAAGAGTACGGCTAACACTACCAAATGTAAAATAGCTAGCGAGTGGGAAGCAGCCACATAGCACAAGGAGATCAGCTCGGTGCTTTGTGACCACCTAGAGGGGTGGGGTAGGGACGGTGGGAGGGAGATGCAAGAAGGAGGAGATACGGGGATATATGTATACATATAGCAGATTCACTTTGTTGTACAGCAGAAACTAACACACCATTGTAAAGCAATTATACTCCAATAAAGATGTTTAAAAAAAAAAAAGAAAAGAAAGAGTACGGCTAATTTAGATAGGGGAGTTGGGGAAAGTTCCATCAATTTAATTCTTTCTCTGTACCCATCACCCTAAATACCGGAGGTAATTTTAGACATTTCAGGTAATAGAGAGATAGGGATGTATTAGACTCTTAGCTTTTAAAATGTTTCCTATTTTTTACTCTTAGAAAATCTCTATATCTATTCAGAATTTTACAACTTATATTAAAGATAATATTATACTCACCCTTTGCTGTGTAAATCTTGCAAAGTTCTCTAGCCAAAGGCAATAAATTTCACTCTGACAAGATCAAAGACTATTCAAATAATGTGAATATAAACTGCACAACTTTTTCAGTTTATGACTCATTTGTACAAAGACTCATTTCATAGCTTCTTGGCCTTTTGGCTAAGATTAAGTGTAGCACAAAGACTCATTGCTATAGGAGAAGCATCTCAATTATTTCCTAGTAGTGGTGGTAATTTTATGGAATTCTATTTCTATTCTCTCTCTCTCTCTTTCCCCCTCTCTCTCATTTACCTTGGCCTTCTCTGTATGAGTTTTGAGTTGGGTGACCCTCCTATAGGCTTCCATAGTCTTTGAATTCCAAAGGTAATCTGCGGTGCATTGTTCTCTCACTATCTTTGGGTCTCCCCCAATAGATTATGAATTTGCAATGGGCAAGAGCTCGGAGTGTTCCTGGCCAACCCTCACTCGCTGGCCCCCAACCCACAGCTGTGTCATTGCTATCAGACCTGGTGTCCTGCGCTAATCCCATCTTGCATTCCTCTCCATTTATGTCAGCCCTGGTCTCCCAAATCATCTCTCAACCTTTGGACTCTGATCGCCACATGGCCTCATATGTCCCTTTTCTGACTCTGTATCTCACTCCTCCCCAACTTTTGAAACCCTTCCACAGTGACCTCACAATATCCCCTCTATACCTCACTTCTCTGAATGTTCTCTTCACCTTCTTGCTACACTGGAGACATGGTTCTTGCCTGGACACTGGTTCTTCTGCAGGTGTTGGCCATTTTCTCTCCAACACTCCTTGGGTAACTGAAAGTGGGGTCTGGCTGCTCACCGCTCAAAAGCCAATAAAGAGGCAAGGTTGGTGGAAAGGAAATTTTGCTTTATTGTGGATGCTGGCAACTGAGGGGGAGGGCGGACCCCTGTCCAAAGGCTGACTCCCCCCCACTGACAATCAGTGGGCAAGACCATTTATAGATGGAGAGAGGGGGCTGCATGCAGAAACAGCACAGTCAGCTCTGACAGTCATCTTGAAATTGGTTATCAGTGGTCTTGATTTTGTTTTGTTTTGTTTTGAGTACAGTTAATCTTCAGTTCCAGGGTGGGTTTGTCTCCATTTCTTTGAGGCAGATTCTTGGAATTGTGGCAGCTTATGTCATGGCTACAAGTCTGGTCATCATGTAGTTAACTTCTTCCACCTGGTGGGGGTTTCAGTATCTATAAGACAGCTCACAGGATATGGCTTAGAATATTATCTATAGCCCTTGAGATGGAACTAAGGGTCATTGACTATGCTCAGTGACTAAACTGTTATTATTTAGTCTTGTTGGACTGCTTTTCTTTGCTTCTGCATTTTCTCATTTCTCTGATTAAACTTATTCTTTGGCTAAAGTTTTTCCACAGACAAAAGACAGGCAGAGGACACCGAAGGGGTGGGGAGGACCATAGGGTCCTGCTCCATTTCATTTGTACTATGGGCCTACAAGCGGGGTGCATACCGTGGACTGAATGTGACCACCCCCAAATTAGTATGTTAAAACCTAACCCCCAATGTGATATTATTAGGAAGTGGGGCCTTGGGAGGTGATTAGGTCATGAGGGTGGAGCCCTTATGAATGAGATTAGTGCCCTTATAAAAGAGACCACAGAGAGCTGCCTCTTCCCCTTCCATCTTATGAGGACATAGGAGAAGATAGCCATCTATGAACCTGGAAGCTAGTTTTCACCATATACCAAATTTTCTGGTGCCTTGATTTTGGACTTTCAGCCTCTTGAACTGTGAGAAATAAATTTTGGTTGTCTATAAGCCACCCAAACTATGGCATTTTTGTTATAGTGGCCTAAACAGATTAAAACCTGAGGTATCCTCATCACTGCTTCCAGACCATTTTCCAACCCCATCCTCAGCTCTCCTTACCAGCTCTGACTCTCAAGTCATCAGACTATATCCCACCTTGTAGTCTTTTACCACATCCTTCTTCCAACATACACCCTCATTCCTTAAGGTTATAGCTCCAGATACCTCTTTCCCACACTACTTCTGTCATACTTTGTGATGATTGTTTTACCCTCATGGGTTATTTTTTCAATATCTGGTCTTGGTTTTTGTTTTTTTTTTTGGATTCTCCTCCTCTAATGACCTTGCCCTGACCCTACCTTACAGTGCTTACTCCCATGGTCAGTCCTTAGACTTTGTCTCTACGAACAATTTTGACCTGTCCCTAATCTCACTCTCAAGTGCTAGCTATTATCATTACCATTACTATTTTTACAGAATTTGTTGGGTTGGACTACTCATGAGTTGGGTAACCACAGGCAAATGAGTTACATTCTTTCAGTCCCCTTTGTTCTATCTGGGGGCTGTTGTGTGGGGAGTTGAGATCAGATATTGGTGATAGAATATGGGGAAGAGAAGTAAGAGGAGCTGAACAATGAAGGGATTAAGGGCTTCGAATTAAGCCATGAAGGAAGAGGTAAACCCTGGGGGACAGGGGAGTGTAGAACAATATTCTATTCTGGAGGAAAAGGATGGCAGACCTGCTTGTCAGGAAGTGGACGTTGGCTAAGAAACAGTAAATAGATTATAAACTAGAGGCTTGCAGGGCCAGCAGGGGTGGAACAGAGATTAAAGGCAGCCCAGGGGCTCCAGGGAGTAGATGTTCCAGAGCACACAGTAGGGGCTGAATAAATACTTGTTGAATAAAAGAATAAGTTATATGACTCCAGGCTTAGAATTTTGTTGTTTTCTCAACCTGTTTTGGATTGAGAAGTGCAAGGGTGTCACATTTTAGGCAGGTATGGGGGTGGGGAAGAGCAAGGCTGCTGCTGGCCTATTTGTTGTGCAAATTAAAAGCGGCTCCAGATCTGGGCCGATGGATTAGAAAAGGGCATCTACTTTTTCAGGTTCTAAGCAGCTTTCTGTCAACAAGTGTGGTGTGTATTTCAGCACCCCTATCTTTGTGCCTAGGTTGGGGGCAGGTGGGTAACAATAATGTGGTGAGGTTCTAAAGTCCATTCTTGAAATCCTCCCAAGTCGTCTTTATACTCTTCGGACTTGGGCTCCTGTACTGTCTGAAGCCAAAAATTTGGCCTCTTATCTTGTCTCTGTGACCTCCCTTTTGCTCTAACAGTTGAGGTCACAGTCTAATTTGAAATGAAGATGTGGGTGACTGGGGGTGTGAGTAAGAGATTTCTCTTTCTTGCTGGGGGTAAATAAAGGAAAGCAACATGGATTTATGATGGACTCCTCTTCACTTTCTGCGTCAGACATTGTTATAGACACTTACCTCATTTTCCATCCTCACAACAATCTTCCCCAGCAAATATTTTTTGCCATTATTCTTACTGAGGTACAAACAAAGCCTACAACTTGGACCAGGCACAGAGCGAAGACTGAAATTCAGGGTATTCCCTGTACCGCGTAGTTGCTGGGTTTTCTTCTGGTGAAATACACCGCTAGATGTAAACTCAGGAGGTTAGGCACTGTTTTATTTTTTTCACCTTTGTATCCTTCCCAGAGCTTAGCATCATCCCCAACACTAAGAGAATGCTAAATGAAGGTGTGTGGGGTTAAACTGAATGTGGATGAGCAAGGGCTGCTGACCAGCCTTCCCGCTTCTCCCCACGGTCATTTTCACAGCAGTCATCGGAACGCTGTCTTCATAATTTGGCCTGCCAGCTTCCCCTCGTAAGGAAATACTTCTCATCAGGGGTATCTGCCTGGTCCAGTGAGCCGTAGTCATTTGACCCCCCAAGGGAGATCTGGAAACACTTTTCCTAGTGGCTCCCATTGATCCTGGGGGCTGACCGTCTGCTTACTGTCTCTGCTTGCTCTTACTTGGTTCTCATACCTAGAGGTGTATCCAGGGTTCTTGAGAAAGATAATTTTCAGCTCCTTTTTATTGACCTCAGTATAGTACTATACAGCCTGGGTATCTTCTAATTATTCAATTAAATTTAACTCATTGATTTTGAATTCTTAATAGACAATTAACTGTCTGTTTGTAAACTTAAGTTGTTATGAGGCAAGTCTCAACACATTTTAAAATCCACTCCCTGTTATTAGTTTTCTTTTGATTTTCAAACTTGCCCAAACCATAGAGTTAGTAAATGGAAGCCTTTTAGGGTTTAGTTTGAATTGATACTCTGTTGCTCACAAGCTGGCCCATTTTCTTAACCTCTATGATAATAATAAAAAAAAATAGTGCCTACCAGAAATTCCAGGCACTATCCTAAGACCTTTTCTCAACTGTAAATTGGGTTAATAACACCTTCTTAATTTATAAGTGTTGTCTTGAATATGACATGCAGGCATGTGTGTGGCATCCTTTGGATGGAGGCTGGAATGATAAATGCTCAATAATGAGAGTCATTGTGATTATCATTAGTAATAATCTTGTCTGCTGAGAAATATGACCAGTCACAGAAAGGTATTTCCATTTTAAATGATACTACTCTGAAGAATGTTTGTGAACCTGTCACAAATACTCTTTTCTTTCTAAAAAGTTTAAAATAACCTTTTAATTTTAGGATAATTTCAGATTTACAGGAAAGTTGCAAGATGGTACAGAGTTCCCCTGTATCCCTTACCTGCATCTCACTTATTATGGTACATTTATAACCACAAAGAAACCAACATTGGTACATGACTATTAAGTAAACCCCAGACTTTCTCATATTTCAGTAATGTCTTTTTTCTGTTCTGATATCCAAGGTAGGATACCACACTGCATTTGGCAAATGCTCCCTTCTGCACTAAACAGTCACTTCTGTCAGCCTTATCTCTGTGCTCTGCTCATAAGAAGGGCCACAGGGAGGCACCTGTCATGCTCTAATTCTGGCATTAGCAGCTTGGCATTAGTTGCTCTTCACCTTTTCTCACCAACCAATTACTTACACTCTGACAGATCCATGGGACTGGTCTGTAATCATGTCACTTACTAGCTCTGTGACCTAACTTAATCAATCCTCTAGGAATCCTCAGTTTTCTCATCTGTACAACGGGGGTAATAATAATTCCTACAGCGCCCAGCACATAGTGACTCCTCCTCAAAAAATGTTAATTTATTGCTTTTGTTATATTATTGTGCTTTCTTCGTCAGATCATAAACCAGCCTAGCTCCTGATTCTTCCCATACTTTTTCAATCCTCCGATGTTATCGCAAATGTTACTCTGGTTATTAGATGAGTTTGCTGACTCAGAGGCTGCTTAATTGCCAGAGAAGTTTAAATGCTTCTTTTTAAATGCTTTGCTACTTTCCTTCCCTTATAGAGAATTTGGGGATGTACATAGTACCACGAGAGAGAATCTGAAATACCAGATTCCCAAGCTTTCTTCCAAATCCTCTCCCACTTTTTATTTTGGTCTGTCTTATTCCTAGAACTCCCACCATACGGCCTGCAAAGACAGGGAGGCCCACCCATCCATCTGCCGTGGGAAAAGAACTGGCAGCTGGCGTCTAGGATAAGCGATTTTGAGTATTCGAATTATTTTCAGTGTGATGTGCTTGGGTCACATGGTCTAATCAGGAAATTTCATGCAATCTGACATTTCCCATCATAGTTGCTTAGGAACCTAAGGAAGGCTCTGGCTCTGAATGGCAGGACAGTAATAAATTAAACAGTCCTGTGTCCAGCCATCTGCTTTAAGTAAATTAAGAGCATAACCCATATGGGATTTATCTAAAATAGCAATTCACATTTTTTTCCCTCTTCTCATTTGTATTCCTCTTTATGTGGGCTCTTTAAATTGGTTTAACTTTGCATAGAATACCCCAGCTGTCTTTATCTCCCACCCTCTCCTCCACATTCAGGCAGCCAACCTCAGAGTCTCCTACAGCCCACTAGCGAGGTCCTCTTTAATGGTGGATGATCTTGACATTTTATTTTGAGAATTGCCTGATTGGAGGCTGACACATTTTGACTCGGTGTTCTTAGCTATGCCTCCGCAGTGCTTTCCTCCGTCCTTTCTCATTTATCACCTTCTTTTAGTCCCTCCGCATCTCAGGTCCCACTTACCTGTCCAATTAGTTTCCTTTCATCTGTCCTCTCATCATGGTTTTTTAGTTTTGCTCTTTGCCCACTAGTCATCTTTATAAACCGTTTTCATCATGCCACTCTCCTGCTCAGAAATCTGCACTGTTTACAGGATGAGTCAAATGTTTCTACCTTAAATTCCTCCCTCAAGTCCCAACCTGCCTTTAAACCTCATCTACTTCTTACCAGTTTTTACTCTTACTTCACAGTCTGTTTTCTTCACTTCCTGCAAAGCACATCTACTTTGTCCTGCCTCATTAGTTTAGTATTTTAAAATTACAACCTGCTTTATATATTTGCTTAACTGTTTGATGTTTCTAATTCAATTGTAAGCTCCTTTTTTTGTGTGTGTGTGGACTTCATCCCATGCTTATCACAATTCTAGACACCTGGAGGTATTTGCTAAATAATGAATCAATGCTTTGTCATGGTTTTGTTTCAGTGGGGTGACACAATCAGTTAAGACAAATAAGTAAGACATATAGTAGGTGAGACGTGATATGCTGTGAAAAGAATTAAGTAGAGGAAGAAGGGGGTTACAAATGTAAGTAAGATAGTCAGGAAAGGCTTCCTGGGAAATGACCTTTAGGTAAAGATGTCAGAGTGGTGAATCTGAATTCTGTAACGCAGAGATTTAATCTTTAAAAAGATTCTTTCCAGCCTATAACACAGTAACATGCATGTTTGAAGAACGCAGTTGGAATGGCATATATCATGGTGTCACCAAAGGCACAGAATATCAGTCAAATGATATTTTTTAGTACAAGTTATGTTGTTCTAAATGGGGACATAGTCATCCTTTTAAATCCTCACCTCAAACTGCACACAGGATGGAAAAAGAAAAGCAATAGCTTTGTGACACAGAAATCGTTCGGCATAGATATGGTTAAAGAGCAGGAAATCAGTAAAGACAATGCCAAAGTGAAAACTAAATGAAATGCCATACTGAGGACCAGCTCCCTTGATCCTTTGTGGAGGACGAGAGCAATTGACCTGGAGCTTAATCCAACAAGGTCCAGCCTGGGGATGGCTCAAGGATGCTGGACAAGTGAGGCTATCTGGGGTCTGAGAAATTATGGGGCCACGGCCCACAAAAGAGGGTCCGTCACCCAGCATACGGGAAGCAGCTGCATGCAGGCTGCCAGAGAGTTCTCAGAGGACTACTTGGGTTTCCATGCGAAGAATCACTTCAACCTGGAATTCATCCTGGAAAGTTCATCAACACTGAATGACCCAGGAACTCAAAAATGTTTATTCTCTTTCGCAGCTAGGAATCTAGCTTAAGGAAATCTTCAGAGATGTAAATGTAGGGTTATGCATTAGACAGTCAGCATTATTTCACACAATAGTATTTGTGCAGTCATAAAAAATGCTTTCACAATGGCATAAAAAATACACTTATTATAAGCAAAATTCCATACTGTATATATCATTACAAATGTGTAAAAATGAAATGATATTCATTTATTCACTGAACATTTATTAGCGCATAGATGTTTCAGACACTTTGGTAGGAACTAAATAGATGAATTTTGATGTGTATGTGTGTGTGTGTGTGTGTGTGTGTTCATAAAAACAAAGGCTACAAGGAAATACTCCAAAACATCAACAATGGTTCCAAGAGATTGATTTACTGTAATTTTAACTTTATTCTTTGTATTTCCTCTAATTTCCATGTTTTCTGCAGGGAAAAATGAACATGATTATACATACTGGGGCACCATTAAATTTGGGGGTTCTCAAGTAAATAGAATCACTAAGATGCTCTTTCCCTTTGTAAATGTAAGGTAAAAAGTGACCTGACCTTAGGATAGGTTGCATTTCCCTGCAGGCAGCTCCCCAAGACCAGCAGAGCACTCCTTCCCCACCAGTGTCTAAACATTTCTCCTTTCTGGAGGAGACCAGCCTAAACCAGCAGAGCAGGTTTGGGTTAGTGAGGTGCAGTGCGTGGGGAACAGAGCAGATTTGAATCCGGGATTAGTAGGTTTGCAGTCAGACAAACGGACCACTTGAGTGGCCTCACCTAGGCCTGCCCAGAGGACGGACTATGGTTTTCAGACACAGGAAGATGCAGAATCTGATAGCCCAGCATGGAAACAAAGCAGCGTGAGGGAAAACAAGATGCTTTTGTGCCAAACAAGGTTTCTAGGCAACTACTCATTTAACTACTTCAATATCCCCAATCCTTTAGCTTTGCTGACCTTTAGAACCCGTCTGATAAGGTCATGGGATTTCTGCAATGAAAGAGCTGACATATGCAGAGGAGGCAATCAACATTTGGCTTCTGCCTCATTTTCCAGCCTCCATCATTCCTCCCTGTGTTCCTGTTTTAACAAAAGATGGCCTTGGTGTCCCTAGACTTTCCTGTCTCCAGCTTCTGCCCATGCTGGTCCCTCTGCCCAGAATGCCTTTTCTGGACCTGGCAGTCTCTTCAAGATTCAGTTCAAGTTTCACTTCCTTTGGGACCCCTTTCTTGTACCACCATCCCCTCTAACTCTCCCCCATCTCCCCCAAAGAAGCAGAGAGTACCACATATATACCTCCATGACAAGGTCCTTGTACTTTTAGAAGTCTATGTGTGAGCTCCCTGAAGGAAAGGATGTTATTTTTTTAAATTTTTTTGGCTGTGCTCGGTCTTTGTTGTGGCACGCAGGCTCTTTGTTGCAGCGTGCAGGCTTCTCTGGTTGTGGCATGCGGGCTCCAGAGCGTGCGGGCTCAGTAGGTGCAGCGTGCGGGCTCTAGTTGCAGCGCACGGGTTCAGTAGTTGCGGCGCATGGGCTTAGTTGTCCCACGGCATGTGGGATCTTAGTTCCCCAACCAGGGATCGAACCCACATCCCCTGCACTGGAAGGTGGATTCTTAACCACTGGACCATCAGGGAAGTCCCAGGAAAGACGTTATCTTATCCATCTTCATTCTCAGTGTCTAGCCTGTTTCTGGCACACAATGGGGGCTCATAAAATGTGTATCTGAACCAATGAATTTTCAGTGTAGGATATACATGGCTTCTTAGGAGCCCAAAATGCGTGTCGAGTTCCATCTATCCATTGCTTCATCTGTCCGTCCGTCCATCCATCCATCCATCCATTATTCATCCATTCAACAACCCTTATCAAATGCATTCTATGGTTAAGAGTTTGCCTGCTAATGCAGGAGACATGGGTTCGATCCCTGGTCCGGGAAGATCCCACATGCCATGGAGCAACTAAGCCCGTGTGCCACAACTACTGAGCCTGTGTGCTGCAGCTACTGAAGCCCGTTTGCCTAGAGCCCATCTCCACAACAAGAGAAGCCACCGCAATGAGAAGCCCGCACACCGCAATGAAGAGTAGCCCCTGCTCACTGCAGCTAGAGAAAGCCTGCATGCGGAAACGAAGACCCAACACAGCCAAAAATAAATAAATAAAAATGCATACTATGAGCTAGCACTGAGACAGACATGGCCACTGTCCTAATGAAAGTTATAACCTAAAGGGAAGACTGATATTGAACAAATAATTGTAGCTTTATTTTTCCCCGTAGTACTTATCATGACCTGAGATCCAATTTTATATATTTTTGTTTATTGCCTATCTCTGATATTAGACTATAATAAGCTCTAGGAGGGCAGGGGCTTTATCTTGTCTGCCACTGTGACTAAAACAGTGCCTGCCACTTTGTAGGTACTTGATTAATATTTGTTACCTGAATAGACTAGAACTATATGTGGTCCCGTTTGAAACAACTAAGGATGGGAATTTCTGATGTGTTTAAAACATGCATTAAAACCACCCACCTTCAGGCATCTTTCAAATGAAAAATGATTAAATATTAAAACCCAATATGATGCATTGTGGTGACAATGATTAATGTCTCACTCCCAACTTCAGTTAGAATGTTGGAGAGATTTGGTCAAGATGACACCAAAGAATTTTGTGACAGAAACTTGATGAGTGCTTTGCAGCTTTTAATTTTGTGATTCTCCTGGTGATTTCAGGGAAAGGCTTTGTTGGAGTCTGACCATGTGATAATAATAAAGGACACAAAATAGAAGATATTAGGTGTGTGAGAAAAGGGCATTCTACAGTGGTGTCTGCCTTGCATTGTAATCCTATTTAGTTGACAAGCAAATCAAAATGAAAAAAGAGGTGACTATTCTACTGCTGTCCAATCTTCCTTCCCTTGGAACCCCGCTTTCCAACTGGGGGCCTGGGTAACTGGACCAGGGTTTGATCTTGGTGTGCTGGGAGCTTGCGTTGTTGGTGGGGAGGAGCAGGTGTCCCCGGGGGACTGTTCTGCAAGGCAGGGAGAGTGGGAGGCCTTATCTCTGTGAGAAACCAAACCCTGGCCCAGGGAATCTATGGAAACCAGATCAGAGAAAGAGAGAGAGAGAGAGAGGGAGAGGGAACGAGAGAATGTATTAGAAGCCTGGGCCTGCAATGACGCTGGGTGGCTTAAAGAACAAAAATTTATTGTCTCATGGTTCTAGAGGTTGGCAGGATTAGTTTCTTTTAAAGGTTATGAGGAAGGACAGTTTCAAGCCTCCCTCTTAGCTTCTGATATCCTCAGGTGCTCCTTGGCTTGTAGATGGCATCCTCCCTGTGTCTTCACATTGTCTTCTCTCTGTTTGCGTCTGTGTTCAAATATCCCCTTTTTATAAGGACACCAGTCATATTGGATTAGGGCCCACCCTAATGCCTTCATTTTAACCTGATCATCTGCATGGACTGTATTTCAAAACAAGGTCACATTCATAGGACTTCAGTATCTTTTGGGGAGACAGAATTCAACTTATAGCAGAGAGAGAGAGTTGAAAGTGAATGGGTGGGGGGTAGCCTGAAGAATTTCTAGAAGAGCTGGAACATAACATAGGGCACAGGAACTTTTCACAGGGCCTAGGCAGCCCCAGCCAGGTTGGAGGAGGGCAAAGGAGATACTCAGCTTGGACATATACGGATAATGAAACCAAAAAATCCCCTTGAAGTGGCTGGAGCTTTGGGGGAAGAAATACAATATATAGCCACAATACTGCTTTATTTATGAAGAAAAAAAAAAAGGATGTCAGATCTGGGGCAAGTCATGAGAGGTAATTTGGTGGCTGGGGAAGTATATTGGTTCACAGTGGATCACATGCCACTTCTCTAGTACTGGCTGTGTGACCTTGCTTAAACTCTCAGGACCTCAGTTTCCTCATCTATAAAATGAGGCCCATGAGCTCAAACTCCCAGAGTGTCTGTGAAGATTACATGAGATTGGATGTGAAAAGAACCTGCTCTCAGAAGGCAGAACTCAACAAAAGTCAGTTACCCATTTTCCTTTTCTCTAGAGAGAGCTTCTGTTCAAGAAAATTGTTTCTCGTTTTCAGTATAATGTTAGAGTGAAAAAAAAAAATAGAGAGATGTGGAAACAGACATGTAAATGACTTACAATTGGTTAGATTCTCCTATCTTAATCAGGGTGTTAGAGAAAATGGTAAGATGGACATGTGACCAGAACCATCCTATATTACTCTAGTCATTAGGGCAGGAGACCAGGAGGATGGGATTACGGGATCTTCCCGGTGAGTTACTATTTTTAGATGGAGCCTCTGAATGATCCAACATACAGTAGAAAATCTCTCTAGATCTGTAGACCAGCAATCAGTAAATTAAAAAAAAAATGAAAAAACTGTAAAAGTTGATAATCATAAAGGATATGATACCTACAAGCCTTAAATGTTTTTATACAACTCACAACATATAAGGTAGATTCATTTGTCTAGTTTTGGTTTAGGCCTCAAAACTAAGGTTTTCTTTCAGCATGGGTTGGCTGATTCAAGTTCTATGTTGTCTTTTTTGCACAAACTCTTTCCATAATGTATTATGCACATTTTCCAGTTTTGAGTGTAGAATCTTAGTAGATTTTTCTCCCCCCAAACTTTCAGAGTTTACTAGCTCACCCCTAATCTGAAAGTATTTTTAATGATTTATCTTATCAACCTTTCCTAATACATTCAAGTTCATTTCTGTAAAATAACAACTCTTGTTTTGCATTCCTATTTCATCAGCTTCTACAATATTGAATTGAATTGAAAAGTATAATAGCAATTACAATGGACATAAACGTGAGTGGGAACAAAGTCAACTGAGTCTTAGAAATCATACAGCTCAGCTGGTGGGAGCAGAAGCAGACACACAAATGACCCTTCCAGCTGTACCCTTTCAGTTTGTTTTAGAGAGGAAATGGAGATCTATATCAATCCAGTGAGTTGGTTAAGTAAAAATGGGTTGAAGTGTTTTCACTGCATGAGCTGTGAATGAAAACCATAATGGTGCAACTGTTGACAGATTTCAGTATCTCTCTGGTAGGGTTTTGCTGTAAGTTAAGAGTACCACCACCATCACTCTAACAAAAGATCACAGATGTCAGAATAATCTTATATCACTCTTCAGAACTATCATTATATCTATAATTGCATATCATTTGTATATCTAAGCATCTTTCATTTTTATTTATAATTCAACTTATTTGTTCAATGATCTAGCAAATATTTATGGTCTGCCTACTATTGCTGGATGTTAGGATACAACATAAATAAGGTGTGGCCTTTGCTCTTGGAGAACTTACAGTCTAGTGGGGCAGCCAGGTCAGTAAGTGGGCAATTATCGAGCAGGTGGTTGGCATGAGGGACAAACCAAGAGAGCAACATTGTGCATTCCAGGACATGAGTCTCTTAGTGGAAGTCAGAGGGGAAGTATGGGTTCAGTCATTACAAACATCTGTGGAGCACCTTCTGAGTACCAAGCTCTGTTTTAGGCACTGGGGTTACAAAAATGAATAATTCATAGTCCTGTACTCAAGAAATCCATACAGGTAATTATAGTGCCCTGTAGTAAGTGCTTTCTTTTGGATCAGCACTGAGTCTTCAGATGGTGGGGACAGGGAAGTTTCCTACAGGAGGTGAAGCTTGTCAAGCTTGTAAGCATTCTTAGGGCAGAGGCCTAACTTGTCTTGAGCTTTGTTGTCCTTCCCACCCGGTTCCTGGGACCATGTTTTGTACACCTTGTGTGCTCAGTCAGTGTTTGAATGAGTAAAGGAACTGCATGATGATTAGAAGTTAACTAGGGGTCAGGCCCTGTGCTCTGTTCTGAGAATACAAAAATGAGTGAGCCATGGCCTTTGCCCTGATTGAGATTATAATAAAATCTCATTTCTGGCTGAATCCTGATGACATATCAACAGTGTAAAACACTTGCAAACCTGGGCACACCTTTCTAATAAGTTGTGCTCCATATTGGACCATTTACTGGCTATGGCAAACACTTGTCAAACATACTCTCTTGAGCTTATTCCAGGGAGAAAAGTGGATGGTTAAGGAAGCAGGAGACTGAGCAAGGCCAGCTCCAACCCTGGTAATAAAAAGGCATCATTCAGACTGACTTGAATGATGGTTGTGCCGGGAAATCATCAATACTCAACCCTAGAGAGTGGGTAATACAACTGGTAGCAGACTGTTGGTATAGTGAGCAGTTTTGTCTGAGGATCTCCCAAGTGCTTTTTCAAAACTTTCCTCTGCACCACCCCAGGCCCTTATCACAACGGAATTGGCAAGTAGCAATTCTACAGCAACATCTAACACAAAGCTTGGAGTTGTTGGCTGGTCGTTTGCTCCATGTGACCAGCAATTTCAAGCCAGTCTCTAGGAACACGTGAGTTTGAAGGAGGTCTCTTGGTGTTTTACAGTCGCTACTGCCTCTGCTCTAATTCCTCAAACCCTCAATTCCTGAACCACCAAAAGCAGCTGAAGTTGGTCAAGAGGCTAGTGGAGCAGGGGACACCAGGCAAGTCAGGATGGCATGGATATGTAATTTATGTCCTTTTAGTGTGACTAAATGCCACAATTAGCATGACAGAAAATTCTGCAGCTATGTCACTTTTCTCCAATGTTATGAAAAGACAAGTAGAAGTGAAACTGTGCAACCCAGATTGGGACTTGAACCATGTTCTTTTTTTAAAAAAATTAATTAATTTATTTTTTTATACAGCAGGTTCTTATTAGTTATCTATTTTATACATATTAGTGTATACATGTCAATCCCAATCTCCCAATTCATCCCACCACCGCCCCCCCACCACCACTTTCCCCCCTTGGTGTCCATACGTTTGTTCCCTACATCTGTGTCTCTTTTTCTGCCCTGCAAACCGGTTCATCTGTACCATTTTTCTAGGTTCCACATACATGCGTTAATATACGATATTTTGAACCCATGTTCTTTTAACTGAGATCACACACCTGGTCTCAGGACTTAATGAAGCTCAGGTTCTTGATGTCTCATTGCAGAAAGAATTCAGTGAGAGACAAAGTGATAGGTAAGAAGTGGATTTATTTAGAGAGAAACACACTCCACAGACGGAGTGTGAGCCATCTCAGAAGGTGAGAAAGGCACCAGGGTATGGGGTTGTCAGTTTTTATAGGGGTGGGTAATTTCATAGGCTAATGAGTTGGAGGAGTATTCCAGCTATTTCAGGAAGGGGAGGGATTTCCAGGAATTGGGCCACTGCCCACTTTTTGACCTTTTATGGTGGGCCTTGGAACTGTCATGGTGCCTGTGGGTGTGTCATTTAGCCTGCTAATGTGTTACAGTGAGCGTATAATGAGGCTCAAGGTCTTAGTGGAAGTTGACTCACCCACCATCTTTGTTATGTCCTCAGGCTATGTCATTTTTTCAAAGGTTGTGCCCTACCCCCTTCCCTCCTGTTTCAGAAGGAGTACAGAATTTTGCTTCAGGACACACAGTAAGTTAGGGGCTGAAACACTCCATTATTCCATAACCAGCAAGTCATGGGTCTGACCCAGAAAAAGAAAGTCCAAACCTTTTTCTAGGTGGGACATCTTCACATCTTTGCCATTTCTTTTTAAGAATACTCCTCGGGCTTCCCTGGTGGCGCAGTGGTTGAGAGTCCGCCTGCCGATGCAGCAGACAAGGGTTCATGCTCCGGTCTGGGAAGATCCCACATGCCGCGGAGCGGCTGGGCCTGTGAGCCATGGCCGCTGAGCCTGCACATCCGGAGCCTGTGCTCCACAATGGGAGACACCACGACAGGGAGAGGCCCGCGTACCGCAAAATAAATAAATAAATAAAAATAAAATAAAATAAGAATACTCCTCATTTTTCCTCCCTCCATAACAACCTTTTCCAAGTTCTCATTGCCATGCGTTCTCTTGGGAATCCACATGTCAGACTCCAGCAGTGTTATAGTTCTAATATCCACTCGTGTCCCCCACATGCCCTCAGCCCTGCCTAGCTGAAGGGTCGCATTCCAGTTCAGAAATAGCAATAAAGAGAAGTCACTTCTGGGATAGAGACTGAGTGTAGCTAGAAGTCGGGGACCTCCAATCAATGACTAACACACCAGACAGGCTCCCCTTTGTCCATTGTTAACTGAGGATGAATGGATTTCCAGACCTCTGTTGCTACCTCTAGAGAAGGAAGGAGGAGGCTGTGGGCAGAGAAAGTTCCATTCAGCCTGACTTTGCCTTGAGTTATTGCCTTTTATTTTCCAACTTTAGTGAGGCTTAATTGACAAAAAAAGTAAGATATTGAGTGTTCATCATGACGATTTGATATACATACACACTGTGAAAGGATTCCTCCCATGTAGTTAATTAACACATCCATCACCTCATATTTATCTTTTTTTGAGTTGGGGGGAGAACATTTTGAGTTATTGCCTTTTGCAATTTCTCCCACAAATCACTGAGTCGAGTCATGAATTTTTAGCAAGTGGGAACCTCTTACAAATCAGAGGTTTTGGCTCTGGTGAGTGTTCTAAGAAATGTCCCAAAGGCCTGAGTTGGAGGACGTCAGGTCTAGTTCTGTCTCAGACACCAGACAGCCACATGCAACCGTGGGCATGTTGACTTTATGATCTAGGTTTTGGTTTCCTTGTCTGCAGGATGAGCGTGTTGGACGTATATTAGGTCAGTGAATGGAGGTCTCTGGGCCATATATTGCTTGAAAGCATGTGTTTTGTCTGTGTAGTAGTTTTTTTTTTTAATTTACAAAATTTGAATTAGTGTCTATCATTTAACAGTTGACTCAACAACAATAAAATAATCTGATAAAAAAATGGGCAAAGGACCTGAGTAAACAATTCTCTAAAGACATACAGATGGCCAACAAGCATATGAAAAGGTGCTCAAAACCACTAACTATTAGAGAAACGAATATCAAAACCACAATGATGAGATAACTACTGCATACCCATTAGGTATACCTAAAGAACAGAAAATAACAAGTGTTGGTGAGGATATGGAGAAACTGGAACCCTTGTGCACTGTTGGTGGTGAGAACAATCAACGTTATACCACGTGGGAGATAGCTGACCTGCTCAAAATGTCCAAATCAAGCGCTGAAAATCATTTTCCCCAGCTTGGTTATGTTAGTTGCTTTGATGTTTGGGTTCCACGTAATTTAAGCGGGAAAAACTTTCTTGACCATATTTCTACAAGCGATTCTCTGCTTAAATGTAATGAAAACGTTCAATTTTTAAAACAAATTGTGACAGGCGATGAAAAGTGGACACTGTACAATAATGCGGAATGGAAGAGATTGTGGGGCAAGCAAAATAAACCACCACCGACAACAGCAAAGCTGGTCTTCATCCAAAGAAGGTGATGTTATGTATATGATAGGGATTGGAGGGGAGTCCTCTATTATGAGCTCCTTCCGGAAAACCTAACGATTAATTCTAACAAGGACTGCTCCCAATTAGACCAACTGAAAGCAGCACTCAACGAAAAGTGTCTGGAATTAGTCAATAGAAAACACATAATCTTCCATCAGGATAATGCAAGACCACCTGTTTCTTTGATAGCCAGGCAAAAACTGTTACAGCTTGGCTGGGAAGTTCTGATTCATCCGCCGTATTCACCAGGCATTGCACCTTAAGATTTCCATTTATTTCAGTCTTTACAAAATTCTTTGAATGGAAAAAATTTCAATTCCCTGGAAGACTGTAAAAGGCACCTGGAACAGTTCTTTGCTCAAAAAGGTAAAAAGTTTTGGGAAAATGGAATTATGAAGTTACCCCAAAAATGGCAGAAGGTAGTGGGAAAAAAAGGGTGAATACGTTGTTCAATAAAGTTCTTGGTGAAAATGAAAAATGTGTCTTTTATTTTTACTTAAAAACTGAAGGCACTTTCTGGCCAACCCAATAGAATGGTGGTTGCCAGGGGCTGGGAGAAATAGGGAATGGTAAGCTGTTTAATGTGTACAGTTTTAGTTTTGCAAGATGAAAGTTTTGTAGACTGGCTGCACAACATGAATGTACTTAATACTACTGAACTGTACACTTAAAATCGTTAAGATGGTAAATTTTATATGTATATTTTACCACAATTAAATTTTTTTTTGAGAGATAGCTCATGAAAATCTGAAGTCATCTTTTTTTGGGGGAAAACCCAGAAGATCAGGACTTTGGGCCTTAGACACCAGTTGGCAACAGCCAGCTTGAGCTGAGTATCTGCTCTTGTCTTCAGATGAGCCTATTCTTTGCTGTTCTCCCCAGGCCCCACCTAGTTATCTTCTTTCAATAAAATAACCCATCTGGCCACCATAGACCTTTGGGTTTGCAACCCCTGGATTAAACTATCTCTATGATACTTTCTAGAATTAGTACCTGTGATTCCAAAGTCTTAGTCATCATGAACACTCTGTAAGTAAACAAGATGAGTGAGATGTAGACAGAGGGACATTCAGGTTACCTTCTTGACATCTCTCAGGTCTACGGGAGGGTTAACACCCATGTCTACAATGGGCAGTAAAAACAACTGGCTAGTGACATTGGTTTAGTTGCTCCCTGACCTCTGTATAAACCCCAGTCCTGGCTGGGGTTTATGTTCTGAACCTGAGCTTTTAGTATTACTCAGGTCATTGTGTCTTGCTGATCCAGAGGACACTATTGTCACCAAGATAGATGAAATCCTTAAATGTTACATAATGGATGATCCTAATGGCATGGGGAAAATTAGGAGAGAAATGATACAGACAACTGGAAGCTTTGCTCCCAGAAAAAAAAGATGATTTAAAATTGTCTAAAGGAAACAAAGAAAAAATAGATCTGTTCCTTCAACAACCCTCATAGTTTGTTATCAATAATGCTGTGTATTCTACATGTGACGTCATGATACATAACTCTACTTTTGATCTTGGGACACAACCTAATTATTGAAATTTGGGGTTAGGTAATTTTGAAATCTCCCTCTACCCCTCTGAGGGAATGAGATCAGCTGGAATAAGATAACAGATGGCCCCTCTTTATGAAGAGTATCCCTGTCTTGGTTCCTCATTCATTCACTCACTCATTAACTCATTCATTTATTCAACCAATATTTATTTAGCACCTCCTAGTAACGCCAGTCCCTGACTAATAAGCAGGACAGTTAAGATTCCTACCCTCGTGGAATTTAGGTAGTGGGGAAAGGCAGAACAGCTTGTGAATGTCTGGTCAATAGTTTCCTAAAGGATATTATTTCGTATCTTTTTTCATTTCATTATGTACTAGGTATTTTGGTAGTTGCCCTGGGGTCAGCTTGGTGGACAAGACAGGCATTAAACAAGATTGATTATATAAGGTTTTAGAGTTTTTATTAGTTCTGACTGCAAGGGACATGGGAAGTTGCTACAGAAGTGGTATTGGTGTCTGGTCTTGGAGGATGTCTAGTTCTCAGTAGTCAGAGGCTGGGAGATTTATTCTAGGCCAAAGGCAAAACATAGCCAGAGGCGGGAGGTATGGAATGGCAAGAATGTTTGGAGAGCAAGACTTTCTGCGTAGCTGTTTGAGCTGTATTTCTTCCCCTAATGTTGAAAATTGCTCTGAGATATAATTATAGAAAGGGTCACTCCTAGGGGCAGCCACTCCCTGCCCAGAGACCTGTCTGAGGAGGGGCTGCCACAGGCTTAAAGAGATTCACTCTGAAAAAAATTGGTGTTTTGTTAAGTTTGTTTAGGATTGGGATGGTAGGTGTAGTGTGCAGGATGACAGAATTGAAACTTCTACACATTACTTGTGCCAATTTGTGGGTTGCACTTTATAGAATTGAAGTCAAGCCTTTAGACTGTACTAAGCAAATTTATGAGAAATACTTCACCATTCATGAAAAATCATATTTGCCAAAAGTATCTGATGACCTTAACCTAAAGAGATTGTCTTTAAAAAGCTAGGGATCTTACATTTGGCAGGAATATAAAATGCATTTACTTTAAAAAGATGAGGGCTTCCCTGGTGGCGCAGTGGTTGAGAGTCCGCCTGCCGATGCAGGGAACACGGGTTCATACTCCGGTCCGGGAAGATCCCACATGCTGCGGAGCGGCTGGGCCCGTGAGCCATGGCCGCTGAGCCTGCGCGTCCGGAGCCTGTGCTCCGCAATGGGAGAGGCCACAACAGTGAGAGGCCCGCGTACCGCAAAAAAAAAAAAAAAAAGAGATGAAGTGTGCCGCATACCATTTTGGGCAGCTGATAGAAGAAAGTTTTGTGACCACTTCATGCATATACACTTTACATGTATGTGCAGTAATAATAATAGCTAATATTTATTGAGTTCCTGCTGTGTGCTAGGCACCCTTCTAAGTAATTTATATATACATATATATATATATATATATATAAACTCAAATGACTATTCTAATAACTCTATAGACACTACTATTATCCCCATTTGATAGATGAAGAATTACAGAGAGGTTGAGTAACTTGCCACAGATAGCCTGGCTAGTAAAGCGAGAAGCTGGGATTTCAACCCAGGCCTGGCTCCAGACTCTGTGCTGTAAATGCTGCCTCTGAGAGTAAATTAAAAACAAAAACAAGCCTAGAAAACAATAATCCTTGGCAGTGATACTGTAGTTAGGAAGTGGGTTGTATTGGATTTGTATATTCGTCCAGTATTTATTGAGTACTTATTCCATTGTGCCAGGCACTGTCCAGGTGCTGGAACATACAAGTGCACAAAGCAGATGAAAGCCCTGCTCCCAGGATGCTTATGTCCTAGGAGGTTCACTCCTTTGTTTTTCTAAAGACACTGGTCCTCTATCTGAGAGCTTCTCCAACTATCTGTGGTAAAGGAACAGTTTTTTTTTAAAGTTTTCCTATTTGTCGTGAACTGATATTTTAATAAAATACAATACAAATCAATAACTAGAAAAATGAAATTTAAAAAACCCCAAAAACCTACAAACTACACAGCCTGTTTTTTAAGTATTTGACTCAAAGGTTAAAAATTACTCAGTCTATTTTCTGTATGTCTCTAAGGCTTACTCTCAATTTCTGTACTTATCTCATTATGGATTGTGACAGTTCACCAACTGGCAATTGTCTAAGGCCCACACTTGTGGTTGCTGCCATATGCTCTCTCTTTGCCAACTATTTAGTTACTGCCCATCACACCATGTGATCTGAAAAATAAAATGAATTGGATTGACAATACGATAGGCTTTTTTTCTGTAATGGGCCAGATAGTAAAGATTTGAGACTCTGTTGGCGAGACCATCTCTGTCATAATTACTCAGCTCTGCTGTTGCCATGTGAAAGCTGCCATAGATGATATGTAATGAATGAGCAGGGCTATGTTCCAACAGAACTTTATTTCTAGTTAATGAAATTTGGATTTTATATAATTTATTTGTATCACAAAATATTATTCTTCTTTTAATTTTTTCAACCACTTTTATAAATGTAAAAATCATTCTTAGCCTGTGGGTCATACAAAAATGGGCCCCAGGCTGGATCTGGCCAATGGGTTTTAGTTTTCAGACTGCTGCAATAAACCAATTCTGGACAATAGAAATATCTTGGAGTAGCTGCTGTCCTTGAATTTGCTGAGAAATAAATGCAAGCTACCATATTTTGTACAATTTGTAATGATTATTAGTGGTAGTGTCAATAAGCACAAAACAAAGCTGAAAAAGCCAAAATTGCACATGGTAAATGATAATAAAAATTAAGAGATTAGAACCCTCTTAAATTGTAGTGGGAATGTAAAATAGCGTAGCACGTTTGGAAAACAGTGGCAATTCCTCAAAAAGTTAAGCATAGAGTTACCATATGACTAATAATTTCACTCCTAGGTGTATGTGTGTATATATACATATATGTATATAGGCAACAGAATCAAAACCATATGTCCATAAAAAACTTGTACATGAATGCTCATAGCAGCATTATTCATAATAGCCATAAAGTAGAAATTACCTAAATGTCTATCAGCTGATGAATAAATAAAATACTGCAACATCGATGAACCTTGAAAACATGCTAAGTGAAAGAAACCAGATAAAAAAGGTCACATATTATGTGATTTCATTTATATGAAATGTCCAGAATATGCAAATCCATTGAGGAAGAAAGTAAATTACTGGTTGCCAGAGGCTGAGGGCAGGGAGAGGGGAATGGGAGTGTTTTTTTTGGAGTGACGAAAATATTATGGAACTTGATAGTAGTGATAGGTGAATAATCCTGTGAATACACTAAAAAATAGTGAATTGTATACTTTAAAAGGATAACATTTATGTTCATGGTTTATATCTCAAAATATTAAAAAACTGACATTTAAAAAAATTGACAAAAGAATCAAAATTTGTCAACAGCATTTGACCTGGAAAATTTGATCTTGGTAAAAGTAATAGTCATAGCAGGAACTTTATAAAGGGCCATAATTGATAAAATTTTATTTGGACAAAACATTGATTGATGAATCTTATCTTTGTTGTGAAATACATGCTGATAAAAATTGATTAATTGAAAATGACTTCAGCTGAACAAAGGTTAAAATAGAAAAAAAAACTGGATATGATTTAACTGATTGCCATAGAAAATTGACTAAGAAATTAAATTGGCTTAATGGCATTCACCGCCTCCCCCCCTCGCCAAATTATTTCTTAACAAAAATTTAATAAATTTTGGTCTTATTTAAATTAAAATATTTGTATTAAAAATGCAGAATCAAAACTTCCTTAGCAAAAATGGCAGATAAACACATGTACTGGGCTTCTAATATTGCTCTAATGTTTGTTAATCATTTGTTGTATTAGTTTGCTAGGGCTGCCATAACAAAATGCCACAGACTGTGTGGCTTAAACAACAGAAACATATTTTCTCACAGTTCTGGAAGCTGGAGGTTCAAGATCAAGTGTGGCCAGAGTTGGTTTCTTCTGAGACCTCTCTCCTTGGCTTGCAGATGGCCACCTTGTCCCTGTGTCCTCACATGTGTTTCCTCTGTGCTTTCGTATCTGAATTTTCTCTTCTTATAAGGACACCAGTCAGATTGAATTAGGACCCACCCTAGTGGCCTTATTTTAACTTAATCAGCACTTCAAAGGCTCTATCTCTAAATATAATCACATTCTGAGGTACTGGGGGTTAGGGCTTCAACATAGGAATTTTGTGGGGACACGATTCAGCTCATAACATCTGTTTAGTAATAGTGCCTGCACACACTTTATGACTTGACAGGCTCAAAGTGCATTAAATTTGGAAACCTCAGCTGTCGTCTAGTGTAGTTCTTACCTTCTCTCTTTCAGAAAGAGGAATGAACTTAGCATTACGCAGGCACATTTCTCTGACTTTCAACTTTCTATCCTACGACAGGAGAGCGGTCTATATTCCGGATGAACACAATTTCCCTCAAATTTGTTATCAGAAGTGACATCTTGTGCTGTGACTAAGAGAGTGCTCTTGAGGAATGACGAAAAGCTCGTTTGCATAGTTTAGCGATGATGGAGGATTACTTATGAAAAATATAATGGAACACAGACAGCATATTTATACCCCCAAAGCTGGACCACACCCAGACATTGTCTTAAAAAGTTCTTGAGGATTAAGTTCACCTTAGAGCGGTACCAAGAGGCTTTAGCTTGCTTTGAAGGTATCCCAGGTGCCATCTAATAATAGATGTTTGGGTTCAGAGATAGAACTAGGGGAGGGAAGGCCTCAGAAATCATTAGTGCTTGGTTCTTGGAACCTCTTTTCTCACCTGTAGAAGTCTAGGGGCTTCTTAAGTTGCTAGGGGGAGAAGACGCCACTAGGGCATCAATTTTTGATGAAATCTTAGAGATTCTTTAGAGAATTCTTAAAAGTGTCCTGTCTAGAAGTAAGTGATAAGCAACATGTATTCAATTCATTCATTTTTATATTCTTCCTTCCATCAAATGCTCATTAAGTGTCTACCATAGTCAGACATGTGCAGGGTGATGGGTATTTAGTTATGATCACAAGACCACAGTTAAGAGACAGTCTATTAAAACAAGCAATTGCCATATAGTATGATAAGGTCTGTGACAGAGAAAATTAGAGTGGATTGTAGGAGCGTACAGGGAGAAGGGCACCCAACTCAGGCAGGGTGGTCAGGAGAGCTTTCCCCAGAGAAAGTGAGGGCAAAGCTGGCACTTGAGAATGAACAGGAGTCGGTCACGTGAAGAGGGGGAAGGGGAGAAAGGTCCTGGTGGAGGAAATGCCACGGATGTGGTCTGCAGGCAAAAGATGTTGATGGCACCAAGGCACTTTGGCTGAAGTGTAGAATGCAGATAGAGAGAGCGTAAAGGTTGGAAGGGTGGGTGGGGTGGGAGTGATAGTTGGGGTATGGGGATGCAGGTCCTAAAGAACCTTGTGAGCCGTGGTAGAAAGAGGAGCTCCCTTATTTATTCCTGATCTGGTCCTGTGATTCTAAGGTGTTCTAAGGGGGGCTATATTGTGCCCTAGCCAACATCATGGGCTTTAGAGCCAGACTGTCTAGGTTTGAAGCTCTGCTGAGATGCTTCCTAACCTCATTACCTAATCTCTGCATTTCAGTGTCTTCCCTCATCTGTAAAATGTGGCCAAAATAGTACCCACCTCAGAGAGCTATCGTGAGATAGCTCTGGAATAATATATACACATAAACTGCTCTAGAATAAGGCCTACAGCATAAAAAATTCTCACAAAACTGCAGCTATTGGCAAAATCTTTAGTGTGAAGCCCATCTCATGAAATACTATCTCCCCCTTTGTTCTAGAATGAAATTACATTGTTTTGGCTATTGAAGAGTTCTTGCCCGCCCTTCACACTTTGAGTCCTCGGTTTCAAAGTAATGGTAGGAATTGATTTATGACACATGGTTGGAATTATGGTCTCTTGATTGTTATTATGCCACAAATGCTTTGAGCCAAAAGCCTGGTACATTTATGAACAGGTGAGTCATGGAGTGGTATACAAGTCCAGACTGCTATAGGGAATTTCCTATTGGTCAGTTGTTGCAGGAGTTGGGATGGTCACAGGTAGAGTCATCCTCATGGCCATCTACCCACTGCCCAGGAAAGCTTAAGGAAGTCAGGCCATCTTTTGTGCCTTGTTAATCAAGAGGCAAAGGTTTTAAATGGACTTTAGGATTTGTGGTCTCTCAGTGGGAAGTTGGGTTAATGGCCTCTTTGTACTCTGTTTTTAATTTTCTTCCCTGAGAAGCTAACAATAATTCCCCCATCTGGTGATTATTGTAAGGATTGGGTTTTATAATATTGTCCTAACAACGTAAGAACAGTTTATGAATTCACTTAGTCATTAATTTGATAAGTGTTTACTATTGCTTTATTAAGAATGGAATATAAATATGGCTAGTACAGGGTCCTTACCCATGAGAGGGGAGGTTGATGTGTCTACTAATAACTTAAGCAACATAGTAAATGCTAAAATAGAGTTTTATTTGAGATGCTACAGGATGACAGAAAGAAAAACCCTAATCTTGCTCATGGTTAATTTTATATATCAACTTGGCTGGACCGTCATGCCAGATATGTGGTCAATCATTATTCTGGGTCTTTCTGTGAGAGTATTTTTGGATGAGATTAACATATAAGTCAGTGGATGTTGAGTAAGGCAGATTGCCCTCCATAGTGCGGGTGGGCCTCATCCAGTCAGTTGAAGGCCTGAATAGACAAAAGACTGACCTCCTCCAAGCAAAAGGGAATTCTGCAGCAGGTGGCCTTCATACTTGAGTTGCAACATTGGCTCTTCCTGGGTCTTCAGCCTGATGGCATTTGGACTTGAACGATAACATTTGCTCTTCCCTGAATCTCCATCCTGCTGGCCTTCCCTGCAGATTTTGGGCTGGCCAGCTTTCATAATTGCATGAACCAGTTCCTTAAAATAAATCTCTTTCTATATATATACATCCTTTTGGTTCTGTTTCTCTAGAGAACCCTAAATAATACAATGGTAAACAGGAAAAGCTTTAGAGAATAGGTGATTCATCCTTTAAGAATAGGTGAATAGAGAATAGGTGATTCATCCTTTAAGCTGAGTCTTAAAGGATGAATCAGAGGAGTCCCTTTAGGTTTGGGTAAGGACAATCTAGGTAGAGGTAGCTGCAAGTTCAAAGGCATGGAGACTCCCAACAGCATGCGGCTTTGGGAGAATTGTTCAGAGCTTGGTTTTCTTGAACTCAGGGTGTTTGAGAGGCATGAAGGGAGAAGAGAATGGAGAAGAAAGCAAATCATGAAGGGCGTGTATGTGTATTATGGTGAACATGCAATCAGTCACTCAGATGTTGTGGGGAGTGGAGAGGAATGTTTAGGAAGAACTGGAGGAACGGTGGAACTTAAAGGATGGGATTCAGGCGAGGGATCACAAGGGGCTGAATGAGGTAGTGGTGGTGAGGAAGGAGCATAAAGATGGATTTGAGAGTTATTTGAGATTATTCATTGATTAGACCCAAGGTGGTAAAGACACCTAGATCCTGGTTCAGGCCTATTGGTTGGGTGGTGGCCCTCTGACTCATATATTACAGACCTTATAATATCAGGTTGCATTATCCTGGACAACTTTCAAAAGGGTTTAATTAACAAAGTGCTAAAAAGGAACTAAACAACCACAACAAGAATAGCAGGCTAGTGAGCTTCCAGAGAATGAGAGAATTAGAGCATGCCTTCCAAATTCACAACTCTCATCAATTTCACTATAAACTGAACATAGGTAATTCCCCCCTCAAGGTGGAGCCTGTGACTTCCAAGGGGGCAACATGAGCCTAAAGTAAAGACATTTCAATGCCAGCTTCTATATTCCATGTATGTAATTGTCCCCCTTGCCTGTGTAACAAGCATAGTATGGACATATATAATGGCCTAGAAATAACTGTGGTAGTTCCATCAGAATAACATGATAAGACTGATTTCCCTGTAATGCCCTCCCTTTCCTGTTCCTTCCACCTAATAAATTCTGGTGTGTGACTCAAGGTGCAGCTCACACCACACCTTCAGGAACCTGGCCCATGTGATGTCAGCCTGCAATTAGCTCTCTTACCCCCACATTCCTTTGCAGCACTTTGGTGTTGATTATAGACTGCCTTGAATATCTCGTTTTCATATTCTGTGAGTCCCCAGACCTCATCTTACTTACCTGCTGTATTATTCTTGCAGTTTCAAGTTTCTAGTCTCGAATTTTATTTGCTGATCACCCGCACTTTTAAACAAGACAGCAAGAATTACATGCTACCTGCCCTTTATGACAATTTATTGAGTATTTACTATGTGCCAAGTATGTGATCCAGCCCAATCTACATCCTTGGCTCCCTCTTACCCTCACTCACTCATTTGCAACTATAGAGACTTATTCCCATCTCAGGGCCTTTCCACTTGTCTCTGGCTGCCTGGAGTGCCCTCCCCCAGAACCTCTCACTGTTCAGTTTCCTTAATCTCATGTCCTCAGAGAGACCTCCTCTGACCAGTCTCTCATGTATTTGCTCTCTATCTTATTATCCTTTACTTTGTATAGAGCACATATGATTATCTAAAATCAACTTCTTTGTTTAGTTGTTTATGGTCTATTTCTCCCTATTTGGGGTGTAAACTACATGAAGGCAGCACTGTCTTTTTCTCTGTTGTAACTTGTGTACATGGCACAGTGCTTGGCTTTAAGTAGGTGCTCTACCTTTTGAACCCATGAATCAGCTGTGTCAGGCAAATAGGCACCTGCCCTGCTTAGACTGCAGAGAAGACAGACAGTGAGTACCTGCTCATAAGGAACATACCAAGTGAAACAGTGCATGTAGAAGTACGTTAACTTATAACAGGGAGTTAATTGAGACTGTGGGTTCAGAGAAAGACCTCCCTGAACCCAGTGAAGTTTAAGTGGAGACCGGAAGGTCTTCACAACATCTTTTACACCCTGCTGAATATATCCCAGTTTTCCTCTCTTCTTTTTTTTTGGCCGTGCTGTGCCGCATGTGCGGTCTTAGTTCCCCCGACCAGGCGTGGAAGCCGCGTCCCCTGCAGTGGAAGCGCGGAATCAACCACTGAACCGCCAGGGAAGTCCCTGTCCCAATTTTCTTGTGCTTTATGCTGCCCAGAAGCTCCTTCAGTTTTGATTCCTAGGACAAGACCTTTGATTACTGATGGGGTAAGGAAGTAATGGAACTTTCTAGTTATTTTAAGGCACTCGGTACTTTTAAGATAGATCACAAATAGTCCGTTTTAGTACATAATGAATAATAATGCTCCACTCCAGTCCACGTCATCATTATATTTATTAATGGAATTCAGCATTACAGCTGTTCATGAATTCATTTAACTACCACAAACGTTAAGCTGATGCCACCATATATTTGACAAATCTCCTTACTCTGTCTCCTCTTTTACACAGAGGCAGTTATGCTTCATGCTGTCTGCAGTTGTTTATTCCATCACTAAAGCACTGATGTGTTAGGACTTAATTGAAGAGAGTCTTTCTCCCCTACCTTCTGCAACATTGCTAGTGAGGCACTCTCTGGTATGCATTTGTGGATTTCTACACTGATGATCTGTTTTTTAAAAAGAGTACCTTTGGATATTATTACCTTGATCTTACTCTTGATATCAAAAGTGTCACTGGGGCTTCCCTGGTGGTGCAGTTGTTGGGAGTCCGCCTGCCGATGCAGGGGACGTGGGTTCGTGCCCCGGTCCGGGGGGATCCCGCATGCCGCGGAGCGGCTGGGCCCGTTAGCCATGGCCGCTGAGCCTGCGCGCCCGGAGCCTGTGCTCCGCGGCGGGAGGGACCGCAGCAGTGAGAGGCCCACGTACCGTAAAAAAAAAAAAAAAAAAAAAAAAGTGTCACTGCTACATGGCTGATGGAAAAATGTTGCATTGCTGGGAGCAGAGCCACAAAACACTTAATCACAGCTTTCCCTTTCCCTGCTTTATAACCCACCATAACTGTAACTCTCTCCCCATATATTTATTTCATTGCTGCAAAAATGGATGTTTGTTGATTCAGTGGCTAGTTAGGACTTATTTCTACAGTCAACTGAAAAGGTTTTTGTGTTTGGAAAATCGAAGTATAATTTCAGCTGGTTTCTCCGTCTCTCTATGAGAAAAATGGGTGTGTGATCAGTATGTACAACATGTAATTAGACTGAAAGGGGAGACTCCATTGTTCTAAAGCTGCAGCCAGGCGCCAGAGGATGAGAATTGGAGAAGAAATGGCTATTGTTGGAATCCTGTCTTCTAGCCTTCTTTATATCTGTGTGACCTTGGACAAATCCTAGCTCTCTACCCTGTAATTTTTTCCCCTATGAAACCATAAGATTGGGTCTGTGGGCTCCCTCCTGCAAGGCTGCCAAAGGATTTATTGACAAGATGTTGAAATGTCTTGCTGTGGAAAACTTCTGTTCGGTAGGGTTGCTAGGGACTTATTTTGGGGAGGGTGACTTTGTAGCCTCTGGTTGCCTCTTCTAGCTTTTGATGTGTCTGAAAGCAGCTGGAGAGAGAGAGAGAGAGAGAGAGAGAGAGAGAGAGAGAGAAGGAGAAAAGAAAATTGTGCTTACTGTGTAAACAGTTAATAATGTTATCAATTTCTACCTCATTGCCATATAATGGAGGTAGGAATCTCATTATTCAGAGACATTCAAATGTAACAATTCTAGTCGTTACATACAGCCTCTTAATCACCATGCCACTCACACTGTGTAATTTGCTCTGTGAACTTGGGCACATAAAAAACATCACCCTAATCACTGCCAGTCAGGGCACCACTGAAGACAGAACCAGAATAATAGGTATTTGAAAGGGGACATGCTGAGAACTGCACTGCTGCAAGGCAAAAACAGGTTGCCAAACACAATGGCTCTGATTGGCTTTGCAGAGCAACTGGCTGGAAACTGACGCAACTGTCCCCCAAATGGTGGCAAAGTTTGATGGTGGCCCTCCAAGACCTATATTGAAATTGGATTAGTAGGATTGGAAATGAGGTCTCTCTGTGGTCTTGAAGAATGCTGTCAGATCTGGCTTTCAACTATATCACTCACTTCCACTGTGCCAGAAATAGAGACTTTTAGGAGTTTCTTTGGCCTAGATATGTGCTGTTCAGTATGGCAGCCACTAGCCACATGTGACTGTTGAGCACTCAAAATGTGGCTAGAGCAAATGAGATGAGCTGTATATGTAAAATACGTATGGGATTTCGAATACTTTGTAAGAAAAAAAATGAATGCAAAGTAGCTCATTAATGATTTTATATTGGTTACATGTTGAAATGATGCTATTTTGGATATATTGAGTTAAATGAAATGTAGTATTCAAATTAATTTCTCGTTTCTTTTTACTTTTTAAATTTATTTATTTATTTATTTAGGCTGTGCCGGGTCTTAGCAGCAGCATGTAGGATCTTTGTTGTGGCATCTTTGTTTGCAGCATGGGGGCTTCTTAGTTGCGGCGTGGGGACTGTTAGTTGCAGCATGCATGCGGGATCTAGTTCCCTGACCAGGGATCAAACCTGGGCCCCCTGCATTGTGAGCACGGGGTCTTACTCACTGGACCACCAGGGAAGTCCTCTTTTTAGTTTTTAAATGTGACTACTTAGAAAATGTAAAGTTATATGTGTGGCTTACATTTTATTTCTATTGGACAACACTAGCCTAGAGAAATCAGATGCTTGTTTACTCTAATTGCTATGATTCTACCTTGTTTTTCTTGCTCCTTTTACAAACTCAAGTCCCTTTGAAGATTCTTCACATTGATACTAGGAGCCTGCTTCCTCATTCCTATTCAGGAGCAGAGCTCCTCCCACCATTCTTCCTGGCACCCCTCTGCCTAACTCCTGGTGCGGACAGCTTGGGTAAAACATGTTCCTATGGTGGCAAAGAATGCCCTGTTTTCAGGGGCACCTGGGTGAGAATTTTAGATGGACTATGACTCATGGTAGACATGGGAATATCAACCTGACACAGGTTTAACCTTTTGATGGGGTTTGGGTTTTGTCCCAGAAGATCTAAGGGGGTGAAAAGGGGGTCAAAACCCACAGTACATCAAAATATGTGTGACTTGTAAAGCTCTGTTTATGGTGGCAAATTTATGGCCAGAGGTGCAGATCCTGGGGGCAGATGGTTTTGTTTGGCAAAAAAAGTGTGTTTTGTTTAGTTGAATTGGAGTGACTGCCATGGGGGACACACTTCCATTTCTCACAGACTTTACCATTCTTGTTATCTTAACTCAGCTGATTTGTGTCACCTGCCTGGCTGCTGAAGATGGATGTGTTTGTGTACCTTGCAAGATGGAGGGGTCACACTTAGTAACACAGCTATGCCTGGTGGCTGGCACAGCTCCTGTCCCCAGGAGCTCACAGCCAGCACATAAGTTACAGCATAACCAAGTCTGGATGGATGGATATTTACCAAGCACCTGATTACTGCTCTAAGATCCAGGGAAAAAAATTGAGAGAAACAAATCAGCTGTGGGTACAACAGAAAGTACAGGTGACTAACTGTGCCTTGGGGAAGGATATTTAAGAGGAGGTGGGGTATAGGAGGAAGAAAAGTAACATTTTTGAGCCAAGACTGGGCCATACATAAGATTAAGCACTTGTCATGCACCATCTCATCTACTCCTCAAAACAGACATCAGAGCTAGATATTGTTATCTTCATTTGCAGATAAGGACAGGAGGCTCATGGAATCTGCCCAAGGTCACACACAATGGATAGAGCTAGGATTTGAATCCAGGTCTTTCCGAGTGGGCTTAAGGCCATGGTGTGTCCACTATGCTCCCCCTAACACCCCGGGATTAATGAAAGGATGATTCATAACAACTGTTTTATTTCTGTTTGCTGGGCCTCTCTCCCACCCCCTACCCACACCTTTCCAAGAGAGTTCTTGTGTTTTTAACCCTAAACTCATTTATTTATTAAAGTTACAGTAATATATTTTTGCAAGCATACAAATTTGCAAAGTAACTAATGATTTTTCAACAAAGATACCAGATATATTTAACGGCAAGATAAAGGTATGTCTAACGACTTCTAAAGTCATCATGAAATCAAAAGTTGCACGTCTAGGAAACGTACCAATGGAGCTCTCTTCCGTTATCTGTGTATTTTAATTAGTCTCATGTGAATATCTCTTCCGTTTTGGTGATTGGCTAGGATCCAAGGGTGTTTGGAAGATGGCCCTTGGAGTTCATAAGCGTTGTTAACTCTTCTAAGAGGAGAGGGAACACATATGTCAAAGAGAGGCATGAAAATGACATATACTAAATCCAACTTCCTGAGCTTGTTCACCCCCTAAGGAGACTCTAAAGGAAATGTCTCTGTCCCTGGCATCCTGTCTTATCTCTCCTTCTGCCTGGAGGGGATGTTTATGGACAGTCAAGTTTGTTGTCTAGGGCATCTGACCAGCCTGCAGTACACTCTGATCCCAGCAGTGATTAGGCCTGTTTGATTATAAAGGTCTGGTTCTCGTCTGTAGTAGCCTTTAGCACTGATTCCTTAGTGATAAGCAACTGTGCCCCACCCCAAACCAGTGTGTTGGCTGAACTCTTTCTGTTGCTATCCCAACTAGAAGGACTTTGCCCCACCCCTTTGCCCTAGACTGCCTTGGGACTGGCTCTTCAAGTGGGCAAAGGTCAGGGAGAGTTGCAACTGAGCATGCCAAGGGTTATGGCCTTTCTGTGTACCCTGAGACAGTGGACTTCATCAGCATGTGTCTGACTTCCCTCTGCTACATGTGGGAGTGAAGGTCAACATGGGCCCATTCAGAGCCCAGGCTCTAGAATCTGACACACCTAAGTTTGAATCCTTACCCTGCTACATTCTGGGTGGGTCACCTAGTACAGGTTGACTTAATCGTCTATGTACAAATGTATAATAACATTTATGTAAAAATGTATAATAACAACAAGGATGTTGTGATATTTTAATAATAACAGCAATCACTTCTATTGCTTTTACTAAGTGCTATGCACTGTTCTGTGTGTTTTTATATATACTAACTTAATTAATCCTACAATAACCCTATGAGGTAGGTACAATTATTATCCCCATTTTACAGATGAGGAAACTGAGATGGGGAGAGGTTAAGAAACTTCTCAAAGTTCCATAGGTAGTAATTGCATACCTGAGATATCCAAGTAGTGTGAGTCCAGAGTCCATTCCTAAGCACTAGGTTATGCACAAACATTAAACACATGCAATTTTGGATCACAGTAGATGTTCCATAAATCATATTAATCCAATTATTATTATTATAATTTTTATTATAATTTGGCTGTGCTGTGTGGCTTATGGGATCTTAGATCCCTGACCAGGGATTGAACCCATGCCCCTTGCAATGGAAGCACACAGTCCTAACCACTGGACCACCAGGCAATTCCTCAATTATTATTATTTTTAATGGTCCTGGTTTTCATGGCTTCCATGAGGCACCTTAGAAATGGAGTGACACTTGAGGCATTTTTATGAAATGATGACTTCTTTTTTTCATAATTTTGAGCTTGGATGAGGGTATTTTGTCTAAATTCAGTTCCTCTGTCTTTTAACTCTAACTTATAAGCATTAATATTTTCATCACATTTTGCAGTTTACATTTTACATTGTACTTACTGATTGACACTAACATCTTCTCATGGGTTCTTATAAGCTACAGTGAGTTAATATGTGTAAAGTATCAATACTTAGACAAGAGCTTGGCACTGAGCATGTGCTATATAAGGGGAGGATATATGGAGGGTCTTGATGAAGATATGAATATGATTTCACCCGATCCTCCACTTTGATCTTTCCTTAGGGGGATGCTTCTGTCCCCAGATCCTCTAGGACAAATCAAGACCGTGTGCCATTGTTGTATACTGTGTTGCTAACTGCCAGGGCAGGAGCTCCTTGAGGCTGGAGATCTAGCTGGATTTATCCCTGTGGCCAAGGCCCACCACATTAACTGGTGCACAAAAAACAAGATGAACTTGGCAAGAAACTGAATTACATTTCTTTGTACCAAACTCCAATAAGGAACAAGACAAAAATAAATAAGAGGAACATATCTTTGTTTCCCAAACTTGCTATTCTACTTTTTAGGTCCTAGATTTAAATTATTATTTCACGACACAAGGAGTTAATAACACCCTTCAGGTGACCCAACAGTTAAGCCAACATCACCTTATGCAAATTGTCAGATATAGGAATTATGTCACATTACACGGAAGACAGGGGCTGCAGGTACAATAAGAAGACTGGTTTTTTGCTCATATTGTTTCTGTAACTCTGAAGATTCTCTGTACACAATTTCTTTGTATGCATATACATTTACATATTATATATAATATTTATTGAGATTCAACTATGGGCCAGGCATTGTTTTAAAAGCCTTATATGTATTAACTCATTTGATAGCCCCATGAGGTAGATATATTTATTATCCCATTTCAAGGACACTGTGGCACAGAGAGGTGAGACAGGCCGCCCAAGGACACACAGCTGGTATGTGGTGGAGGTAGGATCTGAACCCAAGAATCTGGCTGTGGTATCTTACATATCACACTAAACAGCTGATTCCTTATTTTGATCCAGTCCTTCACTTTCTAATATGTAACTGCCATAGAAAACTCTACGTTAGTTATATTAAATTAACACATCACAGAGATTTCAGAAGGGGCTACAACCCCCTCCCCCCCCCCCCCCCCCCCGCTGCCCCCAACTCCGGAGAGAACTGCCTGAGGGATACCTTTCCTGGGTGGTCAGCAACTGTTTTGCCCCGTGAACATTTTCTTCAAATGGCAAAGGGCTGAGAGAAGTGTGAGTTCCTGAGAGAAAGTGACAAACTCTGCTACTTTAATTAAGTGGCCTTTCCCAAAGAGGTAGCACACTTCCAACTGGTCCATCAGAGGGATCTCCCTTCATCCGCTGCTCCCATATCTGCCCCAAGGACCTGGCCTGGGAAGTGAATCACCTGCAAGCCTAACATTTCCACTCTCCCCTGGTCTCAGTCAAGGGCTGCTATAGCACAATACCATAGACTGAGTGGCTTAAACAACTAACACTTATTTCTCACAATTCAGGGAACTGGGAAGTTTAAGACCAGGGTGCCAGCAGATGTAATTTTGGTGAGGGCTCCCCTCCTGGCTTGGAGATGGCTGCCTTCTTACTGGGTGCTCACCTGACCTCTTCTTTGTGCACTCAAGAAGACAGAGAGCTCCTCTTCTTATGAAGGCACTGATCCCATCATAACCTCATCTAAATCTAAGGCTACTTCTTCAAATACCATCACATTGGGGTTTACAACTTCAATATATGAATTTTTGGGGGACACAGACGTTCAGTCTATAACACGTTTCCTCTTTCCTGCAGACAGTAAGTCCCAGAGCTGTTGATTCCAGTGCAAAGTGAGGCACCGAGGCACTGAGCAGATACTTAATAAATACTTGTTGAATTGGAAGAAGTTGAATGATGCCCTGGTATTGAAAAGTCTCTGAGGACTTAGGCTTTCCTTTCTGCCTGGAAGAGGGACTGCAGAATATACTAAAACTGCCAAAGCAGCCAGGAGGAGGAAGAGTGGTGGGGGTCAGAGTCACTTAGGCAGTGTCTGGTAAAACAACTTTGCTTTAGGATAAATAGAGAAAAGAGATGGGTGTCAGAGTGAGGAAGCCCCAAGTCTGTGTCTTGGAGCTGCCCCGGAGAGGCTGTGCAACCTGAACACGTCAGACAGCCCTCCTCCTTGCTCTTCTGTAAATGCGGATGATACTAACCTCATGGAAGTGCTGGGAGGAGGTGGTGGAGCAGCGTTTATAAATCACCAGCACACCTCCTGGCTCGGAGGAGGTGCCAGAAAAGGTGTCCCCTTCTCAAATTAACGCGTTGTCTGTGTCAGTGAAGCCTTTGATGGGATATGGGTAATCTGGAGAGCAGATACCGGAGTGCTACGTACACATGAATCACAGGCTTGTAGAAGCTAATGTTAGTAGATGACCTAAAAGAGATATGTCACGGGAACCAAATAAATTGTTTATACCTGTGAGGCCACCCACGAAGTCTGAGGCTACCCTTGTAGCCCTCAAAACCCCTATCCCCCAGAAACTTTTTTTTTTTTTTTTTTTTGCAGTACGCGGGCCTCTCACTGTTGTGGCCTCTCCCGTTATGGAGCACAGGCTCAGTAGCCATGGCTCACGGGCCCAGCCGCTCCGCGGCATGTGGGATCTTCCCAGACCGGGGCATGAACCCGTGTCCCCTGCATCGGCAGGCGGACTCTCAACCACTGCGCCACCAGGGAAGCCCCCCCAGAAACTTTAAAGGGACTGGAGTAATACACTTAAAAAAAAAACCAGCAAAAAACAGCTTACTGAAAAGGGCAGACTAGACACTCTATGCAAGGAAGAGCAGGGGTAATACTAAGCAAGCATGTGGAAGCAAAGGGAACTTGCTTCACTAAAATTGGAGCTAAACTTACCCACCTGGGTAGCTTTGTGTGCAACAAGTAAGCTTCCAGGCCCTCTGTGCCCCCAGGCTCCCCCCTATCACTTACCTGGGAGGTCCAGCTGCCTTTCTCTACCACCAGCTTTACTCCCTCTGCCCGTCCTAGTTCTCATCACAAAGCCCAGCTCTTGACCCAGGTTACTGAGAATCGCAGGGCAATGGGAGTTTAGAAAAGGCTATTGACTCCCCTTCTTCAGGAGTAGTGTTAAGAACATGGACTCCAGAATCAGGCTCACCTGGGTCTGTGTTCAGGCCTCACTGCTTATTGGTCATGTGACCTTGGGTACATTTCTTAACCTCCTTATCTGTGAAATGTTCATAATAATTGCACCTACTTCACATGGTTGAGTGAATTAAATGACATAATACAAGTGAAACACCTACAGCCATGACTGGAAAATAATGAACATTCAGCAGAGAATAACTGTTATCATTCTTAGTACTGGTATTTTTACAGACTGGGAAAAACCAGTTGTCTTTCATTCTGTTTCCTCTCTGATCCTGATGGTTGTGGGCTAGTGGAGAGAACAAGACCAACAGGAGGCTTTGCCACTAATTGACTGTGCAACCTTGAGCAAGCCTGTAACCACTCTGAGCCAGACTTGCCTCCTGTCTACAATAAGGACAATAGTGTTCGCCCTCACTAGACTACCTGAGTGCTGGAGGTTCACAAGAGACAACACCAACAAAGTGCAGCGAGTCTGCACAGAGGGGAGATGGGAGATGATACCATCCATGACGCCCTAATGACCCACAGTGGTTCTCCATGTGTGGCCCACAGCACACCCTGTTAGAAATGCAAATCCTTAGGCCCCACCCCAGACCTTGTAAAACCAGAAACTCTGGGTGTGGGGCATGCGATCTGCGTCCAGCCAGCATTCCAGGTGATTCTGTTGCACCTTCAGTTGTGGGAAGCACTGTGTTATGGTCATCCGGAGAAGGGCAGAGATGAGATACCCACAAGAAACTTTTTACTTAACTTTGGAAGATATTTAGAAATAATAAAATGATCTTCCCTCACTCTCTTCTTATGTAGAAGAATATTCAAATGTATTTTAAGTGTAGACATTGTGTCCCACTAGAATTCATATGTTGAAGTCCAAACCTCAGTACCTCAGGATGTGACTGTATTTAAAGAGGTAATTAAGGTAGAATGAGGTCATGTGGGTGGGCCCTAATTCAATATAACTGGTGTCCTTGTAAGAAGAAGAACTTTGTGTTTTTTTTTTTTTTTTGCGGTACGCGGGCCTCTCACTGTTGTGGCCTCTCCAGTTGCGGAGCACAGGCTCCGGACGTGCAGGCTCAGCGGCCATGGCTTACGGGCCCAGCCGCTCCACAGCATGTGGGATCCTCCCGGACCGGGGCACGAACCCATGTCCCCTGCATCAGCAGGCGGACTCTCAACCACTGCGCCACCAGGGAAGCCCCAAGAAGAAGAACTTTGGATACAGACAGGTACAGATGGAAGACCACGTGAAGACACAGGGGGAAGGCATCTATCTACAAACCAGAGAGAGGCCTCAGAAGAAACCAACCCTGCCCACACCTTGATCTTGGAACGTCTAGACTCTAGCATTGTGAGATAATACATTTCTGCTGTTGAAGGCACCCAATCTGTGGTATTTGTTATGGCAGCCCTAGCCAACTAAGACAGCCTACAACCAAGGTGTAGCCCTAAGCAAAGAGTGAGCTCTGCATAGTCGAGGCTGGAAGCTGCAGGCAAGGAGTCAAGTGCAGGCTTGAGAGCTTCAGACCCTGTTGGGGACTATAAGGGGAAAACCATTTTTAGATACCTCTCCTGATGAAAGCAAAAGAGGTAGGGTGCTTCCTTACTTTAGAAAGAATTATCCACTTTATAATTGACTCACTTGTCACAAGAGATAGATGAGAAGCAGTGATAAAAACATTATGGAATCAGAATGAAGTCAGCAGAAAAATATTATTTGTTCTACAAACAACTGGTTCACATATAACTTTTTAGGACTGCGTTTACCTCAGGAAGGCAGACCCCCAGGACCATGAGCAAGGGATTAGATTGAACCTCTGGAAGAAGTTAGTTGGAAGGGCCAGAAAAGCCTGGCCATTTTCAGCCCAGACCAGGGGCAAGAATATTGTACTTATACCTAAGGGAAAACGATATGCAGGACCTTGATGCCTTGATTATTTGCTAAGTGGGTTTGCTTCTCCCACCTTTGAGTTTCACTTGCATTAAATTAAAAAAAAAATTCTTCCCCCCTGAATGTTTAGACATAGAAGTGTGGCCAGATTCTACAGGGGTTTGGTAAACCTGAGGCTGGGTTGGTGGGTGCGGCCAAGGGATTTGAGAGAACACCTACAATCAGTTCTTTCATCCTGCCGCCTTCTCTAGGGTGTGACCACAGATGTCACATCAGACAGACAAATGTACGCACAAAACTTTTCACAAGGCTTTCTCTGAAGTCATTATCCTAGGGTTGACATTTGACAGGTAGACAGTTTGGAAACTGCTTACAAGAAGCAAGCCTTTTCTCCGAACCCCCCACCATCTAAACTCAAACTATATATTTTTTAAAATGTTATTTTAAATGATCATACTATAACTGGGCAGAAGGCTGACCTTCCTCATTTAAACGAAGACTCACATGGTGTTTTTTGTTTGTTTGCTTGTTTTTAACATTCAATAGGAGATGCAGAAGTTCTTTCAGGTCCTAATGATTTTTTTCTTTTCCTCCATTAAATAATCCTTCCAGGGAATCTCCAGCATGTGCAAAGCTCGATGACTGCATGACTGAAATAACAATTTGACCTTTGATCTCTGCTCCAAGGACATACCCACTGATAGACTGTTGTCTGTCATAAAGATTTGCACATAAAACTTTTCTTTATCCATTCTGTTTCTTGGCATTCATGAAAAGATCAATATGCCGGAGTTGCATGGAGTAAATCTATTGCTAGTAGTCTCGCTTGCATAAAATGCATTTCCCCTTGCATCATTTGTGTTTGGGAAGGTACTGTCAGTGGTGGGCAGGGGCAGAGAGAAGAGTGTATAACCAGCATGAGATTTGCTGCTGGGTTGCTTTAAATTTGGCGCTGAGAAGCTGGGATCAGCCTTGTGCTGAGTATAAGACGCTGCATTGTCTTGGCAGTGACATGAAGGCTTACCTCTGGGTAAAAATTTCCATGGTGCATCTGTTTTTTTCTTTCTTCTTAATAGCTCACTCTTTCTTTGGGAAGTGGTCTTTACTGTCTGCTGGGTCTACACTGACATTTCCCCGGTGAGAGTTGAATGAGTATGTGATTTACACTTGCAGTCGGCACTGCAGTGTGCTGCTCAGGCCCCCCACTTCAGGACTGCAGCTAGCAGTTGTGATTGGCTGACAGCTTGCACCTATGTCCTCCTGCTCCCATAACCCTCGTGAAGAGAAGCCACCTTGTTTAAGGTCACGTCCCTTTCCTAGGAGCAGCCAGAACACAGTTTTATTTTATAACTTTGTAACACCTGGAATTCTCATTAGAGATATTAGATGACAAATTTAAGCTTTTAGAAAACAAATTTGTGTAAATTTGTAATTCTCTTATTTTGGCATTGTCATTTAATTTTAATAAAGGATAAAATATGCAGTAAAGATTTAAAAAAAATGGTGGGCTGATGCGGGGGTAGGAAGGTCCAGCCCCCTTCCCTTTTTTTTTTTCTTTTTCTTTTTTTTTTTCCCCCTTCCTTATTTTGGGACTTCTCTGCAGGGCCATCCCAGCTCCAGAGCACCCTGTGGAATTAACAGAGACCTCTGCTGTGACTGCACTGCAGCTTGGCTTCTCCCTCTGCCTGAATCGGCAGCTTTTGTTCCTGCACAGATGTCAATGCCAAGATCATTCCCTAATAAACCTCCTGCAGGCAATTCTCCATCTCTGAGCCTGTTTCCCAGGGAACCCAACCTGCAGCAAAACTTTCCCTTAAATAGGACTGTTGTTTTATTTCTCGTATGGATTATTGTTAAGGGATAAGTTCATATTTTAATTCCAGGAATTGATATGTATTACTTTTCAGAGACTTTATGTATTTAGAAATTTTTCTGTGCATGCAAAGTGTACAAAGAATTGAAAATGTTTTGAACTCCATTGGAACAAAATAGCAGTGAGAGAGCTCTCTTCAGGTTAACCCTGAAGTTTTGGTCATCAGGTTTAAATTGACTGCCAACCACATAGAGTGGCCATGTGGTGGAGGGGAAAGTCTGAGTCCAGGGGTCTTGATGAAAAAGGCCAAAGGGTCAATCTCTGTATTGTTTGGTTTGTTTTCCGTTCTTTCCTGGTCTCAACGTGTACTCTAACCTGGCCAGTCCTATCAAAAGTGTTCTCTTGACCGGTCCTTGGAACTGGTGAGAGTGTGTAGATAACCACTGCAAATCTGTCATCATGGGTAGAAAAACAATCCCTGGCACCTACCCCACCATTTATGGAGAACAGAACATGTATCAAGATCAACCCAGGAGAAGCCAACTTGGGATTTTGCCCCCAAAGGGAAGAGTAGGTAGGTTTCCCCAATTTGTTTTTTTTTTTTCAAATTTAGAATAAACACAATTTTTCCTATATTTAGTAGCTTGTTTTACCAACAAGGAGAACCAATGAGTAAGATACAGGGAAAATAGCATTAAAAATGTCTTTGGCTTAAATATTTTGTTAGGTTGAGCTGATGATTGCAAATCTATCAGAAACATTGCTGTTTTTGAAAATGAGCAGGCTGGAGAATTAGTGAAAATTCAATGTAAGTATTGAAAAGTAATGGGATGCCCCTTTCATTCGTACAGTAAAAGTGTATTTTACTTTAGTATACAACAACACAGGGGGAAAACTGAATTCATTTTAATAGAATATTATAGCATAGAAACGAGTTTAAATCTAATATGTTAGAATAATACCCCAAACTCTATTTTTGATTGACTGGGGAGCTTGAGGCTTACTAATTTGACAGCTATAAAACTTGGGCTTCCCTGGTGGCGCAGTGGTTGAGAGTCTGCCTGCCAATGCAGGGGACACGGGTTCGTGCCCCGGTTCAGGAGGGTCCCACATGCCGCGGAGCGGCTGGGCCCATGAGCCATGGCCGCTGAGCCTGTGCGTCCGGAGCCTGTGCTCTGCAACGGGAGAGGCCACAGCAGTGAGAGGCCCGCGTACCGCAAAACAAAACAAAACAAAAAAACCCTTATATCTTTGCATTGTTGTTTCGTATTGCTATGCCCTGCCATAAAATATATTCATTGTTATCGAAAAAAAGTAATGGGAATTTGTATCTATTTCATTATCATATATTATAAAACATGCACACATATATACATATGTGTATATATGTGTGCATATGTTTTATATCTGTTTATATGATTTATGCACACTGACAAAGGTTGGAAGAAATGTTTTGCTAAAAGTAAAACAATTTATTAGAATGGTGGAATTTGAGTAATTAGAACATTTTTATTAGTATTTTTATTATTGTTTGAACAAATTAATATTTAAAAAAAAGTATCATATGGACTTCCCTGGCGGTCCAGTGGCTAAGACTTTGCCTTCCAATGCAGGAGGTGCTGGTTTGATTCCTGAGGGGGAGAACTAAGATCCCACGTGCCTCGTGGCCGAAAGGCCAAAACATAAAACAGTAGCAATATTGTAACAAATTCAATAAAGACTTTAAAAATGGTCCACATCCAAAAAAAAAATCTTAAAAAATATAAGTATCATAGAAAGAATGAAACAAGTTAATAAAATAAAAATGGAAAACTATAGGACAGGCAGATCTTGACATTTGAAATAAGAACCTGGTGCAGAGAAGCACTTAGGTAGAATATAAATTGATAACAAATTCTATTATTGTGCCCAGTATTATGTCTGGGTTGGACTTTTAGCCTGGATTCAGATGCTTTGGGCAGGAATGATGAGCTGGTGGTCCTGGTAACCTGCAGGCATCTATTAGCTTGAGCTGATTTGCTTGGGTTGAAAGGGTATGCTAAGGGGAGGAAGAAGGAGAAAGAAGGATGGTTTGGTGCCAGTCTCAGATAATGACCCCTGGCCTGGCCCCAGGGACTCTTGGAACAGATGGGGCTGCTTAAATGAGGGGAGGAAAATGTATATGTGTGTCTGTGTGTGGGGTGTGTTGGGGGCCAGCAGAGATGGAGCGAAAAAGGACCGAGCCATGAAAAGGTTGTGGCGGGGGAACTGAACTGTGAACACTTGTGAGCTGCCCTGTCCCTGGTACCCCGCCAGTCCTCAAGGACAATTTAACTGGGGCCTGAAAGCCTGCAAGAGCAGATGCCAGTTGAGTCAATGGAATTGGAGCAACTGCTGTTACAAGTTAACATCTACGAGCATTTACTGTGCCCAGGCTTCGTGCTAAATTCTTCACAGTCTTAGCTCTATTAATCCTCCTGCAATCCCATATCAAGAGTACTTCTACCTTTTTCTAACAAATGGAGGAAACTGGGGCTTAAAGAAGTTAAGTCACTTGCTCAAAAAATGGCTGAGCTGCAAAATGTTTCTCAATTTTGGGTAACTCTCTTGGCGTTTTTTTTTTCTTTTTTTTTGCGGTACGCAGGCCTCTCACCGTTGAGGCCTCTCCAGTTGCAGAGCACAAGCTCTGGTCGCACAGGCTCAGCGGCCATGGCTTACGGGCCCAGCCGCTCCGCGGTATGTGGGAGCCTCCCACATACCGCATTGGCAGGCGGACTCTCAACCACTGTGCCGCCAGGGAAGCCCTTGGCTTTGTTTTTTTAATGGGAAGCATTTAAGTTGGTAAAAGCTTGAGATCTGAAGACAGATTTGGGTTTCTGTCATGGCTTTGCTGTTACCTGTCTGTGTGGTCTTGGACATTTATACAACCTCTTTGAACCTGCCAGAATTGTTGGAAGGATTAGAGATTATAGACACAAAGAAAAATACTTAATGATAGTTATTATTATTTTAATATCATTTAAGATGAAAACCTAGCTAATGACTATGAATTCATTGATGAATTAGTGACTGTTTACTTTTCAGCCAAAAGATAAAAGTAAACTCTGACCATAGGCTATTATACTTAATAGATTAATTACCAACAAATCTTTTTTTCTACATGCATTTATTATTAATGTGATGATGGTTAACTTCATGTGTCAACTTGACTGGACTAGGATGTCCCAGGTATTTGATCAAATATTATTCTGGGTGCTTCTGTGAGAGTGTTTCTGTATGAGATTAACTTATTTTTAACCATTTTTTAAAATTGATGTACAGTTGATGTACAATATTATATAAGTTACAGGTGTACAATATAGTGATATACAACTTTTTTTTTTTTTATCAGTCCCAAACTCCCTAACTATCCCTCCCTACAACTCTTCTCCCCTAGTAACCATAAGTTTGTTCTCTGAGTCTGTTTCTGTTTTGTAAATAAGTTCATTTGTATCATTTTTTTTAAGGTTCTGCATATAAGTGATATTTCTCTTTCTCTTTCTGACTTACTTCACTCAGTGTGACAGTCTCTAGGTCCATCCATGTTGCTGCAAATGGCATTATTTCATTCTTTTTAATGGCTGAGTAATATTCCATTGTATATACATACCACAACTTCTTTATCCATTCCTCTGCTGATGGACATTTAGGTTGCGTCCATGTCTTGGCTATTGTAAACAGTGCTGCAATGAATATTGTGGTGCATGTATCCTTTCGGACTATGTTTTTCTCTGGATATATGCCCAGGAGTGGGATTGCAGGATCATATGGTAGCTCTATTTTTAGTTTTTTAAGGACCCTCCATACTGTTCTCCATAGTGGCTGTACCAATTTATATTCCCACTAATAGTGAAAGAGGGTTCCCTTCTCTGGATGAGATTAACATTTAAATTGGTAGATTGAGTAAAGCAGATTGTCCTTTTTAGTGTAGGTGGGCCTCATCCAATCAGTTGAAGGTCTAAATAGTATAAAAAGTCTGGCCCTCCTCTAAGTAAGAGAGAATTCCTTCTGCTTGACCACCTTAGAGCTGGGGACATTGGCCTTTTCATGCCTTCAGACTTGAACTGAAACATTGGCTTTTCCTGGGTCCTGAGACTACCAGCCTTCAAACTTGGACTGGAACTATACCATCAGCTTCTGGGTCTCCAGTTTTCCAACTCACTCTATAGGTCTTGGGACTTGTCAGTCTTCAGAATCGCCTGAGCCAGCTCCTTGTAAGACTCAATCTCTCTCCCTCCAACCCCCATACACACACCTCATTGGTTCTGTTTCTCTGCAGGACCCTGAGTGTGTATTCACTCAATATTGATCTAATGATGTCTGGATCCTGAGAGAGAGAGAGAGAGAGAGAGAGAGAGAGAGAGAGAGAATAAGGCAGTCTGATTTCCTACTCTCATATAGTTTGTAGTTTTCAGCCACAGAGAAAATATCCCAGTGGCTCTAAGTGCATAAGACAGAGCCCTCCTCTACTTTGGGCTTCCTTGAGGAAGTAACATGTGTGCTGAGTAAGCTGAGATCTGAGGGGCCAGTGGGCTGGATTGGAAAGCATCCTGGTTAAAGGCAGCAGCATGGGTTCATTCTTCCCCTGTATGTTCCAGAGCTGAAAGAAGACAGCTGTGCTGGAGCAAAGAGACCAAGTTAAGCTGATAAATAACCTGTATATTCCCTCCTCTGCTGGTTTTTGGAAGGGATTGTATTGAATTGGTGTTAATTCTTCTCTAAATGTTAGGTCAAATTCTCCAATGAAACCATCTGGGCCTGAAGATTTCTTTCAGAAGATTTAAAATTATGAATTCAATTTTCTCAATATTTACAGGGCTATTCAAATTATTTATTTCATATTGGATAAATTGTGGTAGTTTGTACTTTATGTAGAATTGGTCCATTTCATCTAAGTTGTCAAATTTATGTGTGTAGAGCTGGTTGTAATATTCCCTTATTAACCTTTTGACATCTGCAATGTCTACAGTAATTGTAGTAATGTCTAAGTAAAAATCGTATTTTATTCCTGATATTGGCAACTTATGTCTTTTTTTCTTTGTCAGTCTTGCTAGAGGTTTGTCAATGGATCTTTTAAAAGAACCAGCTTTTTGTTCTAATGATTTTTTTTTCTATTTTCAGTTTCATTGATTTTTGCTCTTTCAAACATTATTTCCTTCATTCTGCTTTCTTTGGGTTTATTTTGCTTTTATTTTTATTAATTTCTTGAGGCGAGAGCTTCTATTATTGATTTGAGACTTTTCCTCTTTTCTAATGTTAGCATTAGTGCTATAAATTTCTCCTTAAGTACTGCATTAGCTGTGTCCCACAAATTTTGATATGTTGTGTTTTTATTTTCATTCAGTTCAATGTATTTTTTTAAAGTTTCCCTTGAGACTTTCTCATTACCCCTGAAGTATTTGGAAATGTGTTGTTTAGTTCCCAAGTGTTTAGAGATATTCCTGTTATCTGTCTGTTATTAGTTTCTAGTTTGATTGCATTATGGTGAGAAAACACACACTGCATAATTTCATTTCTTTTAAATTTTTTGAGGTTGGTATTATGGCCCAGGATATGGTCTATTTGGATTTATGTTCCATGGGTGATTGAAAATGATGTGTATTCTGCTATTGTTGGGTGGAGTAATCTATAAATATCAATTTGTCCCATTGGTTAATTGTGTTATTGAGTTCTACATCTTTGATTTTGTGTCTGGTTATTCTATCACTTGTTGAGAAAGGGTGTTGAAGTCTACAACTATAATTGTGTATTTGTCTATTTTTTCAATTCTATCAGTTTTTGCTCCATATATTTTGTAGTTCTGTTGTGTGTTGCGTACACACTTAAGATAGCTATGTTTTCTTGATGGATTGACACTTTTATCATTATGTAATAATGTCTTTCTCTATCTCTGATAATTTTCTTTGCTCTGAAGTCTCCTTTATATGATATTAATATAGCTACTCCAGCTTTCCTTTTATTAATGTTTGCCTCATATATCTTTTTCTACCCTTTTACTTTCAAACTACCTACTTCATTATATAGTCAACCCTTGAACAACATGGGTTTGAACTGCATGGGTCCACTTATATGCAGATTTTTAAAAAATAGTGAGTACCGTAGTACTACATGGTCCACAGTTGGTTGAATCTGAAAATGTGAAACCATGGGTACAGAGGAATCTCAGATAAGGAGGAACTGTGTATACAGAGGGCCAGCTATAAGTTATACATGGAATTTTTTACTGCATGGAGGGTCAGTTCCCCAACCCCTGCATTTTTCAAGGGTCAACCATACATGAAATGAGTTTTCTATAGATAGCATATAGTTGGGTCATGTTTCTTAATCCACCCTGCCAATCTTTGTCTTTTGATTGATGTATGAGAACTTTTCCATTTATGTAATTATTGACATGGTAGAGCTTATGTCTTTCATTTAATTTTTTTGTTTTCCATTTGTTTTGTTTTCACTGTGTTTTTGTTTGTTTCTGTTTTTTTCCTACCTTTCTATGGGTTGTTAAACATTTTTTAGAATTTTGATTTGATTTACTAATAGTGTTTCTCTTTTCATAACTTTTTAAGTGGTTGCTCTAGGTATTACATTACATATACATAACTTATAACAGTTACTGGTATTGTAATTTTACCAGTTCAAGTGAAGTGTAGAAATCTTACCTAGAAATCTTACCTCCCCTACTGTCCTTTTACCCTACCTGTTTATAAGTGCCTTAAATAATCCATCTACATACATTTGGAACCACAACAGACAGCTTCATTTGTCAATTTAGAAAATTCAAGAGGAGAAGGAAAGTGCATTGTATTTATTCATGTTTTTACTTTTTCTGTTATTTTTTCTTCCTTCCTGATGTTCCAAGATTACTTCTTTTATCATTTCCTTTCCGTTAGAGAATTTCCTTTAGCCATTCTTTTAAAGTATATCTGATGGTGAAAAATCCTCTTAGTTTCCCTTCATTTGAAAATGGCTAAATTCTTCCTTCTTTCCTGCAGGATATTTTCACTGGATACAGAATTCTGGGTTGACAGTTCATTTCCTTCAGTGTTTGAAAAATGTTGGGCCACTTCCTTCTAACCACCATGATTTCTGATAAGAAATCTGCTATCATTAGAATTGTTTTCCCTATAGGTAAGGTGGTGTTTCTTTCTGCTTTCAAGATTTTTTTCTTTGTCTTTAGTTTTCAAAGTTTGACTATGATGTGTCTTGGCATGGATTTCTTTGGGTTTATCCTGTTTAGATTCACTGAGTTTCTTGCATCTATAGGTTTATGTCTATTGCCAAATTTGAGATATTCAGCCATTATTTATTTAAGTTCTTTTTCAGCCCCACCTTTTTTTTTTTTTCTTCTGAGACTCCAGTGACATGAGTGTTAGATTTTTTTTTTTAATAGTCCACAGGTCTCTGTTGTTCTGTTTATTTTTTTCTTCAGTGTATTTTCTTTCTGTTTTTCAGATTGGGTAATTTCCATTATCCTGTTTTCAAGTTCACTGTTTCTTCCCTTTGCCCTTCTATTCTGCTGTTGAGCCCATCCACTGAGTTTTTAATTTCAGCTATTGTATTTTTCAGTTTTAACATTTCCATTTGATTCTTCCTTAAATTTTCTATTTCTTTGCTGAAGCTTTCTATTTTTTCGTTTATTTCAAATATGTTCATAATTGCTCATTGAAACATTTTTTACGATGGCTGTTTAAAAATATTTGCCAGATAAGTCTGATATCTGTTATTTTGGTATTGGCATCTGTTGATTGTCTTTTTAAATTCAAGCTGAGATTTTTCTGGTTCTTACCATGATGAATGATTCTTGACTGAAACCTGGACATTTTGGGTATTATGTTATGATACTCTGGATCTTACTTAAACCTTCTGCTTTAGCTGACATCCTCTAATACCACTTTGACTGGGGGAAGTGGGTCATCTCTTCATTAATGCCTGGTGAGGGTAGAAGTAGAGGCTTCCCACTCAGCCTCCACTGATGCCTGAGGACAGGCGCAGTTCCTCTTTACTGCTGGGTATAGGTGGGAATTCCAGCTCCCCATGTGACTTCTACTGATACCACAGGGGTTGGAGTGGCCTTGTTACTGCTGGACAGTGATGAAAGTCTTGCATCTCCACTAGACCTCCTCCAACACCACCCCAGTAGCGGGTAGAGGTGCCCCATTACCACAGGTGGAAGTCCAGACTCCCTGCTTGATCTTTGCTAGCATGGATGCAGGTGGGTTCAAAGTTTTTTCTGTGGTGTTGGCTGGAACAGTGGTTATTTTTTTGTTTGTTTTTTATTAATTTTTATTGGAGTATAGTTGCTTTACAATGTTGTGAGAGTGTATTGTTTAGAAGTTCTCTCTCTTGCTAGACTTCTCCTTTCCTGGTCCTTTGGCTGGAGACAGCAGGGTTTTGTTGTTGTTACTTTGGAGACTTTCTTTGTTTGTACCCATTGGCATTCTGTGTGTCTAGCTCCAAGTTTGGGATACATAAGGTAATAAGGAAACCCAGGGAATTTACCATGATATTATTTCTTGGGTCCTGGGGTCCCTAGTGGTCTGCCTTTTTCTTTCTACCTTTCAGAGTCTTATGCTTGATTTATGAATAAGGGCCAGGGATTTTAGTTGTACTTATCAGGAGCAATAGGGAAAAGTACTTCTCCATTTTTCTGGAAGCAGAAGTCCCTAATGTATATCCAGACTATTTATTTAGTCTTTTTAATCCTGTTCCTCCAAAAAGTGGCTATAAATAAAACTTTAGCCATCAAAATTGAATCTGTATGAAGATTGCTGAGTTTGGGTTCTTTGAGATATTGTGTGGCAGTACTTTTTAGGAGTAAACCTCATGCCCTGGATTTTGCAGGAAAGTCTGGTTTCAAGTAATTTCATTGTTTTAAATAAAAACATTTCATGAATTGAAGATATGATTTTCCATGAAAATAAATTCACAAATATGAGAAAAACTCCTGTATCTGACTTCAAGTCCCTATTTGTATTTTGAAAATGAGGTTGCTCTATCTGGTCATGAGTTGATAGTTAAGCTACAGGTGACCAACATTTATTTTAATGTACTCTTTTGCTAAACATTTGGATGATTGTTAGAGAGTAATGACGACAACAACAATAATAAAAGTGAACATTTACAGAATAGTTTACTATGAGCCAGCCACTATGATAAGCTTTTTGTTCATGGTCTGATATAAAATCCACTACAGGCCTATTCAGAAGATAGTAATATTTCCCCCAGTTTACAGATGAGTAACGATGCTTAACGAGGTCAAGTATCTTACAGTCATACAGCCAGTAAACAGAGGGAGCTAATTCTCTCTGACATCATTGTCCTTGCTGTAGACCAGCACTATCTCATAGAAATAATGAGAGCCACACATATAATTTATTTATTTATTTTTAAAATATTTATTTATTTATTTGGCTGCACCGGGTCTTAGTTGCAGCACATGGAATCTTTGTTGTGGCACATGGGCTCTTAGTTGCAGCATGTGGGATCTAGTTCCCTGACCGGGGATCGAACCTGGGCCCCCTGCATTGAGAGCATGGAGTCTTAACCACTGGAATGCCAGGGAAGTCCCCACACATACAATTTAAAATGTTCTAGTAGCCACATTCAAAAAGTAAAGAGAAACATGTAAAATTATTTTTAAATAATATATATTTTTCAACCCCCTATAGCCAAAATATTATCCTTTCAACATACAATTATTAATGAGACATTTTACATTCTTCTTTTGTATTGTCTTCAAAATCTGGCGTATATTTAACACAGCACATCTCAGTTTGGAGACTAAATTTTCATTGGAAATATTTGATGTACATTTAGATTTCAGAAAATTTACAGTTGAAAAAGTAGATTCATATATCCAGATTGTTCCAAACATACTCAGAAATTCATCAATAACTAAATTTGGTATAAATTTTAAAGTTGATGTTTAAATAAAGATCAAATACAATTAAAAACTGAGTTTCTCAGTCACTGTAACCATACTTCAAGTGCTCAAGAGTCGTGAGTGAGCTTTATAATCACTCTATTACCCTGCCTGAATTCAATTTTCTGTTGAAGGCTGAATCTCAAGGAGAACAAAACCTATGCCATAGCCAGAAAGAGGGAGAAAATTCGTGGAAGTGAAAGAAAGGATCAGCCAAGGGTCAAGAGAAAAAGGCCTTCCTTTTGGCTGCTGTTGAAATTACAGTAAGTTCTAGAGTCTTTGGTAACCAGGAAAGGAAATAAATGTGTTTTCCTCCATTTCTGAGAATGTGTCACGAGTGCATTCTATTAAACCTGGCTTTTCAAAGAGGGCTGCTGTGTCTTGATCTGTGAAGGATTAAAGTCAAATGAAAATGGCATTGAGCTTCAAACACAGCAGCTCATCAGCCAAGCACATCCACAAAATCCCCAGCTGTATCCCTGTAGTGGTTAGTCACACAGTAGAGTATACCAGTCAAAACCGAACCCTCCACCACAAGCATCGGTATGGAAAAGTTCTCAGATTTTAAAAAAAAATTTATTTTTTATACAGCAGATTCTTATTAGTTATCTATTTTATACGTATTAGTGTATATATGTCAGCTCTCCCAATTCATCCTACCCCGCTACCCACTGCTTTCCCCCCTTGTCAGATTTTTTCTTATTGTAGTTGTTTATGGAGGTCTCTCAGTTATGAAACACATCCTAAAATGGCAGAAGTATCTTGGTGCCAAGCAGTAGTTCCTGAGCTTTTTAAACTCAAACCCATTTCACTATAATATATAATTTCACAAAACCTCTTAGGAATTAAAATAAAAAGTCATTGTATTATTTTTGCAAAGTAACTAGAAAGCAAAGAAGTTATTTTAAGTTAAAAATCAATATGAGTGGTATATTATTAAAGATTATATTGAAATATATTTTATTATGTCCTGTAATAGTATTTACAATACATATAGGGACCCGTTTAACTTTTCTCTATTTAGCAAATGAACATACGCTATTTAATTTACTCTCAATAAATAATATAAAAAACCATGACGACAAATGAATATAAAAATAACATTATGTCTTGCTTTGAAGACTGGATGTATATTAAAATGTAGATTGAAATTTTTTTTTTAGATTGAAATTTAACTGTGTTAAATCACCAACAGTAATGGCATTCACGATCTGATGGTTGGAATTCTTGCATTTTGTGTGCTTAAAATCATCACTTTAATTTGATTATTTTTTGAGTTCTGTTTCTACAAGAAGAGATGGGGGAGGGCTCTGGGCCTTCACTATATGGCAAATACATATCTATGTATTTGCACAGAGATTGAGAGAGAGGGATTTAGAGATAGATGGTCTGGGTTTGAATCTGACTCTGACACTTACCAGTTTGGGAACTTTGGGAGCTTAAACTCTCTATACCTTGTTTCCCTTCTCTAAAAAATGGCATTAATCATTGTACAGACCTCATGGGGGCTGTTGTGAAGATTAAATGAGTTCATGTGTGCAGGGGGCTTAGAATAACTCTCAGTCCATAGGAAGAGCTCAGTAAATGTTAGCTATGGTTTATTTCCACCTGGATGTTCCACTCAGTGTGTCCAAAGCCAAATTTACCAGTTTCCATTCTACACTTGTTCTTCATGCACTTTTTATATAAATTGGTCATGTACTTTATTACCCTAAAAGCCCATGATTCAATTTTTCTTCTACTTATACTGCCTATCTAATTACTTGCCAGGTGCTGTCTGTTTCGGCTCTGATTTCTCCAAGGCATTTGCTCTTCTTCCTCACAGGACCAAAGACTCTTTTTTTTTTTTTTAATATTTACTTATTTATTTTAGGCTGTACTGGGTCTTAGTGTGTCACACAGCATCTTTAGTTGCAGCATGCGGGCTTCTTAGTTGCGACATGCAGACTCTTAGTTGCATCATGTGAACTCTTAGGTGCGGCATGTATGCGGGATCTAGTTCCCTGACCAGGGATCGAACCTGGAGCCCCTCATTGGGAGCACGGAGTCTTACCCACGGGACCACCAGGGAAGTCTCAGGACCACAGACCCTTAACTGTTTTCTTGTGTTATTTCTTGTCTCCCTAAATTAATTTTCCATATAGCGTGCATCTAGCTATAATCTAAGTCTGAGTAAAGTCCACTCCCATTGGTGAGTCTCCATTGTCTACAAGCACCCAAGAAATCCAAGTTTCTTAGCATAGAATGAATATAAGGTCCTCTGTGATCTGTTTCTGTCTACTTCTCATTCATTTATTCAAAAAATATTTATTGAGCACTTGCTACATATTAGCCTAAAATCTTGCCATCTCTACCTGATGCTTTTACTGAACACCATGCTGCTTATCATTTCTTGAACTCATATGTTGTTTCTTGTCTCTCTGGGATGGCTCACAAGTTATTCTCTGCCTGGAATGCCCTTTCCCAAAGTCACTGAGTGTCAGAGCTAGGGCTCAGATTCATGTTTCCTGGTTCTTCACCCAGTTCTCTCTGTCTACCACACAACAGTTCAGGACCAAGCATCTGTCCTGCATCAACTGCGAGGTGTGTAGTAGCCTCTCAATAGATGCTCCCTGAAACAGTGCGTGCTACCTTCAACAATAACCGCTCAAATTCTTAGGGTATTTTTACCAGTTCTTATGGAAATTATCACATATCATGTTCTTACTTCTCTTTCTGTTAGTGAGTTTTAGCTTCTTTAATCTTAGAAAGCCCTTAAAGCTTACATGGTCTTTATTGTAAAATACAGGAGGAGAGATGCCATGTCTTATACTGATCTAATACACAGGTTTGGACAATGGGGCTAAGATACCTATTGTGACCTCTAACTTTCAACCCACATTTGATTGAAACTGGAAAGCATAAGAATAAGCTTCTGGATGGTGAGCTCCCTATCTTCTCTTTTCTTGAGCCTGCTTAGCTTAGGCAGGCTCTAGCTTAGGTAACCATTCATACATTTATTGATCCAATCAGCAAACCTTCATTCAGTGTCCATTTTGAACCAAGAGTTTTCCAGAAGTGCCTCATGTGACCCTACAGAACCCTGGTTTATAAACTTTTTCTTTATCCCCTAAAGATTCCACCTCTAAGGTGTAGTTTGTTGCTTCTTTCTCCTGGGACCCGTCTTTGTCTGGCACTGAAGTCTGGCCACCTCTCATTGTCTTATCCCTACTCCTACCCTTTCATGCTTCAGACTCCATTGCAGGTCTAAAGACGCTTCTAACTCTCTCCTTTCTCCTCTCCGTAGATGAATGTAGGATCTCTCTCTAGAGAACCTGGGCACAGATAGTGTGTGTTTGGGGGTGATGGTGGTAAGACAGTGTGTGTTTGGGGGTGATGGTGGTAAGAGTATTGGAATAGAATTTAGAATCTTTACTTAGAAGTTAATTTGACCAAATCTTAAGCTGGAACATGCTGGGACCACGGAGAGAAACAGGAGTGAAAACAGGGCATAGAATAAATTTGAAAGCATTTTAAAAATCCCCTAAGGGTTAGTTTGGGTATGAGACTAGGAAAAAAAAAAACAAAAACAAAACAGTCCTGGCTTATAAGAAGAATATATCATGTGTGCAGTCCAGCTGCTCTGCAAAGATTTTGCTTGGAAAACACAATGCTGGGTGTGAGAGGCAGTGGATTTCAATTTGCAGAGCGTCACTATCTTTTCTAGGAACAATTACTGTATTGTCTCTTGCCTCATCCTCAAAAGCTACCTGGACAGTGATGGAGTGAAGTTGAAAGTACAAGAAGATTCATTATTTTAATTCTTTTGTTTCTAAAAACGATAATTTTACAGCTGGATTCTTCCTAGTTTATAGAGGAAAACAATATCCTAAGAAAAGCTTTGAGCTGTTTCGGCTTTCCTCCCAAAGCTGTCCTAGGTGAAGTGAAAAATAATAGCGCTGGTGCCCTGACTGGCATTGAGAGACTGGTTTATCATTTGCTCCAGCTCTTTTCCTATCTCCTCCCACTCCCCTCCCCCTGTGTCCCTCTCTCTTGCGCATCTTGATTCCTTCTCCAGGGCCCAAGCTTTGTCCCTAGCTGTCTCAAAGCCACTCAAATGGGAATAGTGATATGAGCATAAACTCTCTTCTCAGGCTGTCTAAAGTTGCCAAAGCCCCAGCCTGAATCCCCTCTGCATCCCTGGACCACCGTCCTGGGATCTTGGGGCCTTAGCACTTCTCTGCTTGGGCTGGCCCCGCCTTTCTCAAGCTTCAATCATTTCAGATCTTCTTCACAATTTTGACATATCCAAGTAGTGCCTATACTATCAGTTCCTTCATAGTTTTAATTTGACTCATTTAAAAAAGCTTAAATAAACTTATTTTTAAAAGAAATTTAATTCATCACCATAAATGAAAACCACTATCATTCACGTAAGTGGAAGGTAACTGCTATGGTCTGACTGTTTGTGTCCCCTCCAAATTCATAGGTTGAAATCCTAAAGCCTAATGGGATGGTATTAAGAGGTACAGCCTTTGGGAGGTGATTAGGTCATGAGGGTCGAGCTATCATGAATGGGATTAATGCCTAAGAACTCTCTTGTCCCTTTCCACCATGTGAGGATTCGATGAGAACTCTGTAGCTCACAAGAAGGCCCTCACCTGACCATGCTGGCACCCTAATCTCAGACTTCCAGCCTCCAGAGAGGCTGTGAGAAATAAATTTCTGTTGTTTATAAGTTAACTAGTCAGTGGTATTTTGTAATAGCAGCCTGAAAGGACTAAGACAGTAACCTTAACAATGAATGCAATCAAAGCAAGATAACTAATGTCTAGTCATGTGACATCTAGAATCATCTCTCAGACTACCTGTGTTTAAGTGCTGCTTTTTGGAAAATGCCCTGCAGGGACCCTCCAGTATGCTTTCAGGTCACTAAGGTGGGTCTAAGGCAGCTTTCTCTCACCACTGCAAGGACCTTGGCTCCCTGTTCACTCTGTGAATGAACTTGGCCAAGTTACTGTTTCCTGGGCGATTTCTAAGCTAAAGGAATAATAGCCATCTCTTACGAGTTTTCCTTAGGATCAATGAGACAACATCTGTAAAGGGCCTTGAATATATCTAATAATAGGACATACTCAGGAAATGTTCATTCCTTGATCTAGTGCTCCCACTGGGTCAAGGAATGAAATTTGAATGATAGGCCCTCTTGCCTTTGTATTTAACCGTCTGCTAAACTGGGTGATTTGATCCTAAGAACAGCCATCCTGCCTTCCCATTTTATCGACTTTCCTAGAATGGCATAATTACTAATGGTAGAACTAGAGTTCAAACCCATGTCTGTATGATTCCAAAATCCATATGTTTAATAATTAAGCTACACTGATTTTTTAAAAAAATCAACCCTATGGAGATCTATTTTACATATGATAAAATGTAACCATTTAAACATACATTTTGATAAATTTTGACCAATTTTTATGCCTGTGTAATCTCCAACACAATTTAAATTTCACCACCACAAAGTTCCCTCATGCCTCTTCCTGGTCATTTACCCTTTTCTGCACCCCCAAGTTTCTGTCTTATTGTTGAGTATTGTCCATTCCTTTTTGTTGCTGAGTAGTATGTCTACACAGTGGGACAATTTTTTCTTGCCCATTGCCTGCTAATGGACATTTATTTTCATAGTATCTCAGTCCTGTCCATTTCTCTTCATCTCTGCTAATCACTGTAGCCTAAAGAACCAACATCTCTTGCCTGGACAACTATGATTGCTTCTCAAGTTGGTCCCCCAGCCTCCTCCTTAGCCCCCTCCAACTTATTCTTCAGTCCATAGGAAGAGTGATCTTTAGAGGTCCCAATCTGATCAAGAATCATCAACTCACCCTAAAACTCTTCATCCCAGGAGAGAGATCAAAAACTGTATTTTGTGTGGCAAGGTCCACTGTGGCCAGCTCCTTCCTACCTATCCTACATGTCTTATGACTGTTTTGCCCAATGGCTCATCCTTCACCATCTCTGACCTTTAGATTCCTCCTATGTGTGGGCTGCTCACTGTCTGAAAGCCTCAAGGCTTTTGTAATGCCATTGCCATCATCTGAAACGGCCCCCTCTCCCCTAAAGCCTCTCAGCCACTCTCTGCTCTGTCAGTTGATGCCTGCTAGTCTCCTCCCAACCTCTGTTCAAATGTCGTTTCTTCAGGGAAGCCTTTTTAACCCTCCTCGCTGGGTCAGCTCATTACTTTTCTCAAAGAATTGTATTGCTTTTTTCCATCAGGGTACTTTTCTCAGTTTGTAATTTTACCTTCTCTGGTGGGATTGCAGTAAATGATTAGTGTTTGTTTCAAGTGCTCAGAGATCTGGGTTGGCAGAGTCCATGACTTTCACATCCTGTTGACCCACAGTGCATTGGTCAGTGCTTGGCACATAATAGAAACCCAGTAAATAGAAGTTAAATGAGTGAATGAACGAACTGACCCTTAGTGTCCCCAGGAACACTTCTGGGGACTTCTAACTGCCATTGGGAGGTAAACTGTTGTTGACCTCAGGAAGAGGGGCTTTAAGAAAGGGGATTACATTTTTGGAGAATTGTTTTATGTTAGATGAGGTGATTATCTTACTGTTGGTAAGATAGGTAAAATAGGGCTCTACCTACCTACGAGCTTTGAACTTTGGAAAGGAGATTTTCTTCTAAGAGAGCTAAAATGTAAAATAAACATAAAAGGAGTCAGATTACACATATAGGCAAATTACCTGAAAGGATGGGACGGCTTCTAGGCCCTTAAAACTTGACTGTAACAGGCTTATAGTTATTCACAGAGCTGAAGAAAGAATGAGTCCTTCAGAAATGGGTTAATTAGCCTCAGAGGAAGGGTAAACCCTGTCTCGGAGAAGCTATCTGCAGAGCAAAGGACTGGCCCCATCTGGCCTCAGTATGAACTCTTCAATTCTGATTACTCTGGAGATGGCTGGGTCTGCCTTCTTTCCGGTTTTATATTCACCAAGCAGCCTTCTAATTACAATCTGGTGTCCCATGCAGATTGGTCTACAGGGAGCGAGTATTGCCATCAACTAATCTAGTCTCCGGCCTGCTTGATATGCTATGTCTCTTTGTAATTAATCATTCGACATTCTGGTTTTGTCCAAGGGTCTTGGTCATGAACTTGGTTAAGGGAAGTCTGTCTGTAAGAGATGGCTGTGTTCTCTGCTCAGTGTCAAGTTTTGAGATACCCAGCCCGTAGACCAGAACCTGGACAGTGGGGAATTCACCCTGAAAGTGCTCTGCTGTTGGTGGGGGGCAGTTTGGGTTTCCCATTTTACAGATCGGGAAACTGATTGTTATTGGAAAGGTGGTTTAATATAACGGTTATTGTAGAATATAGGTCTTTATTCAATCTGTATAACATTGATGTGCTCTGGATTTATGACAGGAATGCAAGAGGAAGGAAAAAATAATAACTGACAACTATTTAAATGTTTTCTATTAGAAATATACACTTAGAATGCTTTGTGTTAAGTTTGGGCAAATCACAATTTGGATACCAAAGGGAGAGTTGTTTTCACAGTGACCTCTTTGTTTATTATAGAATGAGAAGTAACTCATGTATGAAATATTTACAAAGGGCCAGATATTATAGGTTCATTCATTAGATATGAATTGCCACGTCTCTAGCAAACAGACTTTCTTTGTCTCTGTTTCCTAAATGTAAAATGGGAATAAAAATAGCAGACATTAACTGAGCATCTACTTTGTGTCAAACAATGTTCTACATGCTAATCTTAGAATTAGATCATTGATTTTCATGAGCAACCTAGGAGGGAGATGCCATTGTATGATAATCATACAGAAGAGGAACTTGCCCAGCTAACAAATGGGAGAGAGCGTTTCTAAAACCAAGCAGTGTGGCTCCAGAAACTATTCTTCTAAACACTTGACCACCTCACAGAATTAAGTGAGTTAATATACATAGAACACTTTGATTGGTGTCTGACTCACTTTAAGCTTCAATAACTGTTAGCCATGATTATTATCAATTTGTTTTTGTTGCCCAGTTTCTGGCCTAGGAGGAACTGGGATTGAACCTTCTGTATCCAAGCCGCCACCCTTTTCTACTATCCTTTGTCGGTGTGCATTTTCCTCTAGGGAGAACCAAAGTCAAAAAAACCACTTCGGCTTACTGCGTGCATAACAAAATCACATGTTTTAAAATTTAACAGTCTTTCTTGATGATTTTACTTTACTTGCATTATTCTGAATCTTTCCTCTTTACTCCCTGCACACTCCTGGAATTACTCTACTACTTTTAACCATATGAAAAGCCACCTGTCCCTAGTCCGTAGGGACTGGGTATTTTGTCTCTTGTGACAGCTTTGCCCAAATCTTACGGACATTTACACTTAGTACTTTTATTGCCAATACCTAATAAAGTGGAAAAGTCAAATCTGTTAGGAAAGGTAAGATTTACAGAACTATTTACAGTCCTGGGAATCATATTCACTGCTAGTTGGAACTCAGAAGGCTATAAGATCAGGAGAGATGATTTTTTTATTATTTCCTTGCTCCATAAGCCAAAGAGAGGACTAAGATTCTTCAGCTTATAGCTGACACCTAAGATAGTTTGTATCTATAATAACAAGCCAGGAACAGAATTAAATTTCCTCCAAAGGAATTATTGTCCTGAGCTCTTTGAAGTGCAAACCATTTTTCATGGAACACAGGATTAGGACTTAAAACCAGATTGAAAACCAACTTCCAATTTTGTTGACTGGATATGCGAGGGCTTTCTGTGTATGATGCAAAATGATTTTCAGAGCATTGGTAGTATTGGAAGTATATTGGACCAGGAACCTGCTTATCAGTAATGACAATTTTTTTCTTTTTCTTCATCAGTTAATTAGTTGATCATCTAGAAACATTAGCAGCTACTCAGCTTGTCTCAGTCTTGTTACCTAAACAATATCATTCTTTTTCATAGAAGTTTTATGTTTTGACAGGAAAAGTGAATTATTTTGACATTAAGTGAATTATTTTGACATTACTCTAATGAGGCATTTATGTAGAATATTACTCTCACTGTGTACATGAGGGTCACTTGAATTTTTACGGCATTTTTGGGTGGGTTCTTAGGGGTTTCTAACAAATCAGAATTAAATAACCTTGGTTTTGGTATAGACTTGAGTATTTAGAAATTCACTGTTAAAAATCACTAATGAAGGGCTTTGGCTTCCCTGGTGGTGCAGTGGTTAAGAATCCGCCTGCCAATGCAGGGGACATGGCATCAAGCCCTGGTCTGGGAATATCCCACATGCCGTGGAGCGACTAAGCCCGTGCACCACAACTACTGAGCCTGCGCTCTAGAGCCCGTGAGCCACAACTGTTGAGCCTGCGAGCCGCAACTACTGAAGCCCTTGCGCCTAGAGCCCGTGCTCCACAACAAGAGAAGCCACCACAATGAGAAGCTGGTGCACCACAATGAAGAGTAGCCCCCACTCGCCACAACTAGAGAAAGCCCGTGCGTGGCAATGAAGACCTAAGACAAAAATAAATTAATTAATTAAAAAAAATCACTAATGAGAGTGAAAAATTCAATAAGAAACTCTATCCTAAGGACCATGGCTAGAAAGAGCAGTTAGTGGTTTTAGATGACAAAGCTCATTTCTCTCTTCCCTCTACTAATTGCTTTTGGTTAATTTATATTTGAAAATGCAATCAATGTGTCAGCTTCCCTTCTAAAGATGCTGACAATACTTCAGTGTGTAGGATAATGGAGAATTTTGTTTTAACAGCTAAACAAAGTGAAGGAAACACCCCCTTTGCCCTCAGCCAACAAATGTTCTATGGCTTCCTTCATTTACTCTCAGTAGATTATTCCAGTCTCTAGATTCCAAAGCAAACATGGGTTTGAGAATGAGAGCCAGGCTGGACGTATCAGGTGATGATTTAAACTTTTCCATGGGCCTGGTCCCCAAGCCAAGTTTAACATCAGTTCCACCCAGACCTAGATCTCAGGACCTGGTTCTTCTGGCCCCTTTCAGGTAGAAATGAGGGTGCTGGCATTTTCATATTAAGCCTATTTTAAAGATTAAAAAAACAAAAACAAAACAAAACTTTCCATGGGCTCTAGAACCCTTTAGAAAAGTTTCATTTATTTATTTTAAAATCTCATAGGAAGAACTGCTTTTACAGATTCATGATAAAAGAATGGAAAGATCTATGAATTGTGATTCAGATGTGTGTTTGTGTGTGTGTGTGTGTGTTGGGAGAAGAAAAAGTGGGTTTGGGATCTGGGTTTGAGTCCCAGTAATATCACTCATTAGCTATGTGAACTTGGGCAAATAACTTGGCCTATCTGAACCTTGATTCTCATCTGTTAAATATTTGCACTGTACATTTCTATAAAGTGAAATTTAAATCAACTAATGAATATAAAAAGCCAGAATGGTGCCAGGCACTTGTATAAATTATATATTTGAATGGCATTTGACAGTTCTGAACACATTGTAGAATGATAAGAGGGTGTTGTGTTGAGATGTGTGTGACACCTCTTACTGGAATTATAAGCTGTTTAAAGCCTTCAAATTCTGAAGAATGGTCCTAGCAATGAAAACACAATGCATACAAGATAGATCATGCCTTGATATTCCTGACCAATATAGAAATGCAAGTTTTAAAATGAAATATTTTGCATACAGGAAAATGCACAGATATTAAATGAACAATTCCATGAATTTTGACAAATGAACACAGTCATGAAACAATTGCCAAATCAAGATATAGAACATTTTTCTCACCAGAAAGATTTTTTTATGTCCGTTTCTGGTCCATACCCTTTGCAGAGGCAACCATTCTTCTGATTTCTGACACTACAGATTAGATTAGATTAGACTAGATCCGATTAGATTAGTTCTGCCTTTTCTGAGCTATCTATACATGTTATATATATATATATACTATCGCAGCCTCTCTTGTTGCGGAGCATAGGCTCCAGACGCGCAGGCTCAGTAGTTGTGGCTCACGGGCCTAGTTGCTCCGCGGCATGTGGGATCCTCCCAGACCAAGGCTCGAACCCGTGTCCCCTGCATTAGCAGGCAGATTTTCAACCACTGCGCCACCAGGGAAGCCCCAATAATATTTTTTTGTTTCAGGGTTCTTTCACTCAAGCTGATGATTTTGAGTTGTGTCCCTGTTGTTGTGTATATCAGTAGTTTGCTTCTTTTTATTGGTAAGTATTGATATTATCCTATCATATATCACGTTTTTTATCCTTTAAGAGAAAGGACGTTTGGGTCTGTCACTTCCAGTTTGGATCTATTATGAATAGATCTGCTGTGAACCTTCTTTTTTTTTTTTTAATTAATTAATTTATTTATTTTTGGCTGTGTTGGGTCTTCATTGCTGCGTGTGGGCTTTCTCTAGTTGTGGTGAGCGGGTTCTACTCTTTGTTGCGGTGCGCGGGCTTCTCATTGCGCTGGCTTCTCTTGTGGAGCACGGGCCCTAGGTGTGTGGGCTTCAGTAGCTGTGGTGTGCGGGCTTCAGTAGTTGTGGCTCGTGGGCTCTAGAGCGCAGACTCAGTAGTTGTGGTGCACGGGCTTAGTTGGGATCTTCCTGGACCAGGGATCCATGTGGGATCTTCCTGGACCAGGGCTCAAACCCATGTCCCCTGCACTGGCAGGCGGATTCTTAACCACTGCGCCACCAGGGAAGCCCTGGAACATTCTTGTATAACTCTTTATGGCAACAAATGTTTTTATTTCTCTTGGGTAAACCCCAGTTTCCCACCAGCAACATATGAATGTTCTGATTGCTCCACCTCTTCACCAACACGTGATATTGTAAGTCTTTTTAAATTTAATCATTCTGGAAATGGAAATCTTTACCACTCAATTTAGGTGTAATGATTTCCTTCAGTTATTCTTCTTTTGTTTTTTGGCCGCACCATGCAGCTTGTGGGATCTTTTTCCCTGACCAGGGATCAAACCTGTGACCTTGGCAGTGAAAGCGTGGTGTCTTAACCACTGGACCGCCGAGGAATTCCCGCAGCAGTTATTCTTAATCTGAGTGTCTTGTCACAGTGTTGGTTCTGGATGAATTATGAGGAATCACGAAGGATTTATTTTAAAAAACAGTAGTAGTAATAGTTTAAGCACCGAAACTTATAGTTTTGCTTATACATTGAGAAAAAAATATATATGTTTTCTGAAAGGGATAAAAGAGATAATAGTTAATGCTACAGAAATTATATGTTACAGACTTAACTATGCTTCAGTCCATAGAAATGGAAAGTTCTAGATGCACTTTTAATACATGTAGCAATTATAAATTATTGTAAGACAGGATAAGAAACTTGTAAAAACTCAAGGGTTAGAAAGTAAAAAATTTGCACAACCTAAAAAGGTAGTGGGTAGTCTGTATTCAGGTAGTTCTCTCTACCTGTCCATTCATCCATCTATCTATTCACTCAAGAAGTATTTATGGAGAACTTAACATATGCCAGTGACTATACATGTAATAGTATTTACATGTATAAATATGCCAGTGACTGGTAGGTTCCGGGGATACAAGAATGACAAAAGTGCAAGGAATTTTCTAGTCTAGTGGGGCTAACTGACATAAACATGGGTGATTATATGTAATAGTTGGTCAGCACCTAAAGAGATCAAGATTGCAAGTTTAACGTTATGATTTTTACAGACGTCACAGAGAACCTAAGGATAAACTAGTGACACTATTTATTAATTTGTTTAACCACGTTTGTTAAGCTCCCACTAGATGCTGGAGACCTTGTTGATCACTGAGGAACAAAAATGAGACAACTTCTGTCCAGTGGTTTTCAAGTGTTAGCATACACAAGAAAAAAAGAGGAAGCTTGTTAAAAGTGCAGATTTCCTGATTTAGTAGATCAGGTGGCCAAGAATCTGAAGTTCTAAAAGGTATTCCAGGAAATTTTGCTGTCCATGATCTGTGGGCAACCCTTTGAAAAACATCCTATGACTTATTGGAGAAAAAGACATAAATAATTATATAACCCTGTGAATGAGCAATACTGGAAATATGTACGAGGGAGGTAAATCCACTTCCACCCCCAGGAAAACAAAATCTCTTATTGTCATTGTCTATGTCTGGAGGTGATTGAGTAATGTTAGTACTACACTTACATTGTAATCGTAAGCAAGTGATTGCTACCCTGCTGAATTCGGACTCAAGATGGTAACATCAACTATTACCTGAATTTCCGACCTACCCCATGAAATTTGGACTGGCCAGCCCCCATAGTTGTGTGAGCCAATTCCTTAAAATAAATCTCTCTATTTATATTTTTTAAAAATTGATCCAGCAACACTGACTCTGCTTCTCTATGGTAACGGTTGACTGGGGCTGATCAGCAGCTGTTCCACTTCCGCGGAGTATTTGTATTTCAAGTTCCTCAGCTGGCACAGTTGCTCACGTATTTAATCTGCTTGACCTCTGTAGGCATTTGGGTTTCTGACCCCCAATCCAGAGAGACATAAAATTAAATCTTGTTGGTATTTCAGGGGCCAGGCCAGATTAGAAGCTTTGGAAGTTCTAGCATGGGAAAGAATAGGGTACCTATCTTCCAATCCCTACTCTAACCTTGCCTCTATGTATTTAAAAATAAAAACAATATCCAGCCACACCAAAGTGTAAGCCAGTCCAATAACTAAAGTTCAGATTTTTTTTTTCCCCCCTCAGGGAAAGTGACTTCCTGGGTGCCTTTGGGTAACAGTGAATTCTTTGCAAAGTAATGTTTTGTATGTTATTGCTTTGCTGGTGTCAAGCTATGGACTTGGTCTGTCTTGGGGGCACTGGGTCGCCTCCAACCTGCAGCATTTGCTTTCACCCAGGTTTCCCTGCACTCGCTCTGCATCCCTAGTCTGGAGTATAACCCCAACCTCAGCCTCTGTGACAGCAGCTGGGATAATCCCTGTCTCTTTGGAGCCCCTCTCTTCTTGGGTCCCAGAGCCCAGCCTGCCCCTCCGCAGCACTGGAGGCCAGGCTTATGGCGGTAGAAATCAGAACAGGTCCCTTGGCAGAGGGGGCCAGGGCTCTGGATATTGTCTATTAGCTCAGGAACTGAGATGGTCGGGTGTGCACTTGGAATTCGGCAGTGACTCTGGTTGTGAGAATGTCCCAAGAAGGCTTTGAATTTGGGTCCTGCCTGGGGCTAGAACCTTTGCACATATTATCTTATCGATTCTCCATTTTAATTCCCATTCTCCAGATGAGGAAGCTGATGCTGATGATCTCTCGGTAAGTGGCACAGTCTGGCTTTGAACCCAGGTCTGTGTGACTAGTCTCAGTGCTTTGTTTGGGGCACGGAACAGGGGCAGTCACTGTTGCCCCACCGAGACAGAGTAGATCACAGGGAAGACTGCATGTAAGTAGGTTGTCCTTTCTAGCTTAGCACAATGGCTTTAGGAACATGAGTCTTTTGGACTGTGATAAGGAAGAGGACATTTAAGGGCACCAGGTAAGATCTGTGGGCTCTTCTTTCCTGCTCTGTCCTCTGAATTCTACTGTGAGAAGAAGTATCATCAGATTAGGTCTCCTTTCTGTTTTCATTTCAACCTGGATTCTTGTGGCAGGAAGCAACAATACTCTTGTTCTTGTTTCAACGTGAAGTGACATTCATAAAATTGTAAGCTGCAGGAGAGCAGACCCCAAGACCAAATCTGATAGTTGTTAGCATGTAAGTCTGTTTGGGTACTTTTACTTGTCTGAAAGAATCCTCGTAGAGTTGATTTTCCAGTTGTGATAGACACAGGGCCCCAAATGAAGACTTCCTGAGCAGAGGAAAAAAGACAAAAGAGATATACAAGTGGATTGGGTGGCACTTTCCTAGGCTCATGTTGAGAACTTCCTCTATATGGGTTGTCTGTTTACCTGTATGTGTTCTCTCTGGACCGTAAGTTCTCAGAGTCAAGGACTACTACCTCCTTAATCTCTGTATCCCCCTTCACTTAGCACAGTGTCTGGTATATACTAGGTGGCCACGGATGACTGATGCACAAATGAATGCGTGAATGGAGGGATGAGAAGCAGAAGAAAAGTCTATAAACTATACAGTATTTAGGGGGCATCTAGGGAGGCAGCCCTGGTGACAGTGGGCTCTGAAGTCAGACTACTAGGGTTTCTATCCTGGCCCCACCCACCCCCACTCCTTAACCTTGAGCAAAGTGCTCCACCTCTGCAGGCTCCTGTTTCCCATCTGTGAGATGCTGATAAGATGGATTGTGATGGTATTTTTCTTATAAGATTATTATGGGGTTTAATGAGTTATAGTGTCCTGGGTTGGGCAGCGCATTGCACCCCTATGATAGTCAATCTAGATTTTTAAATAAAAATATGAGGCTTGTATTGAGCTGGAGATCTTTTTCCCCAGTTTTATTGAGATATAATTGACGTACAGTACTGTATAGGTTTAAGGTGTATGGCATAATTTTTTGGCTTACATACATCATGAAATGATTACCACAAAAAGGTTAGTGAACATCCATCATTTCGTATAGATAGAAAGTATATCTATAGAAGTATAGATAAAAGAAGAAAAGTATAGAAATAGAATATTTTTCCCTTATGATGAGAACTCTTAAAACGTACTCTGTTAACAAATTTTATGTATAACATACAGCAGTGTTAATTATGTTAATCATGTTATACATTACATCCTTAGTATCAATACTTAATTGTTTTTTAACTGGAAGTTTGTACCTTTTGACCACCTTCATCCAATCCTCCCTTATTCAAGCACCACAGTTTCTTTTCCCAGTTGTCTAGAGAAGAGCCTTTGAATTGCTGTTACCACGCTTGTACATACACCAATTTTATGTTTGCAGGTGTATCCAAGAGAAATCCTACAGATCCCCTGGGAGTGGGATGCTGGACCAAGGGCAGACATATTTATAATTCTGATAGACGTTGCCTAACTTACAGGTTATGTCTGTCGCACTCCGGCGAGTGGGTATGAGCCTATTTGTGTCCTCACAGCCTCTCGACACAGTATCTTATACTTTTGCCTGTCTGTGAGGTGAAACATGTTTTCTCAGTGGAGCTTTAACTTGTATTCCTCTTCTTAAGATGATGTTGAGCAACTTTCTGTGAAATTAAGAGCCATTTGTTTTTCTTTATTTTGTCAATCTTGTGTTTATGTCATTTGCCTATTTTTCTATTACTTAAAATATTTTGTTCCTTGAGATCAGAATACCCTGGACATTCATTTATCAACTCTTTACTGATCAACTACTGTGCTCCAGGCTCTGCTAGATAACGTTGAATAGGATGCTGGCCTTGCCTTCTAGAAGCTCATAATCTAAGGCAGGAGCCATTATATCTATAATCTATCTATTTCTCTATCTCTCTATCTATCATCTAATCTATCTATATCTATAGATATCTATGTATCTATTTTTGTCTCTGTATATCTATATGTAGATATCTATGTGTCTATCTGCCTGTCCCGATCTATATATCTATCTATATCTATGTATCTGTATCTATTTATATTTGTATCTTTATGTAGTTATATATATATCTCTATCTCTATTTAAATCTGTATCTATATGCAGAAATCTATGTATCTATCTATATTTCTCTATCTCCCTATCTATCTATATCTGTATGTAGATATAAATAGAAAGAAACACAGTATAATGTCCAAGCATTATGCTAAAGGGGGGTGGAAGGTGTCATGGGCCCAGCGAGGTGGGTGAATGCCCCATCCAAGTATCAAAGGGCTAGAGGTTCAAGTACACACTTTCTAGGCTGACAGGGAGGTGGAGAGAAATCCAGGCTGAAGAAATCCAGAGGCTCCTAGTCCCTTGTTCCTTAGTGCTGCTCTCTGGCCCTCATCCCCCACGCCCTTCATTGCCAGTGACTTTGTGAGTGCTAAATGCTTGTTCCCTGAGCGCAGTAACTGAAGAAGAGTCTGACGTAAGAGCTCTGCTGAGGTGTGAGAAGGCTGGGCGGAGGTGTGGCGCAAGGTCATCCTCACTGGGTGGACCATGGCAGCATACTGCTCTTTCTCAATCCCTTCCCTCGCTGGCAGGGAGTGTCAGAACCTTCTTTGACTCTTCTCCCTTTCAGGGAGCTGACCCATCAGACTTGGTTCCAGTTCTCCTCTATTTCCTTCTCACCTTGTTTCACTACCTTTACCATCCATTTCTGTCTGTCTGTCTCTGTCTTTTGTGGCCAGCATCCTTGCCTCATTCCCCAGGCCAGTATGCTAGAGATAATCTATATTAATTGTCTGAGAGTGGCCTTGCTTTTCTCCTCCCTCCCCCCAAACACACACACACACACACACACACACACACACACTCTCTCTCTCTCTCTCTCTCTCTCTCTCTCTCCAAACTCACACAGACAGATGCTATATTAGTTTCCTAGGACTGCTGTAGCAAAGTATCACAAACTTCGTGGCTTAAAACAACGGAAATTAATTTTCTCACAATCTGGAGGCCAGAAGTCCCAAATCAAGACGTTGGCAAGGCCATGTTCTCCCAAAGGCTGTAGAGGAGGATCCTTCCTTGCCTCTTCACATGACCATCTTCTGTCTGTGCGTGTCTGTATCCAAATTTCCCTCTTTTTATAAGGACGCTAGCCATTGTATTAGGGCCCATTCTAATCCAGTAAGTCTTCATTTTAACTTGTTTCCACCTGCAGACTATATTTCCAAATAAGATCACATTCACAGGTACTGCAGGGTCAGGACTTCAACATATCCTTTTTGGAGACACAACTCAATGGATAACAGATGTCCTATACTTGTACCTGGCTTGGTATTTTTCAAAGTAGACTCATAATCCCTGTGGAGAGCAGTTTGTAACACTTGGTTAATAACATACACTTTGGTGCAGATCTGAGTTTAAGTCCCGCCTCTGCCCGTTAGGGCGTGACCTTGAACAACTGACTTTAGCTCTCTAAGCTTTAATTTACACATCTGTAAACTGGGGAAAGTAGTCCCACCTACTCTATGGTTGCTACATGTTGGGTACTGAGCACAGGTCCTGACACATGGGTCTTAGAAAACGATAGTTCTCATTGTTATGCAGGTAGACTATTCCCTTCCCTCCTCTACTTGCCCTTGGTCGGTTGTCACAGGGACTGGGGGCAGAGCCGAACACTGGACTTGTGAGTCCCGAAGGAATGCTCCACATACAGGGGCTACCCACTGTCGGCACACTAAGCCCTCCAGACCAGAAGATGTCAAGTCAACTCAAGATTTATCCATGAGACAAGTTGAGCCTTTCCGTGTCCTTCCCTGTCCCTGTCTTGTCTGTTTGCCAAGCTTAAAGTGTATAGCGTAAATGTTAAGAAAACAAACTTGGGAATGAGGTGGAGGGGTGTGAGCTTTGATCACCCCTGTGGGATGCTTTTTGTACACAGCTCTCTTCTCCCCTCCCCCTTCTGTGTGTCCTGGAGGCAGGCGAATTCCCTACTGGGGGGATAGAACTCCACTGTCTTGGCTTTCTGCTCATTTCTTGCTCTTTGATGCTGGTGTGGCGCTGAAGGAGTGGCTGGTAAAGACAAACCACCATTTGTTGCTAGGGAAAAAAAATGAAAAGAAGGAAAAAGAAAAATCCAGTCTTTTATCTCTGTGTCTCTCTAAATTTCCAAAGGTCTTATTGCCCAGAGAGGGAACAAGGGGGGTTTTATCTTCCTGCCCCTGCAGGCAGCCACGTGAACATCAAAGGTCTCAGGGCCCTGGGTGGTGGTTAGGGGTAATGTGAGCAGAGACAAAACCAGGCTGGGCTCCAGCAAGGAATGCCGTGTGCTCCCGGGAATTGGGCTCTTTTGACGGTGGCTGTCTGGGCAGGAGGAGGAGGAGCTCACAGTTGTAGCACAGAAACCAGAGGCTCTAAGGCGTCTGGAGTGAAATTGACGAAACCACTTTGTGTATGGGGAACGAGATGCTCTCTTCACATTCGAAATGCTGGCTGCCTGGTGAAGAGGCAGTCACACTGTGTGGCACCACCACAGTAATAAGCATAATAGCCATCAGTTTTTTTCTGTGCAGGTATAATGTGCCAGGATCTGTGATAAGTACTTTATATATAGTTTCATTTAGTCCTAATCACAACCTTGTGTTATAGGAATTGATATCTCATCCTACCTATGGGCAAACTGAGGTTCTTTTAACTGAGGGGTTAAGTGACTTGCCTGAGGTCACACCAATACAGATTCAAACTCAGGTCCATCTGACACCAAAGTTTGCCCTTAACCACTAGGCTCTGTGCCCTCCTACAACATTTTAAACAATAAAAACAAAGAAACAAAACATGAGAAATTAGCCTTCTTTCACTGACCAATGATAAATATAGAGGTGGTAATGGTAGTGGAGAGAGGATGTCTGGAGTTTGAGCTGGATACAAATTTTGTTTTATGTGTGACCCTGGATAGGTTACTTTGGATGCAAGTTATATCTGAACCTCAGATTTTCATCTGTAAAATGAGAATGTTCACAGATATCTTATAGTCTGTAGGATGCTTTTGGGTGTAAGAAATAGAAAACCCTCATTCAACTTGCTTCAATAAATACATTTATTATCTCACATATCAGGAAGCCCCAAGGAAGACCAATTCCCGCCTTGGTTAGTTCCGTGGCTCAAAAGTGTTGTCAAGAACCCATTAATTTTCCTTCTTTCTGCTCTGCTATATTTGGTGTGACAAATTTTGTCCTTAGTCAAGCTCGCTGCTCTCATGATCACAAGATGGATGCCATAGTTCTAGGCATCACATGTAGACTCAAAAAAGGGTGTACTTTTTCCCACATAGGTCTTTTTAAGAGCAAGAGACCTTTCCTTTTGGAATCCTCTTCTCTGCCCACACCTCCCAGCCATGTCTCATCAATTACTGCCAAGGGAACTGGGACTACCATGGGGACTTAAACCCATCAGGCTTTACTTCTGGGGAAAGTTGGGATAAGGTCCCCTTCCCTGAGACTTGAGGGGAGAGGTGAAGACTACTGGTCCAATAATGGAGTTCTTTAACTGCTGAAGAAGGGGCGGTAACTGTTGGGTAGACATTTACAGATATCCAATGGAATGCCAAGTGCCCAGCAGAGAGCCTGGAAGCTGTGAGGACTTTATTCCCTTCCCATCCACTCAGCTAGATGAGGGAAGGCAGCCCATTTTGATTAGTTAAGTTTCCAATTATGGGATTTTTTTTTTTTTAATGCCAAACTGTTTTCTTTTTTTATAAATTTATTTATTTATTTATTTTTGGCTGCGTTGGGTCTTCGTTGCTGTGCGTGGGCTTTCTTTAGTTGCGGCGACCAGGGACTACTCTTCATTGTGGTGTGCAGGCTTCTCATCGTGGCGGCTTTTCTTGTTGCAGAGCACGGGCTCTAGGCACGTAGGCTTCAGTAGTTGTGGCACGTGGACTCAGTAGTTGTGGCTCATGGGCTTTAGAGCGCAGGCTCAGTGGTTGTGGCACATGGGCTTAGTTGCTCTGCGGCATGTGGGATCTTCCTGGACCAGGGATTGAACCCGTGTCCCCTGTATTGGCAGGCGGATTCTTAACCACTGTGCCACCAGGGAAGCCCTATGGGATGTTTTTAAAAAGGTATCTTGTGATGACTTTATGCAGCCTAACAACTTAATTAAAAAAAAATAGTATTCAGGGATAGTTCTGGCTGGGAAGTCTTTAGGAATGGAGAAGGACAGCAGAAGATCCATTTACCTTATTAAAAGATAATTTTCAGAAAAAAGATAAGCTCATGACTCTTATACAGCTATAAAATGAACATGTTTTGAAGAATTAATTTTATTCATAGGATATAAGGGTACTAGGCAGATGTTATAACTAGCATATTGGTTTGCTAGGGTTGCCATAGTCAAGTACCATAAATTGGATAGCTTAAACAACACAAATTTATTGTCTCACAGTTCTAGAGGCTCAAAGTCTGAGATCAAGATGTCTTTGGCAGGGTTGGTTCCTCCTGAGGGCTGTGAGGGAGAATCTGTTCCATACCTTTCTCCCAGCTTTTGGAAGTTTGCTGGAAATCCATGGCATTCCTTAGTTAGTAGATGTATTAGCGTGATCTCTGCCTTCTCCTTTACTTGGTGTTCTCCCTGAGTGCATGTCTGTCTCTTTGTCCAAATTTCTCCTTTTTATGAGGACACAGTCACATCGAGCCCATCCTAGCAATTTCATCTTAGCTCGATCATCTGCCAAGACCCTCCCTATTTCCAAATAAGGTCACATTCACAGGTACTGGGGGTTAGGACTTCAACATATCTTTTCTGGGAGGCATGGGTACTGTTGAACCCATAACAACTGTTTGAAAGGAAAAGTCAGAACCACACAGATTTATAGAAGCAAAGGAATGTTGAGGTGAATTGCAAACGGAGACAAAACTTTTGTCTGGTTGGTTGGCGGTGGTGGTGCAGGGGAGGTGGGGCTGTTATCAGTCACGTACCTCTCAGTTATCTACAGCTTACAAAGCTTTACCAGGCAACTCCAACACAATGCGCAGGGGTGGGATCTCATAACCTGCTCTAGATGGTACCTAGTACTGAAACATACAGTATTTTCCCACAGTGCTGTAGCTCCATTTATTTTATTCCATGGATTAAGCGGCCCTAAAATCTGCTAAGCACGAAGTAGTCCTGAAATCTCCTGTGCATGGTTCACTTTCTTGGCAACCTTGCAGCCACCTCTATCTTTTAGAGTTCTGTTTCTTATAACACTGGTGGGAGGTTTGGCCATGTTTCCTCAGTGGTGCTATTGGATGCTTGAGAGTGGCAGTACCCTTTATGGAGTGGTGTCGAGTCACAGTGTCCTCTGTTCATTTCCCGCTTGGTCACCTCAGGGAGGTGGGAGACCCCGCCACTCGGATACATCACTGCAACTACGTGGGCCACAATACCCAGGACACCACGAGCCATTTTCTGTGTTGTATTTACAATCTCCAGTCCTCATGCCTCAGCCTCCAAAGTGCATGGGGCATAACTCCCTCGTGTCATTAGCTGTGTTTTCTGGGCCTGTTGAAATTCTTCCCACAGCTGGATGCGCGTGTGAGAAAAGAGCCGACAGAGGCAGCAGCAGGTATTCAAAGTGACTACATGTTAGAAAGTGAAACACAAGCAAGAACTTCTTAAGCAAGTACTTTAAGGAACTGTAGATACAGGGGCTCAAGAAAGCAACCGCTTTCTTCTTGATAAAAATAACTTTGGGAAAAGATAAATTTGGGAATTCTTTCCCCCATGATTCATACACTCTGACATTCTTTGGCATTCTCACTATACAGTTTCTCTCTTTTTACTGTATTGCTTTTTTTTTCCAGAAAGAGAAAAATCTTACCGGAGAAAACCAGGCCAAGCTCAACAAGGCCAAGGAGTTTTCCTGCAAGAAATGATTCCATCTGTAACAAGGTCAGTTTCATGGGCTGTAGCTCACAATCTGTAGGAAGGCAGTAAATCTCCTTTCATCTTTTTTGCCCAGTTTTCTAATTTACTCCCACTTATTTAAGCTCTTACCAGTTTCCTAAGCATCACTCTTCCCAGAATTTCCCCAGGCAGATGTCCTATCCTGGTCAAAAGTCTTAATCTTAAATTCTATGTCAGCACCATAGGCCTCTTCAGGCAGTGTGGGTGGCCCTTGTCATTTTTTCCTTCCTGTCTGTCGGTGAACTCACCTCACACGTCTGAAGAGGAAGCACGAGACGGATAGGGCTATTTGCAGTTTGTCTCTAAATCCCAGCCCAAGTTTCTCTTAGGCTTCTTAATTTCTTTTGAGTCCTGGTGTGTGTGCCTGTTGGCCTGGCTGGTTCATCACCTGAAACCCAGGGCACTTCTCTCTCTTAGGAACTGTATACTCTTTCTAGACTTTGCCAGCTCCCTCACCTATCCCTTATTTTCAAATTTCTCCCATTTATTAAATGCTGACAGCCTGACAGGCAATTTGCTAAGCACTTTAATTCATTATTTTATCTCATCTGCAAAGAAGCTACAGTAGGGGTAGGTACAGTAATGATTCCTGGTTTACAGCTGAGAAAGCAGGTTGAGGGTGGTTAGAAGATCAGCCTGTGATCACAGGGCAGTCAGGATTTGATAACCAGGCCTACATGACAGAAAAGCCAGCATAATTTACTTACTTAATCTTGTGCCATGGGGGAGAAACTTCTATTACGAGATTCTAGGGAAAAAATACTGAAATCAATATATTTTGTCAGCTACAGAACTGTGAAGGATACTTGAGCTACTGAAAGTGATTTAGGTGGGAGACTCAGGTTAGGTTAAGTTACAATGTGTTATCGGCATTCTCACAATGTGGTGCTTCCCTCCTTTTCTTGGATTGCTTCCTTTCCTGGACTTCTCTCAAAGGCTGAGACTATCCTGGGCTGCATTAATCTCTATGAAGGCAAAAGGTTACATGATTTTCTGGGGATCAGACTGTTAATGAATTCTGGCAGGGATGGTCTTGACAAATATGAAATTTAGAAAATTTAGAAAAATATGAAGTTTTTTTTTTAAGTTTATTCTTTTTTTAAAAAAAATATTTATTTATTTGTTTATCTTTGGCTGTGTTGGGTCTTTGTTGCTGTACACGGGCCTTCTCTAGTTGCTGCGAGTGGGGGCTACTCTTCGTTGCGGTGCGCAGGCTTCTCATTGCGGTGGCTTCTCTTGTTGTGGAGCACAGGCTCTAGGCGTGCAGGCTTCAGTAGTTGTGGCATGCAGGCTCAGTAGTTGTGGCTCGTGGGCTCTAGAGTGCAGGCTCAGTAGTTGTGGCACATGGGCTTAGTTGCTCCGCGGCATGTGGAATCTTCCCGGACCAGGGATCGAACCCGTGTCGCCTGCATTGGCAGGCGGATTCTCAACCTCTGTGCCACCAGGGAAGTCCAATGTGAAGTTTTATCTTTGGGGTTCCCCATCTCCTATTTTTGTTGTCCCTTTCCTCTTTAAAATAAACCCACTGACAAAGATTCTTTGCTTGACCAAACTTTGGTTAGGCTACTGAACCTTCTCCTAGGCTTATCTGTGCACTTCTTCATAAAATCTAGTTTTAGCAGGAGCCCTGATAAGTCAGTTTAACCAGAACCCCACACCCTCAATATCTGATCACCTTTGATATTTGATGAGGTACCTGATCCTCCAGCATCCCCCAGATGAGGTCTGATCACCTTGGTATGTCTTCAACAAGAATCCTGTTAGGTGGGTTTAGCCAGAACCTCTGTTACTTCTGATATTTCCTCTTAATAATTTTCCATTTGATGCCCCCCACCCTGCTCCTTGGCTATAAATTCCCAGTTGCCCATACTGTATTCAGAGTTGAGCCCAGTCTCCCTCTCCTACTATAAATTCCCATTGCAGAGGTCCTTATACCTATTATGATGGTCCTGAATCATCTGCCTTACCATCTTTAACAAGCATCATTGAATTTTTTTCCTCTCACAGTTATGGTGCCATGACTTGGGTAGGATCATATTCATCATTGGACCCCATACCTCTCATCCAGGACCCTAAGAGTGGACCTTTGTAGCTTTGTCTTCAGTCCTGACTGATTGATCAGGGATACATTGAATAGTCTGACTCCTGAACCAGTGCTCCAGACAGATGTCTGTTGAAGCTGGTAAAGACAGATTTTGATCCTTAAGGTTCTGAGTGTACTCCAGAAGCTGAGTTAGAGTCCAGACAAAGATGCTGGGCTAGTGTCTGAGGTGTCTCTGTGTGTGAGAAGCTGAGTTAGAGTCCCAGGCTCCCTTGTTTGGAAGGGACCTGCTGAACTGGCAGTCTCTCCTTGCTGGCTTTCTTTCCTGAGTGGAGAGTATTCCCTGATTCTCTGGGCTGGAAGCCTTTCTTCTTGGCTCTCTGTGAGACCTCTCTGTTCTCTCTGTTGGATCCTGCTTCTCCCATGGGAACTTCTCAGTCAATTGAAACCCCATTCTTGAAACTCTAACTGACTACATGCTCCACCAACTCTGTCTGCTTCTTTTCTTGTTGGCATGATTTTGCTGAGGATAATTTGGAACTTCATTGGCTTCTTTGGAAAACTTGAGACCTCCCCAAACTGGCGCCTCTAAGACCTGTGCCTTCCCATTGTGTTTGTTCCTCCTTCTTCCTCTTACTATGTTCATTGTTCTCTCCAGTTCCCTTGAACCCTTTTATAAGTCCCCTTCAAACCCCTACCTCCTCCATCCCTCTCTCCACCCTGCCAGACTTTTCCCTTCCCACTTAGCCCCTCATCTCCCTTGGATTTTAGGCTCCCTATCCTCCATCAGAAGCTCTCAAGGGACTCAGGGACCTCCAAAAGCACTTGAAGCTGAAAAGAGAAAAAAAGTTTATTTAGAAAGAGAGCTGGATGTTTTGTCCACTCAGATGTGCATTAGAGACATCCAGGTAGCAACTAGTTGTCTTCTTGGTCACTGGCCTAAAATTTAGTTCACAGCCTCCATCAGATTACATATCAGGGCAAGAGAAAATTTTGAAAGTCTCCTCCACTGATACTGGTAGACAGGTAACCTTAACTTGTCCCATTTGTTGGAAATACAATTCAGACAAAAATATAAAGTGGAGATAAACCAGTGAGTTTGTATTACTATGTTTTACTGACTCAACTAAAATTTTAGAATGAAGACTATAAGATCTCTGCATTTGCCTGAATATTTGTGTATGTTTGTATGTATATATGTTATATGTACATTGATATTTTTCTATTTCTGGATAGTATTATCAAATTAACTTATAAACTATTTCAAAGGAATTTCTTTGAATTGACTTAGAGATAAATGAGCACTTTTATAAATTTTTCCCTAAAGCTCTCAAAAATATAGAAACCAACCCAAATTTTTTTTAAGTTTAGATAATCTGGGATATTCTTTGGTAAATAAAGGTAGTTTTAAAATTGTTGGTAGAACAAAACATGCATGTCTTCAGAGGTTTCAGCATTAAATATAACGTGGATATACAATTTTTTCCTACCTAGGTTTATGAGTCAAACAGGCTTATATTATCTCTACTAGATATTCAAGATTATAAAACTATAAACCCAACCTCAAAACAAAATGTACAGTAAAAAGGAATTGCTTGATGCATGTCAAGCATGACAGTAAAAAAGAAAAAAAAAGGAAAGAATCATGTTTAACTTTAGGTTTTCCACTTCTGTGATTTTTTTTTTTTGATACTTTCCTGAATTGTTCACAAGAAAAATAAGATGATGGCTAGCTTTGTTTGATGTCTCATGAAATTTTCATGAACAAGTCAAGCATAATTTTAAAAACAAGTGAATTAAATAAATATAAGTGGGATAAAAGTTTATAAATAAACTTTTCAACAGTAATTATGCTTTATAATATGCCTAGTTAAAAATAGTTGTAAAAATCTTTTTGATGACTTGAACTCTTAAAGCTATAATAAGTTAAGTTAAATGATGGAATTCACTGAATGTCTAGATCATTTCCAAATCAGATAAAATATTGAGACATTAATTGCTAAACATGAGTTTAAGTATATCAACTTTTGACATCTTGTTTTTATACAGTATAGAGAAGCTAAATATATTTGCAACTGTTAATAAACATCAGAAATTGTACTATGAAAAAGACATCCCTCTAGAAAATTGTGTATTTATACATTCATAAATTTGCTACAGAATGACAGTATGTGGCAGACAGTTCACAATTGCCTGCTTCCTAGTAGTCACTGAAATTTGGGTTAGTAATTTTTAAAAATTCTAATCAATATGTATAAAATGAATCTATCAGAAATAGTAAGGGCAAAGAAAAAAATTCTGTGTGCCGTAAAGTAAGATGTGTTTTTGATAAGGGAAGGTGTGAAGTATGCGTTTTTGTTAAGGGAGAAAAAGAGTAACTTTGTCCTAAAGTAGAATGGCTGATTGTTTCAGAATTAGAAATAAGAAAGAGTAAGACAAAAACTGAATAAATATTTAAAAAAATTTTTAGAATGTTTATGGAAAAGAAATCTTGGAAAATGATTTTTTTTTTCTCGTGTGGCCAAAGCTGGCCAAGATTGGATGGATTTATTTACTTTAAAAAAAAAAAAAAACCTTAGCCTTAGTATTAATGGTGCATTGATACAAAACTAGAACTTGGTTTTCTCCTTGTGTTGCACTGACCAAGTTTTCTTAGATTATTGGTCTGCTCTTAAAAAGAAACTGTAAAAAAAAAAAAAAAGATTTTTCTTTACCTTTTAAGTAATCTGCCTGGGAAATCAAGATTTTGTGTCTTAAAATACTTTCCTGTGCTTCATATTGTCTTCATCAGAAGCCTAAGAAGCCTAAGTCTTCTCAATATTAAAAGAGCTAAGTGGTTGGTTTGTTTCTTTGTTTGTTTTTTTACATCTATGTAACTTTCTGTATTTGCCCTTGAAAGCTTTTAATTGTCACTTTGGTCAAATGGATAATTAAGTATTGTTTCACAGTGACCTGTGATCCTATTTTGTCAGGTGTTCAAACCTGCTGACGTTTTTGACAACTTTCCAAAATCAAATTCTAAATGGAGTCTTTTTGACTTCAAACTGAGATTTCCCGGAAGCACTCCTAGAAAATCTCCTAGAAAATCTCAAAGGATTTGTCTCTCACCTTGTAAAAGAAAGATATTAAGCTAATTAGGTTTATTTGGTGCATTAAGTTACATGGGAATCATTGTCAAATAAGAAGTGATGATTGGGCTTCCCTGGTGGCGCAGTGGTTAAGAATCCACCTGCCAATGCAAGGGATACGGGTTCCAGCCCTGGTCTGGGAAAATCTCGCATACCTCGGAGCAACTAAGCCCGTGCGCCACAACTGTTGAAGCCTGCGCGCCTAGAGCCTGTGCTCCGTGACAAGAGAAGCCACTGCAATGAGAAGCCCGCGCACCGCAACCAGGAGTAGCCCCCACTCGCCGCAGCTAAAGAAAGCCCATGCACAGCAACGAAGACCCAACACAGCCATAAATTAATTAATCAATTAATTAATTAAAAAAAGAAGTGATGATAAATCTTCTTAGGTTATATGTGTATACATGTTGCTTGATTATAGATATTCCAGAAATCGTATGAAGTTCTTAAAAATTTGCAATACCTTTGTTTCCAGTTATTATGTTAAAATGTTATATGCCACGGAAGTAACTATTTTCCTTATCAAATGAACTCTCATAAGAACTTTAACCATGGCTGTTTTTAAGTTTTTTGTCATTCCCAGGAAGTTACTGTTTTCCTTTGATTCTACTCTGAAAGCATTTACAATCAGCCACAGGTGAGAAGGCTCCATAATGGCATCACCTGAATAACTTTCAGACCACGCCGCTGGACTGAGTGAGAATTTCCAGAACTAATGAAGAAGCTGATGAATTCATAAAACTGCTAACCCAAGATCAAGCAGAACAAGAATTAATTCATGGGACTGAATGAACTGATGAGGATGACTATAAATTTTTTATGACTTTTTGTTTGAAACGTTGATGGCTCCTTAGTGGTTTTTTTTCCAGATTTAAGGAAACTCTTTTTCTCTTTTTTTTAAAGCTATCTATAACTTACAGAAATTTGGTAAATTATGTCTTTGTAAATAGAATTGAAGCATTTATCTTTTCTCCCTACCTACTCACTCCAGAAGTAACTCTTAGTATTCTTATTTTCATGGCAATATAGTCATTTGCATAAGTTCAATGAGAATCTGTTCTCCTTGTAACAGGACACAACTGGAAAAATTGGTTATATTTCTAAGGATTTGACTGGAATGCCATATTTAAGAATGATGTGCATCAAATCAGATATGACCAGACAGTATTAAGGAGATAAGGTTGACTTTCAGGAGGCAACGCTTTCAAAAGCCCCCTTGGAAAAGTCAGTGTGTACCTGGCTTTTAGGTTTTCCTGCTTTACGGATGAGTAAGGAAGGTCACTTTTGGCAGAGGACCTCAGGATATTTTGGGGACACTGAGAAGAGAGGAATTCACCTGAATTAGTAGGCATTGCAGGCAGAATACGATAGTGAATTCTTGGCTTGGCTTCTCAGCCTTGAGGAGCTTTTGAAAGCCCAATCTGGTATTCCTTTTGAAAAATTCCAGCAAAGCGAACTCAGAAAAAGGGCCTATGCAAGCTTTTGCTGTGCTTGTATAAATAGGCCAAGTTTAATGAGACCAGATGTACTTCGCAAATAAATTAGTCTTACTTTGATTATCTTTGATAGAAGTGGGGGTGACTGTAGGAAGAATTTTGTTTGTTTCAATGGACAACTTGTGGGCTCTGTCTTGCACATTTTGCTAGCCCTTACTAAATCCTGAATTCTAGTTTCTTCCAATATCTAGCTACAACTCTCCAAATGCTTCCAGTTTTTCTCCCTTCTGATTTGGAACTAAAACTGCCCTTCTCCTGAAAGCCTATGAGGTGAAGCTGGAGGACTTGACATAAACTTAAAAATGACCACAACGGATCATGTATGGGCAACCTTCATGCGTCCTACTATATGAACCATTCAGAAAGTTCACTAGAAAAAAAAAGAGAAAAGGGACTTCCCTGGCAGTCCAGTGTTTATGACTCCAGCTTCCACTGCAGGAGGCGTGGGTTTGATCCCTGGTCAGGGAACTAGGAACCCAAATGCCACGAGGCCAAAAAAAAAGAAAAAGAAGAAGTTCACTGGAACACCTGGTGCCATCACCCAAGGCATTCAAACTGCAAACCAGGAAAATTCATCAGAGGGCCACTTCCATCTTCACTCCATCTGATAAAGATGCTTCAAGCTCAAGCCTAAAAATCTTGACTGGCTATCCTCAGAAATTAATTTTTTAACTATTAATTTTTGATTTTCTTTTATTTTCACAAAGCTCCCCTTATTAAATGCCTGACTACTAGCGCCATCCAACAAATACCTTCTACTACCAAGTCCGAAAAGATGAGTCAGCTGGTCCTTAATGAACAAAAGGTGACTGAAAGAGAAAATGGACTTACATTATTCAGAGGAAAGAAGAATGTCTCTTCTTTCTTTGAACAAAAGGGGTATTGGCAAAGATTGCTTACTTGACGAACTTTAGTCAGGCTCCTGGACCTTCTCTTAGGCTTATCTGTCCACTTCCTTGTAAAATCTAGTTTTAGCAGGAGCCCTGATAAGTCAGTTTACCATAGCCCCACACCTTTGATATCTGATCACCCTTGATATTTGATCAGGTTCCTGATCTTCTAGCATCCCCTAAGTGAGGTGTGATCACCCTGGCCTGTCTTCAGCAAGAATCCTATTAGGTGAGTTTAGCCAGAACCCCTCTTACTCCTGATGTTTCCTCTTAGTAATTGTCCATCTATTGGCTGCCCCCCCACCCCCGCTTCTTGGTTATAAATTCCCAGTTGCCCCTGCTGTATTCAGAACTGAGTCCAATCTCTCTTCCCTATTGGGAAATCCCATCGCAGTGGTCCCTATACCTATCGTGATGATCCTGAATCAAGTCTGCCTTTACTATCTTTAATAAGTGTCATTGAATATTTTCTTTCTTTAATGCCACCTACTCTAACCCCTGTACAAATCTCAAGGACTTGTGGCTATAACCTGTGCTATTAAGGAAGAAAATTGATCAGATAAAACCATTCACTTGATTTAATGGATTATTCTTCTGAGCATAAAAGAATGCTTCAGGGAAAAAGAATTTTAACCCAAAGCATGCCTTAATAATCATGAGATTTTAGACAGCAGAGGCAGAGGTGTTTAGGGGTTGGTGGACCTTTCTGGTGACTTTTTAGGTCAGATCTCTTCTGACTTCCCTCCAAGATGGCTCCCTTCAACACTAGGTCTTTGCATCTGCTGTTCCACTGACCAACACTTTGTCTCCCTCCCCCATTCCTTGGCCTAGTTAACCTCTACTCATCCTTTAGATCTTAGCTAAAGCATTGCTTTCTCAGAGAAGCCCTTGCTGACCTCTCTGAGTAGGTCAGACTCTCCTAACCCCTCTGACTAGGTCAGACTCTCCTAACTTTGCCTCTCAAAACACCATGAACACTCCTTCCTAGCACTTGTCGCAGCTTCAGTTTTTCATATGTTCGTGTGGTTATTTGATTGTTGACTGACTCCTCTACTCCACACCAAATTCCACGAGGGCAGCAGTGATGCCTGCTCTTTGTATCTGCAGCACATGGCACCTTACCTGGTGCATGGTGGTCTTCCAATTGTTGAATGTTGTTGAATGAATGGACTAAGGGCCTTCAGGGACTTTAGGTATTTCCCTTTCCACTCTCTTCATCCCCATGCCATACTGAAGGCCAAGGATATACATCACTATCATTCCACAGAAACCTATAAATGTAAAATCTGTTAGACCAAAGCAAAAGACGTTAAACAGTCTCTTCTTTCTTATCCCCTCAACATATTCCATTTTCAATGTTCTGTATCAACACTGTTTCACTGAAGCACATACATATGTGTGCCTCTCTGGTGTGGAGTCCTTACCAAGCTTATCATAACATTCCTTGAGACTCACTTTGAATAAAACAAGCATAATCACACTGTGACCAAACTTGTGGGACCAAGCTTGCTGTTCAAGGCCCACAGCACTAGGATGCTGTCCTCCTCAGAAGTTGATTAGCATGACTTAGACCATTGAATTAGGATTCCCTGCCTCCCAAGCAAAGATTAATTTGGACTTTTTCTGTTTTTGCATTGGAAAAAGAGGTTTCCAGCTTTTACAGATAAGATCTTGGTCATTTACAAAGGCTATTACCTTTTTTCTCTACCCTGAGGCCATGATGGTCACATACTGTCATTGCTGGGTCCACCTCACCCTGGGAGGTCTTTCTAAAAGCTGAAAGACAACACTCTGGCCTCAGACTAAATGTGGAGTGAAAATGGCCTGGCTTCTTGGCAGCTTCTCTGTCCCACTGACAGCAGCCCAGCTTGTGGAGGCATCTGGTATCAAGAATATCTTGAGCTCAGGTCCTGGGAAAATTTTTCTCTGATGCTTTTGTGGAAAAAAAAAAAAAGCTTTAAAGCCTGTGTGTGTGTGTGTGTGTGTGTGTGTGTGTGTGTGTGTGTGTGTGTGTGTATTATATGTCAAGTGTTTTAAAAAACCTTAGAACTAACCAAAATGGGTTTCAGGTCATTTATGATTGAGACTTTTTATAGCTGTTAGGGTTGAGGAACAGAGATTAAGTTACATCAAGTTTTTTATAACTGCAGTTATTTTGGAGGAGTGAGGGTGGGAAAGCAGATTGTAATTTAAATTGTGTGCTAGACATTTTCCATCCAGCTTAATATGAAGATTTAGGAGTCAGGATTTGGGATCTTCAGCCCAAACTTCTTCCAAGGAACATGCTTCTTCCAAGGAACATGCAGAAGAAAAGAACAGTGAGAGTAATGTTGATTAAGTGTGTTGGCTCAGGTGTTGGTCAAAATCTCAGGTTATTAGCTGTGCGACTTCTGGACAATTATCTCTCTGAGCCTATCTGCAAACTGGGAAGAGTAATTCTTACTTTTCAAGTTATAAGGATTATTTGAACTAATATATATAAAAGTGCTCAATACAGTTTTAGGCACACGTTAAGTGCACAATAAATGGTGGCTTTTGTTATAATTACTATTTCTATAATATGCCCAAACCAAACTTGACTCTTCAGGGCAGCTCCCTTAAGGTGGCAAGAGGAATCTAGATTGCAGTTTCTATGTGGTCTGGAGGGTGCAGGAATTCAAGAAGCAGAAGGAGCTCATTCTGGAGCAGCTATCTCTAATCTCTCTCTATTAATGGCAGTCACATGTGGATGATGCTTACAGTTTACAACATGCTTTATCCTCCCCCTCTCTCCAACATCTTATTTTTTTGTTACAGAAACATGTGGGGTAAATAATGTTTGCCAGTTCTTAGATAAGGAAACTGAGGCCCAGGGAGGTTAAGTGACTAGCCCAAAGTTGCACAGCTAATAAATGACAGAACCAGGATCTAAGTACGGGTCTTCTAATTCCTAATTCAGGGGTTCTTTCTATTATACTACAGCAGTCAAAGTTCAAGTGATATCAGAATCAGAAATTTAAAAGAATGTATTCTACATCTATAACAAATGATGATGCTATGTTTTTTAAAAATTTTATTTTATTGAAGTATAGTTGATTTACAATGTTGTGTTAATTTCTGCTATACAGCAAAGTGATTCAGTGATATATATATATATATATATATATATATATATATAAAATTCCTTTTCGTATTCATTTTCATAATGGTTTATCACAGGGTATTGAATATAGTTCCCTGTGCTCTACAGTAGGACCTTTTTGCTTATCCATTCTATACATAATAGTTTTCATCTACTAGTCCCAAACTCCCAATCCAAGCCTCCCCCACTCCCCTCCCCCTTGGCAACCACATGTCTGTTCTCTATGTCAGTGAGTTTATTTCTGTTTTGTAGATAAGTTCATTTGTGTCATATTTTAGATTCCACATATAAGTGATATCATATGATATTTGTCTTTCTCTGTCTGACTCACTTCGCTTAGTATGATAAACTCTAGGTCCATCCATGTTGCTGCAAATGACATTATTTCATTCTTCTTTATGGCTGAGTAATATTCCATCGTATATATCTACTACATCTTCTTTATCCCTTCATCTTTTGATGGACATTTAGGTTGTTTCCATGTCTTGGCTATTGCAAATAGTGCTGCAATGAACATAGGGGCACATGTATCTTTTTGAATTATATTCAGAGATATGCCCAGGAGTGGGATTGTTGGATCATATGGCAACTCTATTTTTAGTTTTTTCAGGAACCTCCATACTGTTTTCCATAGTGACTGTACCAATTTACATTCCCACCAACGATGTAGGAGGGTGCCCTTTTCTCCACATCCTCTCCAACATTTGTTATTTGTAGACTTTTTAATGATGGCCATTCTGACCAGTGTGAGGTGATACCTTATTGTAGTTTTGATTTGCATTTCTCTAATAATTAGCGATGTTGAGCATCTTTTCATGTGCCTATTGGCCATCTGTATGTCTTCTTTATGAGCTGTTTGTATATTTTGGAAATTAAGCCCATGTTTGTTGCATCATTTGCAAATATTTTCTTTCAGTTTGTAGGTTGTCTTTTAGTTTTGCTTATGATTTCCTTTGCTGTACAAAAGCTTGTAGGTTTGATTAGGTCCCATTTGTTTATTTTTGCTTTTATTTCTGTTGCCTTGGGAGACTGATCTAAAAAAACATTGGTACAATTTATGTCAGAGAATGTTTTGTCTATGATCTCTTCTAGGAGTTTTATGATGTCATGTCTTATGTTTAAGTCTTTAAGCCATTTTGAGTTTATTTTTGTGTGTTGTATGAGGGTGTGTTCTAACTTCATTGATTTATATGTGGCTGTCCAACTTTCCCAACACCACTTGCTGAAGAGACTGTTCTTTTTCATTGTATCTTCTTGCTTCCTTTGTCGAAGATTAATTGACCATAGGTGTGTGGGTTTATTTCTGAGCTCTCTATTCTGTTCCATTGATCCATATGTCTGTTTTTTGTGCCAATACCACAGTGTTTTTGATTACTGTAGCTTTGTAGTATTGTCTGAAGTCTGCCTCCTGCTTTGTTCTTTTTCCTCAGGATTGCTTTGGAAATTCTGGGTCTTTTATGGTTCCATATAAATTTTACGACTATTTGTTCTAGTTCTGTGCAAACAGTCATGGGTAATTTGATTAAATCTGTATATCGCTCTGGGTAGTATGGCCATTTTAACAATATTAATTCTTCCAATCCAAGAGCATGGGATGATGATGCTATCTTTTGTTAGCCTCACATAACAGTTTGATGAAAATTTCAGATGATCTTATTCACTTGCTCCCCACAAAGAGCCTGGAAGACGTGTGTTTCTTCAGATGAGAAGGGTATTAAATTTAGAAATTTAGGGTCTTCAGGAGCTTGTTTGAATTTACTGGGGTCTGGTGATGGTACAAACCAGACCTGTTCCCCAAAGACAGCCCCTCTGTGACCCTGCAGGACTCACCTGCACAGGGACAAGCACCTGCTAAACTCCCAGTTTGTGTGAATTGAATGATAATAGCTCACAGTCAGGTAATTACATGCATTTTCTCATTTATTCCTCAAGACAGCCCACCAGAGTCTAGAGACATGGCAAGCTGGGGAAGATTCTGCCTGAGTCTCTTGTCCATGCTTAAACACCACACACACTCCTCTTTGATAAATCAGGCCAGGCTTGCTGATGCTTAATGTGGGACCCTTTCTGGTACTAACTGGTTTAGTGCAGGTCAATAAAAACCAAAGTTCCAAATCAAGTATGAAAACTAATCAACAAATCCCCAGAAACCTATCAAGAGGCAAGAACAGAGATGAATGAGATCTGAGGCGCTCTCTGCAGCTCTCCTCCTAGCAACTGCAGTCAACATACATCATGTTCCCCCACCGGGAGGTCCCCACCCTCAGCTTTGAAAGTAACTAAAACACTCCACGTTCCTGATGCTCTGTTGAGATGAACAGACTGCAGAAACAACAATCTCAAGTTATTTTTGTTTAAAAAAGAACAATAGGTTTTAAAAAGTAGTGTGCTTTCGATCCCTGTCTGCAAGTGAGCACCAGCTTAGCTTCTTCCTCTCTTCTCTGCTACTCCCTCTCTTTCCCCTTGTTGTACAGCTATTGGCCACAAGTTCAGGACTGTATAATCCTTTGTCCAGTGTCAAAGGCCTTTCAAGCTCCCATCCTGAACCATCAAAGATTCCTTAACTTCCTTTTAGTCTCTATAAATATCAATCTCTTGTTCTGTCTGTTTCTTGTACCGGCCCTGAACCTCTTGACAACAGCTTGATTCAGGGGAAAGCTGAGATCTTAAACATTTCAGAGAAGCAGTGGGTGATGAGAGCATTACTGTAGCTACTGAACTGATCCTTGGAGCAAAAAAGAGAAAAAAAGTTTGGTTTCAGAATTGTAAGAATTTTTTTGTTGAACAATGTACCAACCAGGGCAGCACATTAGCTGATCATATTGCCACAGAAGTGTTTCCTCCCAAAGAGGAAGGAGTTGAAAGATAAGAAGGGTTACAGGTAGGCACAGAATGAGCTGCTAGGCAAACGTGGCAAAACATTGAACTGAAATGCATTGAGAATCACGGTATCTGAGAAGCTAGCAGTAGGATTAAGGATGGCCAAAGAGAAAATTCAGTCTTCCTTTGACCAAAGACTAGAGCAAAGCTGTTCTTTTCCTACCCTACGAATGGTTAAGAGGAAAGAGAGAAACCACTGGCCTGTCTATTGACAAGCCAATGGGATATGCGGGGTCTAAACAGGTTGTTTCTTAGCAAGGCAGTTAGTGGCAGGCACTGGAACTCTTAACTTCTCAGAGCCTCTAACCACTACACAACCCAGTTTCTCTAGCCCTCAAAAGTGATCTCAAGTTCCAGTACTCTACAGAAGGCAGCATGGTGTAGACAGGGTTTCCCAAACTTTAGCCTGCATCAAGATTCCCTGGAGAGCATCTAAAAACAGAGATTCCCAGGCCCCACACCAGAATTTCAGATTCAGTAAGTCTGGGGAGGGCCCAAGAATTTGTATTTCTAACAATTTCCCAGTTGATACTGATGCTGCTGGTCTGGGGACCATTCTTTGAGAACCATTGGTGTAAAGGAAAAACAAAGACTTGGGAGTAGGCAGACATGGATTCTGGTCCCAGTTCTTCCATTTCCTGTGTGTCTTTGAGTGAGCCACTTCTTTGAGTTTTGGTTTTCTCATCTAGCAGAGCAAATAATGGCAGATACCCATACTAAGCACTTGTCAAGGGCTGGCTCTCCAAATATCACGGACACAACCTGTTGATAAGACAAAGGTATGTTTATTGTTTGCTGTGGCAAGGCAGATAACCAGCTAGGCAGAGCCTGGGTGATGTCTCTGAGGGGAAAGAGCAAGGTCAGATTTTATTGAGAATTGGAAGTGTGGTTTAAGGTACTCTTTCAATGAGGGGGCTTTTTTAAAAAAATTGAAGTATAGTTGACTTACAATGTTGTGTTAGTCTCAGATGTATAGCAAAGTGATTCAGTATTTCTGTTTTATATATAAGTTCATTTGTATCTTTTTTTTTTTTTAGATGCCACATATAAGTGATATCATATGATCTTTGTCTGGCTTACTTCACTTAGTGTGATAATCTCTAGGTCCATCCATGTTGCTGCAAATAGCATTATTTCATTCTTTTTTATGGAGTAATATTCCTCAGTGGGGGAGCTTGATTAGATAAGGATAGTAATACAATAATTTAGGATTGGAAGCAGCAAGAAAAGGATTTTGAGGTGAGGAATTTGAAGATCCTTAGGGTATTAACTGACTATTGATGCTTCCTGTTGAAGAGGTGAAACTTCTTTTTGGGAAGTTCCTATAATGCACAGTTGAGTGATTTACCTGGGCAAGAGTCTTCTGGCTTAGTTAAAGCTATGATAATGAGGACAGTGGAGTAGTAAGTTCTGTTAATGTATTGTTGAAAGTAAGGGGTATGTGTGTGTGTGTGTGTGTTTGGGGGAGAGGAAGGGTTAGGTAGTTCTAGTCCTCAGTTTCCAAGCTGTGTGTGTGGGATAGATGATTTCTATTCTCACCCTCAACTCTTGAACTTATTGCTTGGATGAACACAATGAATGCTCATCTTTTATTTTAGGTATTTTCTCCAGGCTAGAACACAATGGGATATAACCTGAGGACACTATCTGTGTGAGATTCTACAAGTTCATTATTGTTGAGTTACATTGTGTGTCAATGCCAAGATCCACCCCCCCCACGCCCAAATTTGAATGTGTGAAGTGTCATTGCATATAGATGACCCTCAGGTCACCCAGAGCTGAGAAACTTCTCTTCAGAACAGTTGCATCTGGAGACTTATCGGCAGGAATGGCATCCATTCCTTTGTTGCATTTTAGAATATTTTGGAGTGAAGATAGATAACAACTTTGAAATAACAGTCAGGCCTTTGTTTCCTGAGGGTAGAGCCTCCTAGAAGTGGTGGACCCCTTGGTCATGACCAGATGAGGGATGCATTGATGTGGACTGCTTTCCATTTACTAAGAAGTTCATATTCTTTAATGTGTTTCTTATTTTACAAATACAAAATAAGTGTCACTGATCACTCAAGTTTTATATAACATTTTAGGAAAAAAAGGACAGATTTGGTCTCTAAAGGGTCAGAGTGCAGAATGAACTATAGATTTAACTGATATCTTTAATAACAATAAAGGTATATTCCGTGAATTAAATATGAGCTAAAAAAATAAAACCTCCAATTTAATCTCAACACTCTGATATTGTGCAGCCAACTCAAGCAATATTTTCTAGGAAATTATTTTAGCTTTTCTATTGGTGAACTACTTTTGTCTCCAGGTATTTGATCTTATTTGGCAAAAAGAAAAATTTGGGGCTAATGGAAGAGTGGCTTTGAAAGCATAGGAATGGTGCTGCATTACATGCTTTTTATTGTAAAAATAAAAAAGATATGTTTAAGATCTTGGATAGTACAAATTTAGTGTGAACTTTAATAACCAAATACTAGCTGAAAGAAAGCAGGCCTAATTGTTTAGACAGCAAGAACCTGAATTCATGAAAAATAAGAAATATAGACTGTATTTTTAAGAAAGAGGACATATAGTAAGTGGAGATAGTACAGTCTAATTACACTTATTGAAATTCATACCAGTTACAGCATTATGCTAGATCCTGGGAATCTAAAGGTCAGGAACAGTATCAGTGCTTGTTCTTGAGCTCATTTTTTAGAAGGGGAGACTGAGGTGAAAACATGAAAGTCAGAATATAGCAAGTGCTATGGTAGAAGGGGTTACAAAATGCTGGGGGTCGGTAGAAGGTTTCAGGAAGAGATCATGTATTAGTTATGTATCGCTGTTTAACAATAACCCCAAATGTAGTGCCTTTGAACAATAAACACATAGCTCCTGAGGGTCAAGAAACCTGGAGTGGCTTAGCTGGGTGGCTCTGGCTCAGGGTCTGTCACGAGGTTGCAGTCATGATGTTGGCCAGGGCTGCTGAAATCTGAAGGCTTGACTGGGGGAGGATCCACTTTCAAGGTAGTTCATTCACATGGCTCTTGGCAGGAAGCCTCAGTTCTCTGCCATGGAGGTCTCTCTATAGGGCTACTCATACCATGGCAGCTAAACCCATCCCAGAGTGAGGGATCTAAGAGAGAGGAAGGCAAAAGCCACAATGTCTTTTATAACCTAGCCTCAGGAGTGACATTCTATTATCCTCCATAGCCTATTGATCATGCAGATCAACCTGATACAGTGTGAGAGAGATGTGACCTCCAAGAGGCTGGGATCATTGGGGGCCATCCTGGAGAATGGCTACCACGATACTACCTAACTCTAGTAGAAGTTCCTAGGGAATATACTTTGATAAACTGTTATTCAAAATACTTTTTAGTTAATTGATAAACTTAACTGATAATTTTTAACTGGAATATAAATGTCTGTATACAAAAGGAGAATAATAATACTAGCCAATATATATTGAACTCTTTCTATAGGGCTGGTACTGTCAAAGTACTTTCCATGTGTCATCTCATTGAGGGACAGTACAGCATAGTGTTTAAACATTTGAATTATAGAGCCGCATAGGCTTTTTTTTTTTAATATTGGCATATTGGGGCATATTACTTAACCAATCTGTGCCTTAGTTTTTTTATCTATAGGCAGAAGGAATAGCACATCTCTGGTAGGATTGTCTTGAGAATAAAGTAAGCCCAGACACCATGCTCTCCCCTAATTGTTGGAACACTTAGGTCCCAAAACCCATATTTTTTTTCCCCTTTTCTTCATTTATTTTTTACCCATGGGAAACTGCAGGGCATGAGCACCACATTAGACTGACCCAGTGGGAAGCAAGGAAGTCTCAGTTCAGAGTTGGATGTCCTCTACAAAATAATCTGGTCAGCTCCTATAATGCCAGTCATCTAGGCTGTTTCAAGCTGTCAGTCTACTATTATGTTCACTCCTGCTGAAAAAAAAGAAAAAAAGAGAAAAGGTGGATAACCTCATAGACTATTGGGCAAGTATCTGACTACTCCCTAGGGAAGGCAGTTGTGCTCAGTGGCTGGGAGCAACCCACACTTTTTCCATTCGACGTTGAAGCTGGCCAGTAAGCCACCCTAGGTGTCCCTCTGACCTCATGCCCTACGACTGAGGACATTCTCTGTTTTGGCGCTGGCACCCCTTGAAGTCCCACCTTCTATTCTCATGTGCATCAATCTGGTTGAATTCAGCTCCTGTCATTTTTATCTCTTTAGCATTTGTCAAAATGTTACTGCAGGACCACCTCTATCCCCGAAACTATTTTTATATTTAGAAAATAGAAACCTTGGATACCAGTGCTGGCTCCTCCTCAGCTAGGTCATCTGCCCAAAGCCTTCCCAGGTTACTGCAGGCATGCCATTGCATCCACATATCACTCTGAATTGTGAAAACAGCTTTCCCAAACTAAACAATCAAACGTCCCAGACAAGCTTATCTGAATTTGTAAAGGTCTCTGAGGATGTTCCTTTCCTTTTCTTGTGCACAGTTATTTAAAAATAAATGGTAAGGGGCTTCCCTGGTGGCGCAGTGGTTGAGAGTCCGCTTGCTGATGCAGGGGACACGGGTTCGAGCCCCGGTCCGGGAGGATCCCACATGCCGCGGAGCAGCTGGGCCCGTGAGCCATGGCCGCTGAGCCTGCGCATCCAGAGCCTGTGCTCAGCAACGGGAGAGGCCACAACAGTGAGAGGGCCGCGTACCGCAAAAAAAAAAAAAAAAAAATGGTAAGGACTTATAATGGCAATGAGGGGAAAATTGCATTTAGAATGATTCCCCCCACCTCCTACTTTCTACCCCCCACTCTCCTTTGGAAATGACATTGTTAAGGCCCTTTTTTTTTTTTGAGATTAAGTGTTTTTTAAAAATTTTTTTAAACATCTTTATTGGAGTATAATTGCTTTACAATGGTGTGTTAGTTTCTGCTTTACAACAAAGTGAATCAGCTATACATATATCCTCATATCTCTTCCCTCTTGCGTCTCCCTCCCACCCACCCTCTCTATCCCACCCCTGTAGGTGGTCACAAAGCACGGAGCTGATCTCTCTGTGCTATGCGGCTGCTTCCCACTAGCTATCTGTTTTACATTTGGTAGTGTATATATGTCCATGCCACTCTCTCACTTTGTGTTAAGACCCTTTAAAATGTACGTGAGAAACACCAACTACTCACCAGGGATTAAGCTTCAAATGAGAACCGAGTAAGAACTGCATTAGTCAAGTAAACCCTCATTAATTGATGGCTGCCTATTGGGCTCCTATACTTACCTTTTTATGATGAATGGCAAGATTTACCATCACCAAGATAAAGGGCGTATCTGAAGTTTGAGCAGCCTCCACCTTTCCCGGGGAGGCTGCCATCCCTGGCCCCAGTTCCTACCTGCTGGCAACACAACATCTATAGTCAGCTGTCCACAGTTGGGGTGAGATTGGGGCTGGGAGGCCAGAGCAAGCTCCTGGTTCACATCTTCTAAGCCCTCTTCTTCCCTTTGTTGAAACTTCTCAAATTGTCTCCTTAGAGAAATCTGCTTAAAATCATTTCCCTGTCCCTACAGGCAACCATCCATCCAGTCTAGCCACTCCCTATGGATTTTTTTCATAAACGAATGAGAGCATCTTTCTTCACAAAAAGAATATAAAAGACACAAGGGTGTATGTATCTGTCCATCTTATTGCCTTCAGAACCACACAGTTTGAGGAAATGACCCCATTCTGAGACTTTGCACTGTTGTGAGTTAGGGGTGTGCTCAAGATTGTGGGCTCTGCAGTGGGACATTTTGGTTCCAATTCTGCCACTTAGTAGAAGTGCTATCCAACCACCCTAAGCCCTATTTTCTTCACTGGTAAAATACAAATAATCATGGTGTTTACCTCATGGAGTTGTTGTTAAGTTTATGGAACCATATAAAGCATCTTGGAAGTGCCTGGAATATATAAGCACTCAGTATTCCACTTATAATTATTAATAAAAAAAAGTCCATCTACACTCAAGGTTTCTTCCTGAGGCCTTGTGGGAAGGTGTGACTGAAGCTATCTCACTGTATTCTATTGCTACAGCTAATAATGCAGGCACCATTTTATCCATTATTATTAACAATTCATATTTTAGGTGTGAAAATTGAACCTAAAGTGGTCAAGTGACTTGCCCAAAGTTGTCTCATGTCAGAGCTGGGACTCAAACTGATTTTCTCAAATTCCACCTGAGTGCCAAGCTCAGGGTTTAACATTAAATCATAGTTTCTTTAGCAAGGTAGATGGATATGTAGGAAAACAAACAACAACGACAGCAACAACAAAACGATCATAAAATGTAATGAGTACTATAACAGGGATACACATAAGTTGTGTTAGTAACTCAGATCAGAGAACAGTTAATTTGGGGGTGAGGAAGGGGTGGAGGTTAGAATGGGGTGAAGTTATGGAGGCTCTGAAGGATAGTTATTGTTGTCTTATCTAGCAGACTTCTGGAAGAAGAGGTCACAAATTGGGCTGCTTGCAGACATTTTATTTGTCCTTCAAAGTGTTTAAAATTATTTTGAATTAATTGCCAACATTTAACAACAGGAGATTGCACATAAAAATAGAAATTTCTAGCTTCTCTTGGAAAATCAGATCTGTTGACATGGTTGGCCATAGTTCCATGCACTGTCAGTTGGCTGCTTCAGCCTGGGCTGACCTCCGTCACTGTCCCCACTGGGCCTCTTCTTGACCCTTGAAAAAGGTCAAGAAATTGAGAAGATAAGATTTTCATAGGCACATCAACAACTAAGCATGAAAATTTAAAGTGCTAGAGGGGCAAGAACAATCTTTGTTTACTTAAGTAGATTAAAATAGTCAAGAAATCTACTCTTTGTTGACTAAACATATCCTTTCCTACTTAGATTCCAAGGGACCATACACTTTGGTCCAGTGTATGTCTATATGTGATTAAAACAAGGGAAAGAAAGTTGGAAACCCTGTGGAGACTGTGGAGGTATTGAAGTGAATTCAGAAAGAATATGCTTCTGAAAAGGGCTGTAATAAAGTAGGAACTCTAAGGCTTGCATGCCACCATGTTTTCTGGCTTTGCTGATTGCTATTAGACATACATTAATAAAAATTAATTAACTAATTTATAACTTATTCTATTTTTTCAAATTTCCATAAATGAACATACAATTTAACATAGGGGTTTCAAGCATTTTTGACCATGACCCACAGTATGAAACACATTTTTCATCACACACATGCATATACATTCATCAGTGCATAGGCACTTGGGTTGCTTCTACCTTTTGGTTACTGTGAATAATGCTACTATGAACATGGATGTACAAATATCTGTTCCAGTCCCTGCTTTCAATTACTTTGGATATATACCCAGAAATGGAATTGCTGGATCACACTTCTATTTTTAATTTTTTGAGAAGACAATGATTTTTACAAAGATTACAGCTACTGTGAAATAATGTACTGCATTAGAATGTGTATCTGTGTTTCCATTGCTTACCAGCACCCTGCCAAGTTTGCAAGTAGGAATTCTCAAAGAATTTTGTTACCATGGTTGTGAGGAGCACAGGATTCTGTAGAGGCATTATTAGAATAGAACCAATCTCTGAGAATTATCTGCCCCTCAGTGATGAATAAATGAACACTCATTAAGAAGCTCAGTATGATGATTGAGAAATTGCCTCTGCCTTCTGTGTTAAAACATACACATTTATTAGTCTAGTCTATTTCATGTCATGACTATAAAATCTTTACAAATGCTACTTTTCTCCAAGTGCTAAGCAGTCTCAAAAAAGAGCAAAAAATGAGGAAAGGTCCTAAATCCCAATCAGAGCCATCTATATTTACATTAAACAAGATAGAAAGCCCCAATAAAACCAAAAACCCCAACTCTTATTTCTAAAATTACATTCGTAATGCAGGTTCACTGTGGGATAATTAAAAAATTATAGAGACATAAAAATAAAAAAATTGAAACTATCTGTAATCCCACCCCCTTTTGTTAAATTCTTCCAGGTTATTTTCTAGGCATAAATGCATTTTGTGTAATTTTGAACTATAAAATAGGGTCACACTATAATTTATTGTTTTGTAACTTGTTTTTTCCCAATAGTATATTGTACATGTATTTGCATGTCATATGTTTTTTCATGATATGATGTTTACGATCACAAACTATCCACCTTATGGATATCATTTAATTAGTTTTTTCGATGTTGTATTATTGGACTTTTTTCTTTGAAATTTTATTTTGCTAATATGACAATGAATATTTTCACAGCTAAATTTTTAATTTCATCTGTACTTTTTCAGGATAAATTTAAAAGATAATATGGCTTCTACAAATGGTATGTTTAGACTCTTATTTTTTCAAAAAGAAAATATTTGAATGTTTTTCAATATAGAAAGTAATGTATGAATAATATAGGGACTTCCCTGGCAGTCCAGTGGTGAAGACTCTGCCCTTCCATTGCAGGGGCTCGGGCTCCATTCCTGGTCGGAGAACTAAGATCCCGCATGCCACACAGCACGGCCCCCCCGCCCCCACAATAAAAAGATAGTATAAATTTATTACAGGTTTACAGGTTTGCATATTACAAAATGGAATAAAAAGAAAAATTAAAATTGCTCCTAGTTCTCAAGGTAATAGTTGTTAACAATTTAGTGAACATCTTTTAGATTTTCAATGCATGAATACAAACACATATTTACAAAAATGAGATCTGACTCTACATTTGTTTGGCAGGCTTATTTTTTAACTTGACCAATGGTGGATTTTTTTCCATGCTGTTAAATACTCTTCTACAGTATAATTTTTGATGGTTTCAAACTATTTCTTTGTGGAGGAGGAAAAACGTTTTTTTTTTTTTTTTGCAGTACGCGGGCCTCTCACTGTTGTAGCCTCTCCCGTTGCGGAACACAGGCTCCGGACGCGCAGGCTCAGCGGCAATGGCTCACAGGCCCAGCTGCTCCACGGCATGTGGGATCTTCCCAGACCGGGACACAAACGCGTGTCCCCTGCCTCGGCAGGCGGACTCTCAACCACTGCGCCACCAGGGAAACCCAGGAGGAAGACCTTTTTCTCCACCCTTTTAGGTTCTATCTCTGGGTGGGGGGGGGGGGGGGGGGCTGAGAATTTAACTGAAAAAAGATAGTAAAAGAAAAAAAAAGATTTTTTATTCATGTTATGTGCATGGGAATTCACAGAAAATTGTGACTCAAGGAGGTGATTAGAATTTGGGGCTTATATACCATCATGATAGGGAAGAAAATGGGAAAAAGGGTACTTTTGGGAAAAACAGATGACTTTTGGGGAAGGTAAATGAGCCTTTATGAGGATAGGTAGGAGATATGCTAGTTTAGAGACGATGTCTATTTAGGTGGTTTCTTATCTGGTGCTATCTCCAGTGATAGGAGTCAATCTTTCCTGGTTTCCTGGAGGGCACTTATGACAGTTGAATTCTTTTGGGAGCCTCTGCTTTTAGTCAGATAAGGACAATTCAGAAAAGGAAACTCTTCACAGTGGTCTATTCAGAATTCCTTCACCAGTGTGGCACATATATACAGTGGAATATTACTCAGCCATAAAAAGAAATGAAATTGAGTTATTTGTAGTGAGGTGGATGGACCTAGAGTCTGTCATACAGAGTGAAGTAAGTCAGAAAGAGAAAAACAAATACCGTATGCTAACACATATATATGGACCCTAAAAAAAAAAGGTTCTGAAGAACCTAGGGGCAGGACAGGAATAAAGACTCAGATGTAGAGAATGGACTTGAGGACACAGGGAGGGGGAAGGGTAAGCTGGGATGAAGTGAGAGAGTGACATGGACATATATACACTACCAAATGTAAAATAGATAGCTAGTGGGAAGCAGCCACATAGCACAGGGAGATCAGCTCAGTGCTTTGTGACCACCTAGAGGGGTGGGATAGGAAAGGTGGGAGGGAGATGCAAGAGGGAGGACATATGGGGATATATGTATACATATAGCTGATTCACTTTGTTGTACAGCAGCAACTAACACACCATTGTAAAGCAATTATACTCCAATAAGGATGTTAAAAAAAAAAAAGAATTCCTTCACCATATTTATATTACCCAAGTCAATCCCAGTTTCTGCAGCCTCTGCTAAGGGGAACTGACCCACCCACAGCTCCTTGTAACAGGGTGGGGCTCCCCTCCTCTCCTGCTCCCTCCCAACCAGCCACCAGCTAATTGGAACAAGACCAGGTACCTGACCATGGATAAGCACTATGTTATGAGGGGGCCTGGGGCACCATCTTTGCTCTGACATGGAAAAGCTGAACCAATCATGATCTCATTATTAGATTTGAGATAAGAAACAAGTAGAAAGTTGAGCTGTTCACAGTGGATACATAGCTTGAAGATGCGTGAAGGAGAGACAAGAGGGAGAGTAGTTACCTTGAAAGGTCATAAATAGGTCAGTTGACATTATAGGGAAGCAGGATGTAGGCAGTAAGACAAGCTATGAAGTTGACACAAATAGGTAGAATAAAGAGTAGTGTTTTTTTTTTATTTGTATGTTTTTAGTATTTATTTATTTATTTAGACTGCGCCGGGTCTTTGTTGTGGCACGTGGGATCTTCGTTGCGGCATGTTTAGTTGCAGCACGCAGGATCTTAGTTGCAGCAGGCATGTGAGATCTAGTTCCCCGACCAGGGATCGAACCTGGACCCCCTGCATTGTGAGTGTGGAGTCTTAGCCACTGGACCTCCAGGGAGGTCCCAAGAGTAGTGTTTTAGAGTAGAGACTTTGGAGTCTGATGAGAATTTGAATTCTGACAGTTCTACTTAAATGGTATGTGACTTGCACCATTTAATCTTCTGAGCAGTAGTTTCCTTATCAGTAACACGTGGATAATAATATATCTGTTACTGAGTTGTAGAAAGAATTTATTGAGGTATTATAGGTAGGGTTCTTAGCACACAGTCTCTGACACATAGAAGCACTAAATAAATGAAGTCTATTATAACTATTTCTTCCCAAATATATCATATATTTGATATTCTTCCTGTACTATATTTTGAATCTCTGGCATTTAATATATCAGTTAATGAATAAGTAATTAATGTTTGTATATTATGTTCCAGAAAGCTTTTGTGTTGAAGTATGGATTTTTTTTATTGACCAGAGTTCTGAAATAACCAAATCAGTTTTCTAACCTACAACTTTCTTCTACTTTTAAGGATAAAAGGAGATTCTACCAAGACTGCTCATTTAATTTGGGGCATATGCAGCTTGACTTTTCTCTCCCATAGCCTGTTAAAGTTTTGAACTCACACAATAAAAAGGATTATTAGCTATGAAATGCCAGTTGGCAACTGGGTAGACAGCATTCCCACAGAATTGGAGGTTTCTTACCTTTTTCTCTTAGAAAGGAAGTGCCTAGAATTTTCCCTCTTGCTGGAATGGTACAAAAGAGGGTGGGGGATGGATTTAGTTTTTAGTCATGTCAATTTTCCAACTCTTCGCATCCCCTCCCTACCAGATAATTAAGGACCATGTGACATGTATAAATAGCTTCGGCTGAGAACATCCTCATATCTTTGCCCCTCTCGTCATTGAGCAGTGCCCATAACTGATGTTGCAATTAGAGTACTGATTTAGCTCTGAGAGACACATTGCCGATGATCCGCTGAGGAGGATGGTATTTATATCAGTACTGACTGATGAAGACTTTGTCAACTGTACCTTTGGCAGATCATTTGATAGCATGCTCCTGGGTTAATCTACTTCTCATTATAACCGATGATCCATGATGATGTATTTTCAGAACCACTCATCTTACACAGGGTACCACAATGTGGAACAGATGTACGTAAATGCAGACAATTAAGGAAATTCTCAATCCAAAATGTAGAGCTCAACAGAAGAACTGTAGAGGTCAAGGCATTTAGTGATTTACTGGGGCAAGTTTGGTATCATTTGTGCCAAGAGGAATTCACACTTCTGTACTTCAGGTTTAACTGTCTATTTTGACATAAGAGAAAGGAAATGAAAATAGATTGACTAGTTAGGTTTACCATAGAAATGTCAGGCAATTTGAATTTGTCTTTTTTCATTTCTTAGATGTTATGAGTGCTTCAAAATCATAACATATTCTCAGGTCAAGTAAGTAATACAGAATCAGAAATTCTAGGATTATATGATTAGAGTTAAAAGCCAGTGATTAAATGTCTATTTATTATCTATCTATCTATCTATCTATCTTTCCTTACTGAAAGATGAGTAGTGGAAACACAGATAAGGAGGTGGGCTCACTCTCTTCCTAACTCTGTCCTTAATGGCTAGGAGGTGCGACGTTATAGTCCTTTAGTAGAAAGCTTCACCTTTGCCCTCTTCTTTGATATGGAGAATTGATTTTTGCAATCCGTTGTGAACAGCTTTGCAGACATAGATAGCTTCATGTCCTTCCTGATTTTCCAGCAACCCCAAGTAGATTACCACCTCTCAGCCTTTCCTACCTAAAAATATTTCTGTTGATCCAACATGCTCCAGGAGTCTAGATGATGTTTCAGTATGGAAAGTCACTGCTCAGTATACACTGAGTCCCTGAGGCTGCAGGGAAGTCCTCTTCCTCTCCTTTTACGGTTCCCTTCTCTCAGGACCAACCTCTTATTCCTCTCTGATTCTGGCTCAGGTGCTCAGCCAGTTAGATGGGCCCATTGGAGGTGGGGATGTGGGAAGTAGTGGGGATTCTTACTCTTAAGAGAAAGGGCAGAATGAAAATGGCAACTTCTGGTCTAGTCTCAAAGTGAAACAGCTACCAAACTAATTCTTCCCTTACTGGTTTTGACCCACTCTAAGAAAACTTCTGTGTAGTTTTGTGTCTTTCTTCTCTCTGACCACAGACCCACCATATTGTTCTAACTTGTATGGAATAAGATGAAGAGAATGAAAAACTCTGGGTTACTATATAATCAAATCCTTTTCTGTCTTCTTTAAATGTCTGCCTCCCTTGTGACTACTGTCTATGAGCTAAGGACCATCTCTACACTCATCTCAGAAATGTCTGATGTAGCCCCTTGGTAGGATAAAAAAAATAAGCGGGAAATCAACATGTGATTTAGGACTTTTATCCAGAATATATAAGAACTTTCAAAACTCAGAACTAAGAAAAAACCCTAATTTAAAAAATTGGACAAATAACTTGAAAGGAAACTTTAAAAATATATAAATGCCCAATAAGCACATGAGAAGATGCTCAACACATTAGAGGAATGCAAATTAAAACCAAAATGAGAAGCTACACACATAAAAGAGTGGCTAAAAATAAAATAAAATAAAATAACAAAAAATAAAACTTGAAATACCGAGTGCTGATGAGGATGCAGAGTAACTCGAATGCATGTCCATTGCTGGTGGGAATGCAAAATGATATAGCCATTTTAGAAAATAGTTTGGCATTTCTTATAAAATTAAATACACTTAACGTGTGACTCAGTAATCCCACTTTTAGGTGTTTACCTAAGCTAATTGAAAACTTATGTTATACAAAAACCTGTATGCAAATGTTTATAGCAGCTTTGTTCATAAACACCTAAAACTAGAAACAACCCTAATGTCCTTCAACTGGTGAATAGTCCATATGATGAAACCCCACTGAGCAATGAAAGGAACTAACCTGTGATACGTGCAACAATATAGATGAATCTCAAATGCATTATGCTAAGTCAAACAATCGAGACTTAAAAAGCCAAAAATCGTACCATCTGATTCCATTTATATGACATTTGGGAAGAGGCAAAACTACAGAGACAGAAAAGAGTAGTAGTTGTCAGGGGCTGAAGGGGACAACAAAGAACCATAAGGGAACTTTTTGTTTTTATTTTATTCTATTTTTCTTTGCTTTTTGGCCATGCCATGTGGCATGTGGGATCCTAGTTCCCCGACCATGGATCGAACCCATGCCCCCTGCATTGGAAGCATGGAGTCTTAACCACTGAACCTCCAGGCAAGTTCCAAGGGAACTTTTTGAGATGGTTGAAATGCTCTATATCTTCGTGGTCATGGTTATATCACTGCATGCATTTGTTAAGACTCATAGGATCGTACACTAAAAGGTGTGAACTTTACTATGTGTAAATTATACCTCAATAATTTTAAAAAAGGAATGCCCATAAATAAAATAGAAGACAAAGATAAATGGGATCAACCATGGCAACTTACTTCTTTAAGAAAACTAAGAAAATTAGACAAACCCTGATATTAAGTAGGGTTGCCAAAACTAGCCAGCGAGAGAGGTGGAGCATGTAGGGTAACAGGCCCATCCAAGGCAGCCTCTCTTAGGTCCCTCTGAGGTTCAGGACTGCAGAGGAGAGTGACAGTGACGAAGCGCTAGGAAAATAACACCTACCAGGAAGGGTTAAAGGAGTTGAGATTACTTTCCCTGGCAACGAGAGGCCAGAAAGATGATTTAATAGAAGTCTTTGAGTTTCCAGGCCTTCTTGACAGTTTGATTACAGTGCCATTTAGCAGGGGTGAACAGCTTCAGGGGTCTTTAGCACATTATAGTGGAATTGTGTCCATGGAGTTAATGGTTTCAGTAGACAGGGAAGTCTTCTCTGAAAGGGAAAGTACTTGTATTGTCCTATAGAATGAGAATGTGCCTGAAGTGCACTGAATAGCCATGCGGCTTGGAGCCTCTGTTTCCTCATCTATAAAATGGACACAGTGTTACCTACTTATAGTTTTATAGAGAGGATTCAAATCAGATGGCTTATGAAAAGTTCCTGGCCATCCTCCTCTTTCCCAAAGTCATTCTTCTTTTCCTTTCCTAATTGAAAGCTGCAAGCATTAACATTTTGAAGATAATAATATTAAAAAACTAACAATTTATTTTGCTTACTATATGCCAGATGCTCTTCTATGCTTTTCATACGTATTAACTCATTTAATCATCTCAGCAAGCTGTGGAAGGAGGTATTATTATTATCTCCATTTTACAGATTTGGACACTGAGGAACAAGAGAAGGAGTTGCAGTTGTATCTACTTGTTGAGATAAAATGATGCTTTTTGTGGATTTGTCTCGCTCTTGTGTTCTTTTTTCTCTTAGTAGCATTCTTTCACTTATGTTGCCTTTTATACTTGACAAAAGTACTTTCAAAAGACGTATTTTAGTTGCAACCATAGGAATTTTGGTCTGAAGTAGTAGTGATGCATATGTATTGTTGAAGTTTAATGGTGATAGTTTCTAGAAAGTTCTAGGAAGAGTTAAATGCTGATGTTCTGAATTCCATATTTTAGTTTTTATTTTCTATACCTCTTATAAAATTCCCTCTTTTCTTTCTTGATTCTTACTGACACTTCAAGGCCCAGGTGAAGGTCCCACCTCCCTACTCAGTGACATTTATGAAGTGCTTGGCATGTGCTGGGCATCAGCTTTTCTTCTCTGACACCTGAGGGAGTGTACTACCACCTGTCTTTACAGCGAGATTGCAAAGATGAATGGACCCTGCCTCTGAAGAATTTACTGTCTAGTTGGAGAGCGGACAGTTGCATGACTTACTTGATAGCACAGTATGATAAGTGCAAAAGTGGGCAACTGTAGGTTCAAATGGAGACAGTGAATGAGTCCAGGGACTTACTCATTCTCCTGAAATAGGAAGAGCAGGGAAGAGGAGAGTAAAAGGTGAGACAGAAGAGAGAAGATGAAGAATAGTCATCTGCCAAGAATAAGGGCATTGGGGATGGAGTTGTGGGCCTGAAGAAGTAAGGACGTTTAGGGACAGTAGTTACCATGCAGAATAGAAAAGGAGTCAACTCAGAATGAGTTAAAACAATGATTCTCAACCTGGTGCACAGTAGACCACCTGTATTTAAAAAAATACCAGTATTTGCTTCCCATCCCAGAATTTCTGTTTCAGTTGATTTGGTTGGTAGGGTTCCACTACTGGTGTTTTTAGAAAGTTCCCAAGTGATTCTAATATAAACTGGGGCTAAGAAACACTGAAAACAATTGCTGAATAGTGCTGAGAGGCTCATGCCCATCCTGCCTAAGTAAATTTCTCACTATTACTTACTCTCATATTCATTCACTTGTTCATTCAAAAATGTTTATTGAACACCTACTATGTGTCAGGTGCCTCACTAGACAATGAAAAGGTCTTCTTATTGCATTGATTTTTATTTCCCTCCTGTTTTGACACTCATATTGTGGATTAAATCCTTTTCAAAAGTATAATAGAAGTCAAGATACTTGAACACTTACTTATATTATTGAAATTTTATAATGTCTGCTTGTGGTAGCCCTGTCCTTATTATGTCCCACATTTGGGACATATGAGGCACAGAGATGTGAAGTAACTTGCCTAAGGTCACACAGCTAGTAGCTGGCAGAGCTGAGAGGCTCCAGAATGTTGTCCTTAACTGCTCTGTTGCACCTACCTCTGTGCTGAGCCCAAAGACAGTGCTTCATAAATGTCTTGAACCCTTAGAAATACTGAAAACACTGTTAGCCAGATAGCTTTAAAATGATGGAGGATATCTTGTCTCAAATGTATACATTTCACTGGCCAGTTTGCAGTCACAATGGTCACATCTTGTTGCAGGTGAGGATGAGAAATGCAGTCTGGCTGTATGTACAGGAGGAAAGGACAAAAAGGTGAGTGAACAACTAGGAAGTCTTTGCTACAGTCTTCTCTGGTATAATACAAGTTTTCAATTTAGTGTAGTCAAATATGTCACTTTTTTCCTGTGTAAGTTATGCATTTGGTGTCTTATTTTAAAAATACTTCTCTATCATAAGGACATGAAGATTTTATGCTATATTCTTTTCTAAAAGATATCAAGTTTTGACTTAAACATTTAAGTCTCTAATCTACCTGGCATCAATTTTGGTATATGATGTGAGGTAAGGATTACATTTGTTCTCTTTATATCTGATGTTTTGGAGTTTCATGATACTGCTTTTTGGTATAGCTTTTTTCTTTTGTTCTAAAGTCTCTCAACCTGAAGGTTAATGTTCTTTAAACTCTGAGAAAATTTCCTGAGTTCTGTATTTGATAATTTTTGTTTTTTCTTTATGGAATTCTTATCAATATTTGAACTGGATTGATCTTTTATATATTCTGTTTTTCTCTCATATTATTCATCTTTATCTTCTGTTTTGCATTTGTGTGTGTGTGTTGTATTTGATTATCATCATTAATTTAATACTAATCACTATCATTTCATGCAGCATATTCTCAGGCCAACATTGACAAAGGCCATTCAAAAAAATGGATGTCACCATTTTGGCTGATGGTGACAACAAGAGTGCAAGCCACTAGGTGTTCTGGCAAACATGACCCTTGCCTCTCTGAAAACTTTATAGCAGATTCTGGAGGTAAAATCTGGTCTGTGTAATTTCAAGTCCAATGTTCATGTACTCATAAACTTTGCTAAGGCCTCTTTTTTGTGCAGAGTGGGTGAGAGAATATTCAGGAAGAGGCAACATAAACTGAGCCAAGAAGGCTGACAGAGGTCATACTGGGGCTTCACCACTGCTGTCAGTCATTCATTCTTTCCTTCACTCCTTGGACATTTGCCAGCCTCATGTGCCACAGACTTTAAGATTACAGATATTTCTAGTGGTCAGGAGCCCTCCAGTGTAGCCCAGGGCATGGGACATGGAAGGAAAATGGGTTAGGGAAGACAAGATAGACTTTATGATGCTGCAGTTGGGGAAGGGAGAGGGGATAAGTATATGTATATATGTGTGTGTGTATATACATATATATATATATATTTAGTCTTATTTTCCAACTGTTTTATGGGATTTTCATTTTTAGCAGCCCTATTTTTAATTTCCTCACAACTCTTTCTTGTTCTCTGTTCTTTTTTTAAAATAGCATTTTGATGCTGTTTTTATAGATGCAATATCTTTTTTAACCTTTCAAAAGATTCGAGTTCTCTTCGGTTTTCTATATTTTCTTTGTTTACTCTGAGATGCCGTTATCTGTTTGTTTTTCTTGGTGTCTCTCTATTATTAAAGGTCTGGTCACCTGTAGCACTTCATTCATAATTAAGCGTGAGCTGCTGGAAAGCAGAGTGGGAATGCTTCTGAGCTGGGTGGGGCTTGCTGTCCAATGGTAGTTGTTTTAGGGTGATTGGCAGGGACTTGGCTCAATGCTGGGAAACTTCCACATGCCAATCTATGGAGGTCTTTTCTCTGCAGCCATTCAGCTTTTCCAGGTAAGAAACCTCATAATTCCTGTCTGGAGAAAAAAGGGGCTGGCTACCAGGAAACTGTGTTCAGGCATGTTTAGGTGCATAATGTTCATAGATTAAGTGTTCCAAATACAGGCCTCTTCAATCAATCCCACTCTTTACTGTAATAACAATAGAAATGGCAAACTCTCATCTATAGCTTTCTTTGTGTCAGGCACTAATCTAACTGCTTTACACTGTTATTTACTTTATTAATTCCTTTACCCATTTAATCCTCCCCCCAAAACTTATGATATGATGGAAGAGGAGACTTAGGCACAGGGAAATTAAGTAACTTGCCTGAGATTGCAGGGCTACTAAGTTGTAAAGCCAGGATTTGAACCCAGGTCCTCTGACTGACCATAAGGCCTATGAAATGCTGCCTCCTTGAAAGAAAAATGACATAGGCTGGCATTCAGACAGTGTTATTTTTGAGGGAGCCACAAGACTATAAGCTCCATGCTGGCAGGGATTTTGTCTATTTTACTCACCACTGTTTGCCCAAACTCTAGCACAGATCAAAACAATAAGTTTTCATGGAATGAAAGAATATACAGTGCCTTTTGTACAGAAATGGCACGTGTCTCTCCTGGGAGTGGGCTCACTAAAGGAAGGGGTGGTACGTGTTCAGTACTGAGGCCTTCTGTGTTTCCTTTGGTTGCTAAAACTCATTTTTCCCTCTTGGCTGGGGAAAGAGAGTAGATCTGAGGTCGCAGGAGAGGTGGTCTAGGGCAGCAGTCTCCAGCCTTTTTGGCACCAGGGACCGGTTTCGTGGAATACAATTTTTCCGGACTCGGGGGTTGGGGCAGGCGGGGGGATGGTTCAGGCTGCAATGCAAGCGATGGGGAGTGATGGGGCGCAGCAGATGGAGCTTCGCTGGGTCGCCTGCCGCTCACCTCCTGCTGTGCGGCCTGTTTCCTAAAAGGCCATGGACCGATAGAGGTCTGCAGCCCCAGGGGTTGGGGACCCATGGTCTACGGCACATTTCTTCAGTTAAATGTCTTCATCTCCTTCCATAATTGGTTACCTCGTTCTTTAAGACTGCTACTATTACTTGGGAAGTGAGCTTATTAAATTTTTCTCAATACTGGGTACTATGAACATTCTTCTCATTAGTCATCATCTGAAGTTTGGAGCAACTTTTAGCTACCACCATTCCCAGTTAAAAACAAAAAGCAAAAAACAAAAAATTCCAAGGTTTGATTTTGATATTGTTGTGTTTGAATGAATGCTACTACCGTTCTTTTCCTTACAAAATGGCTCTAATTTTACAATGATTATACAAAGCATGAACTTCCTGAAATGGAGTGACCTGAAGGCAATGGCCATACACATGCTTCACATGCTTAAATGAAAAAAAAAAAAATTGGATCGTAATGTCAAGGATTTATTGCTGTTTTGACAATGTACTTATATCTTCCACTGAAATGTTTTTGTAAAAATGGGCCCATGCATAATCAGGATCTGAAGCTTTATTGCCAATGTCACTAATATTTATTGTAGTTGTGGAGCAGAAATGATTACCTTTTAATTTGAACTGCTTGTTTGCAATTCCAGACTTTTCAATGGCTTATGGTTAAGGAAAATACTTTTGGTGGATTTTTCTTGTTTTAGGAGGATAGCTATCTTAGTCCGTCCAGGCTATCATAATAGAATACCAAAGACTGGGTGGCTTATAACAACAGAAATTTACTTCTCACAGTTCTGGAGGCTGGAAGTCCAAGATCAAGTCACTAGCAGATTTGGTATCTGGTGGGAGCCCGCTTCCTGGTTTATAGATTACTGTCTTCTCACTGGCCTCACATGGCAGGAGGAATAAGAATGCTCTCTGGGATCCATTTTATTTATTTTATTTTATTTATTTATTTTGAAGTATAGTTGATTTACAATGTTGTGTTAGTTTCAGATGTACAGCAAAGTGATTCAGTTATGCATATATATCTATATTTCTTCAGATTCTTTTCCCTTATAGGTTATTACAAAATATTGAGTATAGTTCCCTGTGCTATACCGTAGGTCCTTGTTGGGATCCGTTTTATATGGGCACTAATTCCACTCATGAAGATTCTATCCTCATGACCTAATCACCTCCTAAAAGCCCTACATCCTAATGCCATCACACTGCAGGTTAGAATTTCAGCATATGAATTTGGGGTGTGTGTGTGGTGGATACAAATATTCAGTTCATAACAGTGGCTCTGATGATAGGTCTTTTTTTGTTTGCTTGCTTTGTTTTGTTTAATTAAAGAAAGCAATTCTCTGGAAGAAAACTGTGATACAAATGGGAAGACAAAAAAATTGCTTGAAAGTAATCAGCAGCTATCAGGAATTGCTTGATTAAAAATCACAGAAACCCATTTGATCTATGTTAAGCAAAATAGAAACATTTATAGAAAATTATGGAAGCCTAATATAGGAGAGTACAAAGGTTGATTGGAACCAGGACTGGAAAGTCAGAGCCTGAGAGCTCCCTGCCTCCCTCCCTCCCTCCCTCCCTTCCTTCCTTCCTTCCACATACCGCCCCCCCCCACCATGTGCCAAGCACTGTGGATACAGTGGAGAACTAGTCAGATGAGAGCTGTCTTGTTAAAGAGCTTATATTCTTGTAGAAGGAAATTGACAATAAGCAACCCAAAGTCAAACAAAAATAAGATTCTTATAAACAGGGTGGCCATAAAATTTGTTGGCCACGTTTGAGAGTGAATGAAATGCTAGTAATAGTCATGCTTGACAATAAGCATAAACCTGTCCAGGGTACACCGGAAATATCATGGGCAAAGGACTATGGAGAGGATTAGAAGAGGACCATGTGGTGACAACTGGGAGGCTACTTGAGACAGGTGATAAAAGGTGCTCTTATGTAAGCTGTGACCTGAACGACAGGAAGGAGCTGAGCATTGGAAGATGGCAAGGATGAGCCTCAGGCCGAGAGACCAGCTAGTGCGAGGGCTCTCGGGGAGGAGAGAACGTTCAGTACTAGTGTGGCTGGTGTGCAGTGGGAGACTGGTCAGGAATGGGATCAGAGATGCAGGCAGGGGCCATGTGAGATTGGACCTTCTAAACCTTAATAAGGGGTTTTGCTTTATTCAAAGCGTGATGGGAAGCCACTGGAAGGTTTTCAGCAAGGAAATGGCATGACCTGCTTCACCTTTTAAAAAGAACACTCTGTAATGTTATGTAGTTATGGTTTTTAAAAACTTGTTTGCAATTTTTATTGATCTTTCCTTTTGAAAGTTCTTTAAAGAACTTTGTATCTTTAAGAGATAGAAACGTATGCAAAATCATAGATCAAATGATATGGTATCTGGGATTTATCTCAAAATTAGAGATAGAAATGAAACAGAATTGTCCATGATTGGATACTTGTTGAAGGTGGGCACATGGAGTTTTGATTCACCATCAGTTTTTTTTTTTTTTTTTGGTTACTGTTGTCACTATTGTTACTATTAATATTGTTACAACTGTTTCAAACTTCTGTTTATGTTTGAAAATTTTTTATAGTGAAAGGTAAAAAATAAAAAAAGAGGCTCACTCTGGCTGCAGCTGTGTGAAGATTGTATTGTGGAAGAGTAAAGAGCAGGAGAGCCAGTCAGGTCCAGAAGAGTCCACCTGAGGTATGGTGATGGATGGGGTTAGGTTGGCTGTAGGGCAGACAGAGAGAAGTGGATGGGTTTGGGATGCATTTTGTAGCTAGAGCCAACAGGATCTACTGGTAGATGAATTGGGGAGGGGAGGGCAATGAGAGGAAACCAATGGTAACTCTTCAATTTTTAGCATAGCAACTGATTGGATTAAGATGTTATTGACTGGACTTCCCTGGTGGCGCAGTGGTTAGGAATCTGCCTGCCAATGCAGGGGACGCGGGTTCGAGCCCTGGTCCGGGAAGATCCCACATGCCGCAGAGCAGCTAAGCCCGTGCACCACAACTACTGAGCCTGCACTCTAGAGCCCACAAGCCACAACTACTGAAGCCCGTGTGCCTAGAGCCCATGCTCCACAACAGGAGAAGCCACCTCAATGAGACGCCCATGCACTGCAACGAAGGGTAGCCCCCGCTCGCCACAACTAGAAAATGCCCATGCACAGCAACAAAGACCCAACGCAGCCATAAATAAGTAAATGAATAAATAAATAAATAAATAAGATGTTATTGACCAAGATAGAGAAGACATAGGAGGAACATGTTGGGGTAGGGAGGGAGGAAACGTTCTCTTTTGACCACGTTAATGTGCCTTTTAGACATTGATGTGGAAATGTCAATAGGCAAGGCTGGAGGGGGGAGGAGAGGACAGGGATGTTGTATAAGACACCTCTTATGAGTTATTTCTGGTGCTCTCTGCCTCACCTGACACAGGAACCTTTGCGTTTTTGTTCTGCCTCTGTTGTTGGTTCTGTGTGGGCTCCCACTGACTTTGTGGGTGTAACCTGACAAAGTCCTGTTTCCCAGGTGCCTATCGTCTTCCATCCTGGGGATTCCCTGTTGATGCAGACCTGCTCAGTGCCTTTGTAGAAGCAATTAGGAAGTGAGGAGGAGTCTGTTCTCCATGGAGTAAACCTCTGGCCATTGGGGAATGGGAGGGAGGAAATAAATTCTTCCCTCTTCGTCTCTTTGAAAGCCAGTTCTAAGATGTCATCATTCATGTGGCCTTTTGGAAGCTGATCCTGGGAGATGAAGCAGTCAATCATGCTTGATCCCAAGGGGAAGGCAGATCCATAATGCACAATTATATTTGCTTTCCTACCTTTCCTGATCCAACTCTCCTTTCCCTCAATATTTGGAGAACAAAGAATAAGGTAGATCCAGTGAAGTTGTTGGAGATGAGGCAGCAAGGTAGAAGGTAAGCCAGGAGAAAGCCATGTCATGGAAACTTTGTGAAGTAGGTAATGCTCGTCTTTGCTGAATGCTGCAAACAGCCAAGTAAGAAAAGATTAGGAGAGGGATCCTTAGATTTGGCAAACATGGACATCATTAGAAACCTTGATGAGACCAGTCTTCATTGTGCAATGGGCAAGGAAGTGGACTGATGAGAGAGTATAAGATTAAACATTTTAAAAGTGGAGGAAGTAAACAGAGATAACCCTTTGCTCTGAAGAGGAGCAGAAAATGAAGTGGTTGCTGGAAGAGGATGTGTGGAAAAGGGAGGATCTTCCTTTTTTAAAGATGGGCAATAATTACTGTATATTCATGGGAATAATCCAGCAGAGGGGGCATAATCATGAGAGTGAGAAGCCTGTGGAAGGAAAATAGGGGATATAATTGAGGACTCAAATGAGAGGGCAGGTGGGCATGGGAGGGTTGGAGTTTGAAGAGGGGTGAATATGTACTTTGGAAATGGGAAGGGAAATAAACCAAGGATGTATAGAGGGGTCACTGGACAGTATTGAGGGCAAATTGAGATTTGTGGCTGCCACAAGTCCACTTGGATTGATGTCTCTCTTTCTCAGAGAACCTGCTTTGTTCTGTTTTTCCTCCCTTTGAAGACTGGCGTTTCTTCTCAGTTTAAGACAAGAAAGAGGAGTTCCGGAATTCTGGTCTCTAGGAGAGGTGCCCTAACAAGGATCTACTCCTGTACTCCTGGTCCCATCAGCTGTGGTAAGGAGCTGGGGTCATGGGTGAGGCACAGTTGTCAAAGAACAGGGTATGGATAAGGCAGGCACCCAGGAGGTGTTTATCCAACTTTCCTCACCTTCCGGATGTCCTGCTCATTAGAAGAGCCTGGAGAACAGGTTGGATGCATTTGGCTAAGTTGATTTTTTGGTTTGTTTGTTTCTTGGGGATATCCTTGCTATAGACACAGTGATCATAGTCAGACTGTGTTCTGATTTTAGTCTGGAGCATTTGCTTCAGGGAAACATCTTTATTAAACTCAGTCATTTCAAAGATTTTGTGTAGGATGAATAACAAATAGAGATAGAGTGTGTGTGTGCTCTTCCTGTGAGTGGTGTCTTGGTTCTTTCTGGATACAGGAAGATAAATCTTTTCTGTGAGAGAGGAATGTCATGCAGTGATTTGCTCACAGGAGCTGATGAGTTAATGGGCCATTAGGGGAATGTTTTGTGAGTCTCTTTTTAGTTGTCCTCCTGGCAGCATGGGGGCAGAGGAGTTCAGAGCTTAATGAATTAATGTTGTGGCCTTTATTACTACTGGCAAGTCTCTGGGCCATTGTATTTGTCCATGGTTGCCATGTTAGTCCTTCATCCAGGCTGAAAGGTTAGGAGCTCAAGCCTGTAGTCAGATCTGGCTCAGACCCCCACTCTGACATTTACTAGCCGAGTGGCCATAGGACATAATTAATATGCACCTTCTTTATGTGGTTCTTGGGAAGAGTAAATGAGCTGTGGTGTATAGAGGATTCAGCAAGGTGCCTGGCACAGAGCAGACATGACACACATAATATTAGTCATAATTTCTAGGGGGACTTATTGGCATAAAGTGCTGCTATTGGATGCCCAGTGCAGTGTATGTTCTAGAGAAAAAAAGAGAAGGCTATTTGGTGAATGAGGTGAGACTGGGGAATAGAAGAGCAGCAGATGAAACATGGAATTATGGAACTTCAGTTAGTGATGCAGATTTTGTTGCAAATTCCAAGCATACTGCTTGGGCCCTTGGGGAAGTTACGTCTCTGAGTCTCAGTTTCCCATCTCTAATATGAGGTCGTCGTAAGAAATAGATCAATAAAACACTAAGCATAGACCCGACATATCGTAGCTAATTCATTAAAGCACTTTGATGATTAATAGTAGTAGATGGAAATCATTGCTCACATAATAGAGGCAGTGTAGCTGAGTGGGAAAGAGTGGCCTCCTGCATTCCTGAAATTGCACCAAGTTAGTAATTACCCACTTTGCAAGGGCAGAGGCTGACCCTGCCCAAATCTCAATTCTGATTATTCAACAAAGGTTGTTAGATTTGACATGACAAGGGCCCCTTTCAAACATGCTAAGTTATTAATAATCTTGGACAAGAATCTTTGACACCCCATCTTTCATTTTGCTGTAGACATCACACCCTTCTGTTAAAAGGAGTATATATTAAATCTCATTTTAAAAAATGACATTTTTTAAACTCTGTTGAATTCAATCACTGAGGCCTTGGTAAAATCCTTGTTCTGGAGTTTGTTCAAAGTTCATGGGAAAGCATTACAATGTACTATTCTTGCCAAAATTGCTTAAGCGGAATTGAATCACAAGGAAGCAGTCAGATTAACTCAGAACATGGGACATTCTATAAGACAACTGCCCCAGAGTCTTCAAAAAACTTGAAAAACAAAACAAAACAAAAAGAGCAGGGCTGGAGGTAGGTAGAATTAGATTTTCAAACACTTAAATATACATGATAACTAAATGCAACGCATGAACCTTGAATGAACGTGGCTGTCCCTCTCCCTGCCCAAAAATCCAACTGTAAAGTGCATTATGGGACAACTGGGAACATTTGATTATGGATTGTATAGTAGATAATGTTATTGAATCAATGGTAAATTTCTTTGGGATGACAAGGTATTGTGGCTATGTAGGAGAATATCCTTATTTTTGTAGGAAATACAAGCTTAAATATTCAGGGGTAAAGTATGATCTCTGCAATTTACTTTCAAATGGTTTAGTAAGAAAATATATAAATATTCGTAAGTATATAGATATATTAAGAGAAAGATAAAATATTCTTTGGAATATTTGGAACATGGAAAATGCTAACATCCAGTTAACCTATATGAAAAGTTTATAGGTGTTCATTAAACTGTACTTTCAACTTTTCTGTAAGTTTGAGAATTTTCAAAATAAAACATTGGAGGAAAAATTTCATGGAAGAAAACCAGCTGGCCAGTCTGCATGTCTTCTTCCTGTGAACATTCAGTGAGGAACCTTCAACGCAGCCATATAAAGACTCAGGGCTCCCACCAGAGATAAAAGGTAGGGAGGTACTCAAACCCTTGGCCAAGCCTCACCTGGGAAATCCTCATTCTTTACAATCCTGCACTTGAAACTCTGGATTAGGAGATAGGTGTGGAGAGAGGGCTTGCTCAGAAAAAGGAAACAATAAAACAAATGCATTTGAGAGAGTAACCATTAAAAAAAAACCCTAAGAAAGTAAAAGTCCCTTCAGTTTTTACAAGGCGTTTGACCCATTAAGCATCTGTGTAAACTTGGTAGGAATCATGTCCTCCTAGGTGAAGAATCAGAATTCCAGGGTGAAAAGAATCCTTAAGTTTTCACCTTGAATCTCTGGGGAGAAATGAATATAATCATGTTATATTAATGATATATCTCAGGGAGAAGGAATTTCTTTTCAAGAATGGCTTTATTAAGGACAGATGAGTCCTGGGGTCCTTCTCCTTGGAGACTAAATACCATGTTCTGAAGCAGTTTGATATCTTAATGACTTGACTCCTTCACGTATCCACTGGTGTTAAATTTAACACCAACCACACAAAATGTTGGGGGCGAAAAGTAGTTCAGTAAACAAACTTATTAATAGAAATGAAATCCCACAGGGAACACAGACACACTCAAGTCAGTGAGATATTAAATTCCTGTGATAAGTTAACATGGATTAAGCAAAACTTTTTATAGTGCAAGTTCTTCGTATCAAATTTTGAAGCACAGCAACATCTAATAATATAATTATTTGTATTAACCATTTCTACTAGTTTGCAAATAATGCTAAAGGGATATGTTGAAGGAAAACACTGATTTATTCAATAAATAGTTGTTGGACACCCATTCTTTTCCTAATTTGGGAATAAAACCAGCGACATACCTTCCTGGAATTCACTATCTATGGATGAGGTAGACTTAAATTATTACATGATGAGTTACAATAGCAGGAAATGCTATATAAGAGTAGTTTGTAGATGTGACATCTGGAGTAACTTAGATTTTGTGAACATTAATAATTGCAGAAGAAAATGATCAAATGTAGAACTATTTTTTAATATATTTAAAGTATTTTTTAAAAAAATTCTTCATTGTACAAAGGTTTTGTGAAGGCTTTAAAGATCACTTTTTTTTTTTTTTTTTTTTTTTGCGGTACGCGTGCCTCTCACTGTTGTGGCCTCTCCCATTGCGGGGCACGGGCTCCAGACGCGCAGGCCCAGCGGCCATGGCTCACGGGCCCAGCCGCTCCGCGGCATGTGGGATCTTCCCGGACCGGGGCACGAACCTGTGTCCCCTGCATCGGCAGGCGGACTCTCAACCACTGCGCCACCAGGGAAGCCCAAAGATCACTTCTTAAATGCTCAAGGTTGAAACCTTTATTCTCTTGCTTAGTTCTCATGTCCCAATACTCCCAGGTAGGGTGATTGACAGGATTGGTATCTATGCATGTGATGGTGGATGGGAAAGACACGTGGGAATTTACTCATAGTCCTCCATTCCATCAGCATGGTGGTGTAGTTCAGTGGTTAAAGGTACCAATACTAGTGTTAGATCCTTGAGTTCAAGCCCAGGCTCTGCCACTTGGTAACTGGGTGGTCTTAGCAAGTTACTCAACTCTCCTAAACACGATTTCTTCAGCTTCAGATGGGGATAGTAGCAGTACTATATTCCTCTTTGATCTCTATCTCTATATCTATTTTGTATTCTAAATGAGATGATTCAGGTAAAGCACTTGGCAAAAAGTAAGTCCTCAATATTTTATGGTTAATTATTATGACTATTAGGTTGTCTGATCATTCATAACCTCTCCTATTCTTGGCAAGCTTATGGCTTTTTATTCTTATTTCCTAAGTTGAATGCAGGCAGATGCCTGATTTCACACTGAATACATTCATCTTCAAATCTTGTATGTATAGTAATCAAAGTAAGTGGGCTTTTATTCCCATAGAGGTAAAAAAAAAAAAACCCCAAAACATAAAATTTTAGCTGCAGTATGGAAACCCAAATTTGGTATAGGAAAGGATGTTTAAAGGTATCAGAGATTAATATATGAAAGTAAAAGTTGTTTAAAAGGCAAATACACAAAGTTGAGAACAGTGTTTTCCCTGAATGAACATCTGGGTTGACTTCATGTGGATTAAAACGCTCATGAGACAAGTTAGTGCCAGCTCCTTCTGAGTCTATTGGGGACTTTTCTAGTGACTGGGAAATCCACATATTTTTGCTTTTATTTTTTATGCTGGGCAGTGTGACAGAGATGGCTAGTTGTCCCAATATTCTTTTCTGCCTTCTTTTTGTTAGAGACCAATGATTTTTAGTTGGACTTATAGCTAGTCAGAATATAGACTACATTTCCCAGGCCCCCTTGCAGCTTGGTGTGGTCATGTGACTAAGTTCTAACTGAAGGGCTGTGGATAGAAGAGATGTGTTCTTGAGAGGAAGTATGTGCTCTCCTTCCTTCTCCCATTCTATCAGCCAGGATGTGGATGTTGTGGTGAGCTACCTGGACCATGCAGCTGAGGGTAACACCCAAAGAAAAGTGGAAGGAACTTGGGTTTGTGACACTATGGAGCAGTCATGTTGTATGAAGGAGAGAAATAAATTTCTATTTTGTTTAAGTATGATTACTTGGTCTCCATTACTGCAATCATGTCTGTATCATAAATAATACAGGCAGGAATGAGTATGGTAGCAGAAGTGTCTCCCCAGCCACCTCCCAATCTTCTTCTTTGTGGCTTTAATACGGGGAAAAATGTTGGGGTCTGTGTGTGTGTGTTTTGTTTTACTCTGTGTGTAAGAACTCATTTACCCAACACATACAGTATCTATTTTGAAAGTGCCAAACATTTTTACCAGGCATACACATATATATTTATATATCAATTATAACTTCTATGTTTAATGAACATACAATCTAGAATTGGGAGAATCTATATAGTATGAGAAGTACTCTATGGCCAAATGAACAAGATAATGGGCATTAGAAAATTTCAGGAAGCCTGGGCCACCATTTTTACTCTGAACCCAGTGAGTTACCCATAAAAGTAGAAAGATAGTTTCCAGAATGACAAGGGATGGGAGCTGACTTCATTTAGTTTTCTCCATTGTTTACAGAACAGCCTATACGTAAGACTCAGAGTCCTGTGTCAGGTTGCGCCTCCCCCTGCCCGCCATGGTCTTTGGCTTTTTCTCAGCATCTCTCCCCCTCCCCACTCTTGTAAGGCCCCTGCTCCAGAAGCCTCTGTTATCTCATAAACCTAGCCTTCCTTCATCCCTTCATGTGAGGCAGGCAGCCAGCATCACTGCCCCAGTTTCACAGACAGCGCAACTGAGTCATTTTTCTATTGTTACTAGACCAAAGTTAACCAGTGAGTCATTCTAAAGTCCTAGAACTGGATCCTAATTCTTGTTCCTGACATCATTCACAGAGCTGAATTACACCAAAGGTTCAAGAGGATGTTGGCCTTCGAACAGCTCAGAAAGGAACGCATTTCATGTGACTGAGTCAAAAACAAGGATTAACTCTCTCTTGAAATCTGCAGACCTGAAAAATAAAAAGGGGAGAAATGTATCTGTGTAACATCATTATCATACCAAAAGTATTCTTAACCGCTCTCTAAATGCTCCACAAATTCTCTGGTTCATGGCTTCCTTAGTACTAGGTTTTAAAATAGAAAATATCTTATTTGCAGTTGAGGCAATCAGTTTTCTTCATCTTATGACAGACACTTATGTGAATTTAGATGAGAGGAAACTAAATTTATTTCCTTCTTTTCACAAGAGAATCTTTAAAGTATCTGGCAGAAAAGAAATGAGCTCGCTCATGTAATAAAATTAGTAACCCAAACCATTCCAAACACACACTGTTCATATTTAGTAAGGAGATGCTTTTTACGTAGCATTTTCTGCATAGCTTAGAATTTCCTAAATTTTTTCCTTTCTTGTGTTTTTCTTTGCATCACATGACACCCTACTTATTCATCTTGTCACCCCCCACCCCCACCCCCAACCGGCAAAGTTGATGAGAGGTGCAAGGTGTGTCTGCAGTAGTAACTCTGGATTTAAAAGTAGCTACAGCATCAGTTTGAAGGCAAGTTATAGCTTTTGTACATTAAACTTGGTGATTTTATCCTTTGTTTCATAGCTATGGGAGAAGGGAAAATTTTGGAAAGCAGAAATAGGATTTCTAACTGGGAATACAGGAATCCTTAAAGCTGTCTTTCTAAAAATTATCACCTTCACGAACCTTTCAGACTCTACCCCAGACACCTTGAGTCAGGATCCTCAAAAATGGGCCCTGGGAATCTGCATTTTCACACACTTCCCAGGTTGTTCCTATATCCACTAAAATCTCCAGAGTCCCTACTTTGAGGGGGTCCATGGCTGGTATTCAGGGGTGCTGTGAAGCCCCTTGATGTATATACAAAGTGAGGTGTGTGTGCATACGTGCATTTTTCTGAGGGAGCTTCTCAAAGGGATCAGTGACCCTGGAAAAAGCTTAAGGATGTAAATCGACAATAATTGTTAAAAAAAAAAAAGCCCAATCTCACTTATTAGTGAACAGGAAAATGAAAGTTAAAACAAAGATTATCACTTTGTACCCACAGATTTTTGAAAAATCTGACACTGTAGTTGGCAAAGATATAGAAAAGTAGGAATTCTTATACATTGCTTATGATTACAGACATTTTGGGGAGCAATTTGACAATACCTAGTAAAACTCAAAATACATTCTCTTCACAACCCAGCAAATCCACTTTTAAGTAAAAACAAACTCTTGAAAATAGTGAGCATGACTTGTTTAAGGATATCCTATAGGATATTGTTTAAAATTGACAAAAATTGGAAATAACCTAAATATCCACCAATAGGGGAATAGATAAGTAAAATGTAGTATAATCAGTGATAGATAACTATAAAGTAATTACAGGGAATGGTCTAAGTCTATATATTAATAATAATGAAAATAATAATAGTAGTTACTTACATGGTCTTTACTGGCTTTAGGTTTACTAAAATCTTTTCATATATTAACCAAGAAAGCTGAATCTCAAAACATAACATTGAGTGAAAAAAGTGCACAAGAAAATGATGCAACATTGTGATACTACTTATGTTTAAAAGTACAAAATAATATTTATATGGCTTATCAGTACATATGTAGTAAAAATATTAAAACATGGATTTCACAAATATACACAAAATTCTCTATATTGGTAGTCTAGGGTGGCACTAAGGAGGATTTATAAGACTGGGGTAATTTTGGTCTACTTCAACTTTATCAGATATATGTTATTTTCAAAAGACCTAAAATGAATGAACACTTATATGATACAAGACCAATTAGTAAGGTGTGATGGTTAATTTTATGTGTCAACTTGACTGGGCTAAGGAATACCCAGAGAGCTGCTAAAACATTATTTCTGTCTGTGAGGGTGTTTCTAGAAGAGATTAGCATTTGAATCAGGGAACTGAGTAAAGATCACCCTCACCAGTGTTAGGTGGGCATTGTCCAATTCCTTGAGGGCGTGAATAAAACAAAAAGGCACAGAAAGGGCAAATTTGCCCTCTGTCTGAGCTGGGACATCCATCTTCTCCTGCCCTCAGACACTAGCACTCTGATTCTTGGGCTTTCAGACTCAGACTCAAACTTATGCCACTGGCCTCTCAATTTTCAGATCTACTCAGAATTCACAATATTCAAGGAGTAAAGGGCTTGGTGTTGCCAGGCATGTGCCTTAAACTTAAGATTGGAAAAACTGGGAAAACTCAAAATATGCAATTTTGATTTAACAAAAGCAAGATCCCCGTCCCCTCAACTCCTACACCCTCTCCATATAGAAAAAAAGGAGAAGGAAAAAGGGTTAGAAAAAAAATTAATAATAGTTACTCAAAAATAGTTTTACAGAAAAAAAAATAATAATAGTTACTCAAGGAATTCTCCTTTCAACCAGATTTCAAATTTAGAGCACTTTACCTCCCACTTTTCTGTCCTCTTTGTCTACAAGATTAAGTGGACCTATAAAGATCTCCGTATTTGGTCACAACATCCTCCCGGTTCACCCCACCCACATGGTTCTTCCCCTTTCCTTTTTCTGAAGCCAGCTTTTGCCCATGCCACTTCCTTTGATTTCTCTCTGACTCTGCTTGCCTGGGAAAGCCCAACCATCCTTCAAGAACCAGCGCAAAGGTCAGCTCCTCAGTTAAGGCTCCCCTGAAAGAGGGGTGGCACAGTCACCCTTTATACACCCAGTTATTCACTCCACCTTTGCTTACCAAGTGCTGTCAATGCCCTTTAGCCAAAGACCACCAGGAACATGCTGACAATGAAGCAAGATGGGCTTCTTACTCATTGATTGAGGGAGAACATACTCCTTGGGGAACCATGGGGTGTCTCTAACAGAGTGTTAGGAAGAACTTCTAAGATTTGAGCTTCATTTGGGTAATTTGGGGAGGGTCTGAGATATCGAGGATCCATTCTAGATTGGAAGCCACCAGAGAGCAAGGGCAATCCTGTGATTGGGTGGCACAGTGACCCTGTTTTTGTTTCCGCATAGACAAGGTTATACAGTGGCCTTGTTTTGTTTCATTCTATCATGGTTCAGAGTAAGCTTGTCTGAGGTTGGTGTTCTGTGAGATTGTTTATGTCCAACTTGGGAATAGAATTGCTGGGCTATGAGTGTCAGACCAGCCTGTAGTGCTTTTGGGCTCCAGCTGTGGTTATTTCCAGATGTCAGGGGCTGCTTTCTTTCTTTCTCAGCACCTACAATGTACCAGTCATTGGACTGTGATATTGTACATTTGTCTTTTACATCACTCAGCATGTTGTATTGCGTACCAGATAGTGTGGTTACCTCTCAAGATCCATTCTAACCCTTTCCCACAGTGGGGCGGATGGGATGTAGTGAGACTGACACCATCTCTGGCTTCAATGATGAGCTCTGATTTGTCTAGAACATCCCAGTGACTGGTTCAAGGATGGGCATTGTAGGTGGGGTTCCCTGGAAATAGACACTGAGATTTGCATGCAGGAGATTTGGTGGAGAGATGCTCACAGGAACAATGTAATGGAGCAACGGAAGCTCGATGAGGCAGAGGGAAATGTTGTGGTTGCAAAAAGAGCCTCCCTTGGTCCCCCACGTGAGCTCTGGAGCTGGGATAGCCCTTCAGAGATGTCTGAATTGAGGTAGGGCTTTCGTACCAACCCATTAACCTGTCCTTCAAGGCAATTTCTTCCCAAGAGGAGCAGGCAGCTCCTTTTGGCAAGGGCAATGCCTGGGGAGGAACTCAGCTGTGAACCATCAACAGCAACCCCTTCCAGCAGTGGTGGGGGATGAGAATTTCAATCCTGAAAAGATCTGGTTAGTATAGCCATTGTAAAGGATAAATATAAACAAGCCATTTTCTTGTCTTGCTAATAATTTCACCTTTCAGAGAAAAGGTTTTTGGTGCTAATTCTGTCCAACAAGGAGCACTTGGTAGGTGAAATGAAGAGCCGTGGGAGACAAGTTACTATTACTTATTTAACACATTGCCCAAGGCTAAGCCAGCTGGGAGTACCATTTTGGGGGGTACAGTGATTATTTCAGGGGAGCTCAGGAATTTTTTTGATGATTAAGGGAAGAGAAGCTTGTTCTTCTACTAGACACTAGCAAGAAAGTATACAGTCCCAGTTTCTGGTTGCATCATCAGGACAAAACCAGCCCCCAGAGGATGGAAGAACCACAAGACTTGTAGAGAAATGAGGGTGGCAATGGTGTGTTGGAGCTAGCCTGCATCAGCCCAGAGATGGATATGTACATCTCGTCCCAATTCTGTGTTCAGTGACTTCGTGTTGGGAGCTTGAAATAAACAGGCCATGGTGGGAGTATTTACAACATGGATATTGGCAAACACTATAAATCAAAGCTTTGTTCTCTGGAGTCAGTTAGTTGTTAGAGACATTCCAGCACACCACTGAAGGAGCCCAAATCAAACCATGCCTGAAGTCTACCCTACCTCTGGACCTTTAAATTATGTGAGTCAATAGACTCTATTATATAAGCTATTTTGACTCCTAATTATCACATACAATTTATCTGTTTGCACATTTGTTTTCTCCAATAAGCTGAAAGCTTCCTAAAAGTCAGAGAACATACTTATCTTTGAATTTTCAGTGCTTAGAACACACTCAGTGTCCAATTGAATAAATGAAGCCAAATGATCCTTGAACTGAAAAGGACTGAGCAAGAATTGATAAAAGAGAAGTAAAAGTATTTAAGGTGAGTGAAAGTACAGGTGTTCAAATAGTCCATTCTTCTGGCCTAAACAAATTACATACCACAGCTGAGGGAACTTTGAGAAGTTGTGGATATGGGAGAGAAGGTGAAAGATAAGAGAGGCAAATGCTCATCTGATTTTTCTTTTTTTTTTTTTTTTTTTGCGGTACGCGGGCCTCTCACCGTTGTGGCCTCTCCCGTTGCGGAGCACAGGCTCCGGACGCGCAGGCCCAGCGGCCATGGCTCACAGGCCCAGCCGCTCCGCGGCATGTGGGATCTTCCCGGACCGGGGCACGAACCCGCGTCCCCTGCATCGGCAGGCGGACTCTCAACCACTGCGCCACCAGGGAAGCCCTCATCTGATTTTTCAAGGAGGAAAGTGAAAGTGGATTCTTTCAAGAAGGAGGAAAGTGAATTCAAGCTATATAGCTTCCTGATTACCTCATGTCAGGTTCTAGAAGAGATCACTGAAATGTTGGCTAGAGAAGAAGAGGAAACAGTGCTCACTGATGATCAGGACATGCTCATTAATAATGAAAGAAATGTAAAAATAGAATGGTCACAGGTCTGCCTGATGAGACATGGCCATAGAATTAAATTTAATAGGGATAATTGAAAGACACTTATAATTGGGTCCAGAACACCAACAGCACACTTTCAGGATGTGACATGGCTTAGCAGCAATGTGTGTAACAAAGGCTGAGAGATTTTCTTTGACAATATATCCAACGTGAGTCGTTGATGTGATGTGACTACCAGGAAAGCTGCTGCCGTGCTGGATTGTGTTAAATGAAGCTTAGTTTGGTCTGGCAACTTACTGATTGACGTCCGGGTCTCATCTGATGACCCAAACAGAAACAGATCCTGCTTGAACACCATTTTGAATAATTTGTTCTCCTTCCTCCCTCAAACCTGGCAGTCTTATTGAGAAACCGGTGTGTGTGATTCAGTCAGGGGTAGTACCTGCTTATGAATCACGTTTGTGGCTGCATGGAGAGCTAGGTCCACCCAGATTCAGGTGATCTGACCAACTAATCATGTGCCATCACTGTGCTGTAAAAATTACAGAGGCTTTGTGGTATGTTACTAGCTGAGAGAGCTGGTCTCCTTGCATAGGTCTTCCTTTGCAGTGTTTTTGAGAAGATTTTCGATGGTGTTGATGATCTATGGGCTCCTATCATCTCTGGCGCTGATGTCTTCATTCCATACCAGTGGAACATGAGCATGGATGCGAAAAGGAAACAGCATCTCTTGGCATTCATATCTCTCTCTCACTGTCTCTCTCCCTCTACACACACAAGCACACACACACACACCCCTCTCTCAAGGAGACACAGGGAACGTGGGCTCTGGTATCTGACAGCCACAGCCCTAACTTCCATTTTTGGCTCAGCTGCTCATTAGCTTTGATCCTTGACAAGTTCTCTAAAATCCCTAAGACTCATCTGTAAAGTGGGAAGAGGATGCCTTCCTCAGAGTGAGGATGAAGGGAAATGGTACATGGAAAGCACGTAGTACAGGGAAGAGTCTCCATGGATGGCAGCCATGTTTGCTGTTGTGCTTGTAGCAGACGTTGTTTGTTATTATAGTTCTGTTTTTATTGTAATTATTATCATCTGCAACCTCCTTCCCTTTATTTCCGTTGTTCTGGTTCATGAATTTGAATGGGAAAACACTGCATCTCTATTTTATCTCAACTTTCCCTGAAACCTAGCTTTTCCTTCTAGGAAAAATGCAGGCAACAAGCTGCAGTGGTGTTAGCACTGTGACTTTGTCGCCATAGAAATCACAGATCTTTTCATAACATCTGATAGTTTTTGCAGGCATCTCGAACCATTGTTTTCTTCCATTTCACCCTTTATCAGCTCTTATTATTTAAAGCATTGATAAAGGAGTACAAATATCACTATATCACATTATTTAAATGTTTGATAACTATAGCAGTGTAATTGTTTTCCTTTACAGTTTTACAAATTTAAAACATGATTCTGAAAACAAAAAACAAAAAAACCCATTATTCTGAGAAGGGGTCTGTAGGCTTAACCAGCCTTCCAGAGGGAGCCATGGCACATTAAAGGTTAAGAATCCCTGCCCTGGAGCCATGTTGCTGTTCGGACTGTCACCTGGGTGGGCTAAAGGGCAGTAAGGGTCATACAAGTCCCCTTGGTCAGTTTACTTCACTTCATTCTATTCATAAGCCCTAAGTCCAGAGTATGTCAGGGCCAGGCATGTCCAGAGACCCAGAAGGGGCTGAGTAAGACCCACCCTAACAAACCCATCTATTTGACAGGAAGCAGTGTCCTGTGGATGGTGGATTAGCCTTGGCATTGCATTAATTGGGCAAGGGGGGCACTTGAACATGGAACTTGTTAGTTAGCCAAACACAATAAAGGCAGAAATGAATCACTTGTAACTGGTGGAGGGACCTGTGGTGTATCAGCAGTTCCTCATTCTGGCTGTCTCTCCCTCTCAGTGCAGGCCTTGCAGTCTACAGCCAGTAAGGCTCCCCACTTCTTATTCCTTCCTCTCCCATTTCCACTCCTCTCTTTCTCTTCGTCTTTGTTTCTGCTTCTCTTTCTTTCTCATTCCCCCCCCCCCTTTTTCTTTCTCTAATTCCCTTTGCCCTACTTCTTCAGGCAGGAAGCAGTAGAAAATCCTGAATTTAGTCATTGGGCACAGAGTAGATATTCTCTCTGCTTGGCCTTGTGTTCTTCACACTGATCCACTGGGCCTTTGCTTGCTCCCCTTTCTGTCGTCACACACACACATGCACACACACACTCACTCCATTTCTGTCTCTTCCTGACACACACTCACACCTCAGAAAGATTATATTTATAATACCCTAGGGCATTTCTAAATACCAGTATTCATTTTGGGAGCACACTTGTTTCTCTTGCTTGGAACAGACTGAATTTTCCACCGGCTCAGAGTTTTGAAGTTCTTCTGGCTGAGAGAGGAGTGAGAGTCTCCGGGAGACCAGCCATATGTCAGAGTGCTATCAGCTTTTTGCACCAAGGGGTGCGCTCATGAGAGCAGAAAATTTGCTGGAGGACTCACGGCCACATTTGGCCCAGGCGGCTCGTGTTGTGTCTCTTTAGATAAAACCTGGTGGGGGAAAGGGCATCTGGAGTAAAGAGACCAGGTGTCAAGTGAGGATGAATCCTACAGGGCTGATAGTTACAGGCCATCAGAATAGATCTATTTCCTAGGAGAAGAGAAGGGTATTAAAACCAGTCAATCCCTGAAGGACAAATTATAACTTTCACTCAACTTCTGTGAATTCATCTGAGTGGCAGTTGAAGGCTCTCATTTCTCAAAACTGGACTCAAAGCTGCCTTTCTGCATAGGTAGACTTGGGCAGTTCCTCTCCTTTTCCTTGTATTTAGCTGTTTCATGAAATATCCTTAAAAGTGTTCAAAGACAGCCATTCCACAATTAGAGCTATGCCTTGAAATCCTCATTCCTGTGAGAGTTGACTCACTGACTTTAAATTCACACTAAAGTGTGAATGACTAATGTAAGATTCTTTCCTTTCTTGAAAACAAGTTTATTAAATAAGAAATATGGGAGAGTATGGGAGAGAAAGAGGAGGGGGAGGGAGAGAGGGAGAGAGAGGCTCAAGTTTGAAAGGGAATTGGGTAAAGGGACAAAGGAAGGGAATGCTGGAGATTTTATAACTATGCTCAGAGTTGGTCCCAGTTAATTTTCTGGAGGCAAATGCTTAGCTTAATTCTGGATTTCTCCCCATAAGTTTCTAGCACTCAATTTCAACTAGACATTACATTGGCTGGTTTTCTTAGCCTCTCATATGAGAAGTTCTTTAGTGGGTAAGATGGGAAAGTGGCAGGAGAGCAGGGGGAAGTACTGAAATGGATCAGAACCATTGTTCAGAGGATGATGTTTCCTCACCTTCCATGAAATTTCATCAGATGTCATTTCAAACCAGAGATAACGTGCTCTTCCCTTCTACTTCAGAGCAAACAAATCTTGGGAGAATTCTTTCTGGCTGAGTGCTTCCCCAAGTCATCCTTCTTTAAGTGGAATTTATGTAACAATTTGACGTTTATTTCTAGTCTGGCTGCCATTTGTTACTTGTATGGGTCACCAAGCAAAGGGGCATAATGTGTCACATGTTCCACATATAAATGTCACCTGATTTTAGCAGTTTGTTGAGCTCCAAGGTCAAAGGAGAGGTTACCATCAGTGGAAAAGTATCACTTTCAACACAGGATGTGCTGTACGTATTAGTGACATGAATCACATTAAGCAATTTGTGCAGGTTTCCATGAACTTGTCAGCAGGGTCTGCATAAACTTCACAATCAAATTCACTTTGTTGTCAGTGCAAATTTTTAGCACGCCTTGCAAGGAGGGGAAAAAAATGGAAGAGAAGGGGATGGGTCCCAGAGCACCTTCTGCCATGTGAGGCTTCTCCCTCTGACATCTGGAAGGGAGGAGGGTGGTTGAGTTCAAGGTCACTGCCTTCAGACAGAGAGAATGGAGAGGAGAGTTTTCCTTGGGCTCCGCTCTCTTTGGGAGGAGAGTGAGGCTCCAGCCCCAGATTGTATAGAAGTAACAGAAAAATTATGCTTCACTACTGGAAACAAAGTACTTTTCAGTGTTTGTAAATTGTGAATAATAGTACCTTTGGTACAGAGTTGAGAAGTAATGAGATAAACTATGGAAAGTACCTAATATGATACTTGGTTCCTAGTAGTCACTCAATTATTATTTGTTTCTTTCTGGCTGTGACCAGGCATGGCTGGAGGTAGCACCCAGTTCATGGCTGACTTTTCTCGCCAGTATTCCAGCCATCAGACTAATGGAATTATATATTGTATCTTTCAGTTTAAATTCCCTCCCTCCCTCCCTCCTTCCTTCTCTCCCTCCTTCCCTTCCTTCCATGAGGTTAATTAAGGGTCTGCTATGTACCAGGCACGTGGTAAGCGCTAGGAACCTAAGGATGAATCAAACACAGGAGCACCCATGTACGGAGAAGGCAAACCCAAGCAGTATTGACTTCAGAAGCACCTACTGGGCACTATTGGAACCAGGCACAGGGCCAACAAGAAAGATGTGGTTCCTGCCCACACACAGCTTACTCTTGAAAATGGATGATTATGATAGAGAATAATGAGAGTAATAGAGTTCTTGTTACGAGTGCAAAAAGGAGAGAGTTCAACCAGGGGGGTTGGGGAAGGCTTCTCAAGAGAGGCACCTTTTCCCTGGACACTCAGGGCACAGTGGGTCTGACAGTGGGTCAGAACCGTTGAGGCAGACGGGACCCTGGAATGTGTGGGGCTGGGAGTAGCTGTGTGTTGCCCTAGCTGGAATGATCCACACTGACCAACAGCAACTGACAGTGGCTGGGGTAGGGTCTGGGGTGCCAAGATCTCAGGGGAACAATGGGAGGTTGTTGATTAGGGCGGCAACTAGGAAGTTAGATTTGTTAACAGCTCCTGGAAAATTGGGCAACGAAGTAGTTCTTAACCATTCATTCATTTAGTCAACAAATGTTTTTCTGAGCACCCACTATCTTCCAGAGACTTGCTGGCTGCTAGGAATACGGAGGGAAGCAAGGTCCCTGGTTTCCACCTAGTGTTCTCTGAGTTTTGGGTTGAATTTCCCTAGGGCAGCAGTTCTTGAAGTGTGTTACAGATGCCCCTGGGCACTCAAGGAGGTGTGAAGTGGTACAAAGATGAACACTTTTGATTTTATAAGTTGGCTCTGTTTAGGACGAACCTAAATAAAAATGTCTCTGCAAAGGAAATATCCAATAAAAATAGCGTAAGTGATAGGCAGGCACAGCAAAATTTGTGAAGATAGGATGTGAAGGGCTGAAGTTTTGGAAATATGCTATTAGGAAAATCTGAATAATTTTGGAACATAAAAACCACCGCAAGTTAGAGATATAATGCCTTTTCCCTTGACTCATCCCCAAAGCCTCACTTTTTAGGTTGGTGAATGGGTGTCGGGTGCTCAGGGGACCCAGGGGAATCATGGAGTCGCCCCCAATGAAAGCGTTTGTGCCCTCATCTCTGTCCACACCCCCATTCCTCTTTCCTGCCTGTCTTGGGTTCTCTTTGGCCCTGGTAGCATCTATAAGAAGTAACAGGAGGTTGTGGGAACGTGTGGGTTGTCCCAGCATAGCACACACGGGAGAGAGAGTGCAGTGCAACGGAAAGGATCCAGAGACTGGAATCAGGAGATCAAATGTTCAATCTTAGTTTGCAACAGACTGTGTGTGAATAACGGTACATCAGTTTTCTCATCTCAAATAGGAAGATAATCACATTTACTCCACCAAATAGAGTTAGTCTGAAGATTATATGAAATAATATATGGGAAAGCTTTTGTAAAAAGACTATTTTTTTAGAGCATTTTTAGATTTATAGGGAAATTGCTCAGAAAGTACAGAGTTCCCAAATACTACCCACCCCCCACCCCTGCCCACAGTTCCCTCTATTATTCATATCCAGTAGTAGTATGGCACATTTGTTGCAGTTGATGAACCAATATTGATACATTATTATTAGCTAGTCCATACTTTATATTATGGTTCACTCTTTGTGTTGTACAGCTCTATGGATTTTGACAAATGCATAATGTCATATATCTACCATTACAGTATCATACAGAATAATTTCACTGCCCTTAAAAATGCCCTGAGTTTCACCTATTCATCCCTTCCCCCTCCCCTTGAATTCCTGGCAGCCACTGATCATTTTACTGCCTCTTTAGTTTTGCCTTTTCCAGAAGGTCATATAATTGGAATCATATATTATATAGCCTTTTCAGATTGGTTTCTTTCACCTAACAGTGATACTTTTAAGGTTTCTCCATGTTTTATTGTGGCTTGAAATCTCATTTCTTTCTTTTTTTAAAATCATTGGGTAGTATTGCATTGTCTGAATGTACCAGTGTCTGTTTACCCATTCACCTGTTAAAGGACATCCTGGTTGCTTCCAAGTTTTGGTAACTATGAACAAAGCCACTATAAACATTCACATGCAGGTTTTTATGTGGATGTAGACTTTTCAGCTCATTTGGGCAAATACCTAGGATTGCAGTTGCTGGGTTGTATGATAACCCTATGTTTAGCTCTGTGAGAAACTGCTGAACTGTCTTCCAAAGAGGCTGTGCCGTTTTGCATTCCCAGCAGCAATGATGAGAATTCCTGTTGCTGCATATCCTTGCCAGCATTTGGTGTTGTCAGTGTTTTGGATTTTAGCCATTCTAATAGATGTGTAGTAGTATCTTATTTTAATTTGCAACTTCCTAATGACATATGATATTGACCATGTTTTCGTATGCTTATTTGCCATCTGTATGTTTTCTTGCAGATGTGTCTGTTCAGGTCTTTTGCCCATCTTTAAGTTCGGTTTATTCATTTTCTTATTGTTGAGTTTTATGTGTTCTTTGTATATTTGGGTACCAGTCCTTTTATGAGTTCTTTGTATATTTGGATATCAGTTTTGCAAATATTTTCTCCCAGTCTGTGACTTGTCTTTTCATTCTCTTAACAATGTCTTTCACAGAGCAGAAGTTTTAAATTTCAATGAGGTCCAACTTACTGATTCTTTCATTCATGGATCATGTTTTTGGTGTTGTATCTAAAAAACACAAAGTCATCTAGATTTTTCTCCTATGTTATCTTCTAAAAGTTTTATAGTTTGGGGTTTTCCATTTAGGTCTATGATCTATTTTGAGTTAATTTTTGTGAAAGGTGCAAGGTCTTTGTTCATATTCATTTTCATCCTCCCTCCCTCCCTTCCTCCCTCCCTCCCTCCCTCCTTCCCTTCCTTCCTTCTTTTCTTCCTTCCTCCCTTCCTTTCTCTTTTGCATGTGGATGTCTAGTTGTTCCACCACCGTTTGTTGAAAATACTACCCTTTCTCTATGGAATTGACTTTGCTACTTTTTCAAAGATCATTTTAGTTGACTATATTTATATGGGCCTATTTCTGGGCTCTCTATTCTGTTCCATTGATCTATTTGTCTGTTCTTTCAATACTACACTGGAAAGGTTTTTTTTTACTTTTAAAATTTATTTATTTATTTGGCCACACCGTGTGGCTTGTGGGATCTTAGTTCCCCGACCAGGGACTGAGCCTACGTTCTCAGCTGTGAAAGTGCAAAGTCTTAACCACTGGATTGCCAGGGAATTCTCCGGAAATTTAAAACTTTTTAAAACCATAAAGTCTTAAACCCATGGACGGCACTATTACAGAGGCAGTGATTGGGCAGGGTGTGGTGGGCATTTCCCTCAGTTCTTACCTTCTCCTTGCTGTTTGTGAATTAGGGAATGGGATTCCTCATCTGTGAAGAGAGAAAGCCGAGGCTACAAGGCCAAGGGCTTATCAAGGGGATGGTGGACTTTGTCTCTTCCTTTAGGTTGGAGGACAGGGGTTGATCAAAAATGTCTTTTTGATTAATCCCTGCTCTTTCTGACTCTAAAGACCAGATCACTTTGCTTCTGGCAACTCAAGCATTACATGTTCTATTATTTGTATATGTTTTATTATTTTCTTGCTTACTCTGGACAGAATTGTTTCTTTTTACTGCTCAGTCTGGGCATTCCTCGTGATTGCCCATTATAACTCTAGCTGATATTTTTCTTGTGCTTTCACAGTGGTTCTCAAAGTGTGGTCCTTGACCAGCTGAATCAGCATGCCCTGCCTGGGAAGTTGTTAGAAATGCAAATTCTCAGGCCCTACCCTGACCGACGAATGGAACCTCGCAGTGAAGCCAAGTAATTTGTGTTTTAACAAGCTCTCCAGATGACACTGATACACACTGGAGTTGGAGAACCACTAATTTTGAGTTAGTTTTTTATCCAGTTAGTAGCAACCTTCTTATATGCATTCTCTCAGATAGACTGTTGCATTGCCTCACTTACACTCTTGAGCTGGAGAAATGGAGGCTTAGATATGTGATGATGAGGAGAGTCGAGAATCAGACTTCCCTTGTAGTGTCTACAGTTCTCCTTTCCCTTTGCGTATCAGAACTCATCACAGGATGTCCCCGCCTCTGCTGGTACACCTCAAGGGAGCTATCCTAGAACACAACTCAGAGCACTTCCCCCACGGCCTCAGAAAGGAGAGCACCACTGGTCATGCTGCTGAGTGACAGCTGATCGACAGCCTGCCTCATCTGCTACCTCATATCCTAGCTCAAGGGAGCTCTCCCTTCCTTCTCAATCTCTCTTGCCCTCTCTGTAGTCACGCCTGCCCAGATCAGCTTAGCCACTGCCACTGCCTGTCTCTGGAGAAGACTGTGTGACCAGAGAATAGTTGGGCAGATAGAATGGCCTCTCTTTCGAAACAGGCTCTCTGAGGTCAAGGCCTCGGAAGATTGCCTCTTAGGGTATGGGGCAAGGCCTTGTCTGTTTACTGAGGGCATGGACGTGGAGTCAGGGCAGGCATTTTATGAACAGAGAAGGAGTTCTTTTGAGTTTGTGGCCTTGTGCTGATTCTTTTGGGGAAGCTGAGTGGCGTGAATTGAGAAATCTATGATGAGGGGAAAAAATCAATTTTAGTGAAATAAATGTAGGTAGATTCACTTTCATCTGTAAATATATTTCTTCTATTTGTTGGTATTTCATCCATAAGTTGCATGCATATACCCATAGATTCAGAATCCTTTTTATTACCCATCTAGGTTGCTTTCTTTTCAAGCTTAGCCTAAAGTTTAAAATAAAAACTCTGAAATAATGGATGAAATCCATTCAGGCAGCTTGGTGGTTTAAAGTAAAGCTGAACTTCCTGTTTTTTGAAAAGTTTATGTCCAGAAATAAAGCTAAGTGGGCAGAGGAAGACCTATTCCTCCCTACTGAAGAGGAAACAAAACTACACATATTAAAGGATGTCTCAAAGGTGCTCATACTACTTGGGAAAAATGCCCTAGACACCCAGGCTATTTGTGTTAAGATTGAACACATGATCTAAATGTGAATTAAGCAAGGCCATGGTAAAGTTGACTGAAAATGAGTCAGCAGGACTTTGTGAGCCATTCATTCCCCTAATAAAACATCTTCCTCCCTAAAAAAAAATCCCTTTTCTCTCTCTTTTGACCTTGGGCAGTCTTTAAAGTACAAAATTCTTCATCTGTGATTATCTAATCTCTTTTAAAAATGCCTTGCCCTCATCTATTGCTGGTAGGAATGTAAAATGGTGCAGCTGCTGTGAAAAAGTTTGTTGATTCCTCAGTAAGTTAAACACAAAGTTATTATGTGTGTTTATGACCCAGAATACGCCACTCCTAGATACATATCCAGGATAATTGAAGAAGTAGGTTCATACAAACACCTGTACATGAATGTTCATAGCAACATTACTCATAATAGCCCAAAAGTGGAAACAACATAAATGTCCATCAACTGAGGATGAGATAAACTAAATATTATATCCATACAGTGGAATATCATTCAGCCATAAAAAGGAATGATGTACTGATGCATGCTACAACATGGATGAACCTTATAAACATTATGCTAAGTGAAAGAAGCCAGAAACAGAGGCCTGCATGCTTCTGTTTATATTAAATGTCCAGAGTAGGCAAATCCACGGAGACAGTAAGTAGATTAGTGGCTGCCAGAGCCTGGTGGGAGAGGAGAAATGGAGAGTGACTAATGGGTATGAGCTTTCTCTTTGGGGTGATGAAGATATTCTGGAGTTAGATAGTGGTGATGGTTGCACATCCTAATGATGTTATTAAAACCCACTAAACTGTACACTAAAAGGGTGAATTTAGTGGTATGTGAATTATATCTCAATTAAAAAAATAAAAGGCCTCAATGAGGCTCTACTACTTCTTCATTTTTCTTCTTTTAGATTAAATCAGGTAAGTAGAATGCTTCTCTACTTGGGCCCCTGGTCAAATGTTCATTGAGCCGAGTGCTGTCCTTCACCTTCTTGATATGCTGTAGGGTATCAAGTGCTAGAACTGAAAGAGCAGATAATAAGAATTAAGAGGAGCTCAGGAAAGGAATGAAGAATTGGATAGGTCAGCTGGGACCTTTAGGGGAGAGCTGTACTCTACATATTTATGCAGTCAACAAGTATCTATGGAGCCCTTTCATGGGCTAAATGTCATGTGATTACTAACACGAGTAGGACCAAGTCTCTACCTTCACGAAGCTCAAGTTAAGACAGATATGTTAAGTAAACAATTATAATTCTAAGCAGTCCACCTACACAGGAGATTGTGGACTTGACAGGAAAACTTGTAGAAGAGATGAGGGAAGAAGATAATGTCTTCCCAGCATTATCAACAGGAACAAAGGGGCAGAAGTAGGAATGATGGTGTATTTGGGGCAGGTGAGGAAATGGTCAGAGTTTCATCTACATCCTCAAGGCAAGTAATTGTGCAATTCTTTGCTTTATCTCTTGTGAAAATTCTTTCTAAATGTTATGGATGCACTGGCAAAAGTTTTGAGCAGTACAAAAGGGAACACAGTGGATAGTAATCTCCCTAATACCCTTTCTCCTAATTTTCCTCTTCAGATGGAACCATCTCCAGAAAGTCTTCTCTTTTAATAGACCCTATGTATCCCCCTTTGCTTTATTTTTGAGAAATAGAGACTTCATGATCAAGACTAGATCACAGAATAAAATTTTAAAAATTGAATTCTATAAGTTGGTTGTTTTCCATTTGCTTAATTCAATTCAGTCCAATTTTCTTCATTCAACAAGTCTAATTATCTTTACCTTATGGCAGTCATTTCGTGCTAATTAACTGATTTTAAAATTTTAAATAAAAAAAGTTTTTCAGTTGCTATTCATTCATTTAAACGTTTTTCATTCAATAAATATTTCCTGAGTCCCCTACCAAGTGTTGGGCTCTGTTCTAAGACTTGGGCTACATAGTGAACAAGATAAACATCTTATGTCAGTCCTCAGGGAGCTCACTGGGGGACACAAAGGGTAAGAAAGTACATAAGTTAACAAGAAAAGCAGGTGGTAATAAGTGCTATGATGGCAACTTTTAAAAGGGTGAAGAGATAGAGAATGGGGATCAGGGGATCTACTCTAGATTATCTAGTCTTTGAGGATGTGATATTTAGGTTAAGACCTGAAAAACAAGAAGGAGCAGCCATGCAAAGATCAGTTGGCAGGCACAGCTGGTGCAAAGGACCTACAGTGGGAACCAGTCAGGCAGTTGAAAGAAACAGGAAGAAGGCAAGGATGGCTGGACCTCAGAGTGGAAGTGGAGAATGAGTGAGGTTGTATGTTAGTATGTTAGGGCTGCTGTAACAGAGAACCACAGCCTGGATGGCTTAAACAACAGAATTATTTTCTCATGTTTCTGGAAGTTGGAAGTCCAAGATCAAGGTGTGAGCAGGGTTGATTTCTTCTTGGGCCTCTCTTATTGCCTTTTAGATGGCCAGCTTTCCCTGTATCTTCACATGGCCTTCCTCTGTGCATGTCTGTGTTTTAATCTCTTCTTATCATAAGGACACCCATCATATTGGATTCGGGCCCACTCATATTACCTTATTTTACCTTAATTACTTCTTTCAATACCCTATCTCCAAATACAGTCACATTCTGAGGTATTGGGGTTAGGATGTCAACATGTACATTTTAGAAGGACACAATTCAGCCCCTAACAAGACTGGTAAGGTCTGAGCAGGGGCCAGATTGTGTAGGGTTTTGATGGCCAGGGTAAGGAGTTTTATTTAAGAGTAAGAGTCACTGGAGGGTTTTAAGCAAGGGGATCTGCAGATCTGATTAATATTGGGGAGTTAGAGCTTCTCTAGATATTCCCACAAGGAGAACTAAAGCACTCCTGGCCCTAGCCCAGAGGTGTTCTTCCATATCAACCGAGGGTCTGGACTAAACTTTTTCCTCCTGTTCATGGTCCCTGTTTTTCATCAGAGTTTGCACAGAAAGAAACCAAAACACTCAGGATAGCATTCCTCAATATTCCAAACAAATTCTGAAAAACATAAAGGGTCAACGATAAATACACATTTTGCAAGACTCTCTGATCTACTTATGTCACAAAAATCTCCTAAGTAGAGGAATTGGATTGACTGCAAATAGCCATTGCTGACTTTCTCTGAGTAGATGGTTCTGTGCCACAGGATTTTTGTAAAGAGAGATTTCTGCATGGTGGTGATTTTCTGTACTCATCAGTAGATTTTGTTTTTTCACTTGGATCAAGATCTCCAGCCATAAACAAAGGGGACATATTGGCTTGAGAAATATCTGCTTTACTTTGTTAATAAGCAAAGCTGAAACTGGAAAAAATAATTTCGTTTTGTAAACATAGACTTGTTGTTCAGTTAGTGCAAAACATAGCTCTTGCAAAATGCTATGGTGACATGTCCCATGGGGCTAGCATTTAAAATGGAGGGATAGAAACAGCAGATCTGTTTATTTTGCAAATGCAGGGAATGTCAAAGCCAGGTCGTCAAAATTATTTTAAACAACCAAATGCCACTTACCAGCGGTGAGCTACCTGCCTCAACCACCTCTTTCAAGTTTAAAGGGAGAAAAATCTCTCTTTTCTCTCTATGTGTTTGAAGACAGCATCACAATTAACATCTGACTCATAAACAGTCCATGAAACTGATGACTCTTCACATCCTATGACTTGATATTTTCAGATAAAATCTCTTTTGCATTTTAATTAATTAATCTATTTATTTTTAACATCTTTATTGGAGTATAATTGCTTTACAATGGTGTGTTAGTTTCTGCTTTATAACAAAGTGAATCAGTTATACATATACATATGTTCCCATATCTCTTCCCTCTTGCGTCTCCCTCCCTCCCACCCTCCCTATCCCACCCCTGTAGGTGGTCACAAAGCACCGAGCTGATCTCCCTGTGCTATGCAGCTGCTTCCCACTAGCTATCTATTTTATGTTTGGTAGTGTATATATGTCCATGCCACTCTCTCACTTTGTCACAGCTTACCCTTCCCCCTCCCCATTAAAAGCTAGTTTCCTTCTCTGCTTGGTCCTGTGGTTAATGTGTGGAGGCAGGCTCTTGGCAGCCAGATGGAATATAATCTATATTCAGGGCTTCCATTAGCTCTTGTGTTTGAATGTGCTACCATTTCCTAATTTCAACACAAATATTTTACGAGAGTGGATTGCCATTTATGTTTTTGCTATATAATACAGTCATCATGCTCATATGTCTTGTTTTTGGTGGAGATTAATTTAAAAACACGTGTGTCCCTTTTCATTGGTCACATGTTGACAAGTGGGGTCACATTTGATATCAGACTGGTCAGCCTCAATTCTGATTTTAATCCATGTCCCTTCCAGGCTGGTCTGGACACTGTTTAGCACTTTCTTTTTAGTTTGTGGGAGTTTAGCAACCCAATTAACCTTGAGAATGGAGGAATGAGAAATGGAACCAGTTCATCTTAAGCTAAAAGGATCATGTCGCCAGGGTAATTTTTTTTCCTAGAGTAAGAGATTACTGTGTCATTCCAGATGCACAGGTACTACCATGCCAAAGTGCTACAGAGAGCTTAACACTGAACTTTGCTAAAATTAATTGGGTATTAATGAAAGTTTGGGGGTAGTTGAATTTAAGAGAGAAGTATTCTGCTTTTATTACCACTTCCCAAAACTATGTAGTAGAAGGCTCTGATGATGATTATAAAAATAACAGCTCCTCCTTGCTTGTGCTAGACAGAATATAAAGCAGTTTCCCAACATTTCTGCATTGAATCAGAGTAATCCTCTCAGTGTCCTCTAGCAAAGAGCTCCCTCCGGCCAATAGAATGCTGGCATTGCCATCAGAATCCTGGGAATGAGGCCTTGGGCCGGGTCTTGGGATTCTAATAAATACAGCACATGGAACAAGCTTCTTGAATCATGCTCCTTAACAAAAAAGAAAAAATTGAGATCACAATTACTTAAAAGGTTTTTTGGACCTTAGAAAGGAGATGTGGAATCTACAAATGGTCTTCTGTGCAGAAGAAGAGAGTCAGACTCATGTTTGTTCTCAATGATGGCAGCTGTTTGAACCCAGAAGGAATATCCACTATCTAGTTTGTCACATGAAGGAAAAGATCAGGGGTTCAGTGGAGTGGCCAGAAAAATTGGGCTTTGCCATTCCCAGTCACCGAGGTGAGCGCCAGGTGTTTCTGGATCAGCACAGAGGATCAAACATGGATGTCTGGTGTTTGCTCTTTTACACATCACCTGAGACAAGCTTCTTGCTGCCATGTCACAAGGCCCCTGGCTGGAGAGGATGATAAGGGGAGATCTCAAGTTACATCAATAACTCTCAGTCCAGCTCCTGCTATTCTTACAGTGTCTTTGTTTTCCCCTCACAACTGGCCACTACAGGCTCCCCTCTGACTTCTCTGCTTTTCTGTGCTTTCTTCCTTGGCCTCTCTTCCTGAAAATGCTGACTTCAATGTTGACATCCCCTGGGTTTGCCCTATGACTTTTATCTGTCCTCACTTTACCTACACTCTCTGGACAAGCTCATCCGTTCCCATAGCTCCCGTTGTCATCTCTATTCGTGATGGCTCTAAAATGAAATCTACATCTCTCTGGCCCAGACCTCTTTCTCTGCTTCCATAGATGTCTCAAACTCAGCATGTTTGATATGAATTCACAATGCTCCCACCCCTGTGAGTGTGTCTTCTCCTGAGATCCTTGTTGCTGGGATAGTGACCAAGATTGACTCTGCTCATGGTATTCCAGGCTCGGTTCCAAGCATTTAACATGCTTTACCTCATTTCACCTTTTCAAGAGCCCGATACAGAAAGTACAGTTATTGTTGCCATTTCACACTTCAGAGGCAAAAAGTGTTCAGTGCCTTGCCACAGGTTCAAGAGTTCATCATGGATAGAGCTGGGGTTTGAAGGTAGGCTGTGTAGACAGAGCCCATACTCTTTTTTTGGTTTGTTTTGTTTTGGCCGCGCGGCATGCGGGATCTTAGTTCCCCGGTCAGGGATAGAACCCGTGCCCCCTGCAGTGGGGGCACAGAGCCTTAACCACTGGAGTGCCAGGGAAGTCCCCAGAGCCTACACTTTAAACAGCTCTGCTGTGCTGCTTGCTGTTGTACATTTACCTGGTCAGAAACCTGGGCATCATTTTTGAAGCCTCCTTCTTGCTTGCCTCCCATATCTAATCCAATGCCAAGACTATCATTTTTGCCTCTGGAATAAATTTCTATTTCTTTCTGTTTTCACTGTCATCACCCTAGTCCAAGCTATTGCCTCTTTCCTGGACACATGCAATGACCTAATGGCTCTTTCCGTCTTTCTCTCTTTTCTCCTTCCCACTCCGTATACTTCCCGTATTACAACAAAAGAAATCTCTAAAACATAAATTCAGTTGTGCCACTCTGCTAATTAAAATGCTCCAATGGTTTCCTACTGTCCTCAGGTCAAAATCTGAACTCCTGTTAAAGGATAAACTGAGGCATAGTAAACATTTTTAGAGTTTATTTGAGAAAAAAATCGATGTGGATAGGCCAGTGCCAAACCAGAAGTGGCTAGGAACGCTCTATGGACAGGAACCAGGGGAAAGACCTATAGAGAAGGTGTGGAAGCAAAGAAAGGAAATTATCGCATTGGCTACAGCTTAAAGCTTTATTGGCTGTTTGTGATTGGTTGTCCTTAGGTTTTGATTTCTTAGCCTTGAGGCATTAGCAGTCTTAGGTTTTGGTTTGCTTGTGTAGACCAGCCGACATCAGAGCCACCTCAGTCTAATGGGCTCCGTGTTTAATTAACTTAGCGCTCCTCAACATGCCGTAAAAGGCCTGCTCTGGGCTCTGATCTCTGATCTCTCCACCCTCATCCTTCTTCCCACACTCCCTCCCCTCACCTTGTATTATCCACGTGATCCAGTCTTTCTGAACTTCTTCCCTTTTCTGGCTCTTGGAAGGACATCTGCTCTCTTTCACCTCTTGGCTGCTGAGCTGTCTGATCCCTTCTCTTTAGCTGGTTTACTCCTACTCATCCTTTAAAGCCTCAGGATCTCCTCCTTAAGATCCTAGAAAGGGATTTTGGTGCCTTGGCTGTGTGTCCCATAACAGTTGCCACTTACTGTGTGCCAGGCTCTGTTCGAGCATTTTAAATGCATTCACTCATTTAATTCCACAACAGCCCCCTGAGGTGCAATTATAATTTCCTTCTGGCAGACAAGGAAGTTGAAGCACAAAGTGTATCAGTCATAGTCCAGTCAGGAAAGCTGATGTTGCTCAAGTAGTTCCCCAGCGGAAACTTGATACAGGGCTCTGACTACAAGGGAATTATTGCAAGAGCAGAAAAGGCAGATAGTAGATGGCAAAGCAACCGAGAAATCATCAATAGGAAGAAGCTGCTCCTGCAGGTTAGAGGGACAGGGGAAGAAGGTGATGTCACCAGAGCCGAGGGCCTGGGGCAGCCTAACGGCAACTGGAACCCCGGAGAAGATGCAGCCCCTGCCAGAGCTGCCACCCCAAACAGAGAGGGCAGGGAACAACCTGACAGTCCCCCCTCCTACCCATTAAGCTCCCCCAGTGCTTCCCATTGGCTAAACTAACCAGACCCTCATTAGCAAGGGAGCTTGGGAAAAGTAGTTCTCAGAAGTGTTGGGAAAGATGGGGAATAAATTGAGAGTAAACAGGCAGAAGACAGACCCAGAGAAGTTAAGTAGTTAGCCCAAGGTCACACAGCTTCTAAGTAGCAGAGTGCAGGTAGTTTGTCCCCGGAATGTACACCCTTAACAACTGTTATGTATTGCCTCTCTGAGAACTTTAGGCAAAGCACTGAATCATTCTTTGCCTCAGATATACAAAATGCCGATAATAGTAGTACCCTCTGTGAAAAAGATTAAAATATGAGTTAAAATATGTCAGATACTTTGAACAGTAATTATGCCTGCAATATCATAAATGCGGTCCATCTTGTTCACCATTTCAGGGACAAGGATTTCAGGTGGAGGCAGCGGTCTCGTGATGGAAACCATGTCCGCTACTGCTCTAAGCTCTTTCTCTGTAATGTAGTTGCTAGCTCCATCTTATGGAGGATAAAACTAAAGCCCCAAGGGTTTGACTGTCTAAGGTGATATAGCATAAGTGGGAGTAGGGTTCAAGAATCGGATCTAGAGTCAGGGTGTTTAACTGCTATATTGAAATTCTTGTGTAACAGACTCTCCCACCTAAACTGCAGTTATTACAGCACATGGTCTGTGCCTTTTTGCCTTTCATTTCCCATCACTAGCTTATTGCCTAGTGCCAGGAAGGTACTCACTTCATGAGTTGAAATGGCCTGGTGATTTGCTGGTGCCCAGGAAAAGCAAATGTTCCCAGACCTGTCTCAGGACTTCTTGGTCAGCAGAGCAGCAAGGTGTTCAGTCATGAGCTGTAGCACAGCCTCTCTTCAGGGACTGATTCTAGGCCATCTCCATGTTGCATCTCTGGGTATCCCAGCTCTGCCATTTCATCCAGCTTTGTGATGTCTTCTCCTGACCCTTCCCATCCATTTTCTACCTCGCTGAGTGCTCAGGGTGACCAAAGCTGAGTCAGAGTGGAGAAGATTGCAGCAGGAGGATGTAAGAGAAAATGAAATGGGGTCAAAGGTCACCATTAGGATGTTCTTGAGGGTATGTAAAGATCAATGTCTATGAACTGCCCATCCAGATGTAAGGTGGGACTGAGAGTTGCATCTTGCTAGGACATTATTTCCGTTTTTATCTCAGTAATTGAGTTGGTGTATGAAGTGGAAGCAATCACTCTTTGCCTGTTTCCCCACATAAAGAAGACAGCAAAGATAATTTTCACCAAGTGTCGGAGAAGCTGTGCCAGGTCAATCTCGTAATCGAGTTTTGGCATGAGGACATAGGCCTGATTTTTTGATTCGTTGGCAACAAGTATGCTTTGGGGATGCTGCCCTTTCTTCAGTTTCTCTCATCTTGCCAGTCGAAAAGAGTTGGGCTTCTTGTGAGATGCCGATGTGTGTTCATCTAACAAATAATATCAATTACATACTTGATAATGGTTCCCTTTTTCCTTTGGCTGCTTACAAAGCGCAGAGCCAAAACTGGCCGTTCAGCGCTTGGCAGTCTACGGGATTTCCTAACCTCGCCACTGGGATTCATTCTCTCTCCCGTTTTCTTTGTCTTCTTTTCCTGCACTTCGATTTAATGGCTTATATCCTGCAGGATTGTGCGCATCTTTGTAAGCCACACCTAGTCCCTCCAGACACAATGTGTACAAATACAAGGCTACTGACTCAAACGTTTTTATCATAGACTTGGTTCCTCTCTTTGTTTAAGCGGAGCACTTTAAATTACTGACATGCATCAATGTCCCATTACTTTCTGGAATGAATGAATTTAGCAGAGGCCTTTTTAAGGCAAAAAGCTAAATATTAAAAGTCTGTGGTTTCTAGCTGAGAGAATTTGTAATTTTAGAACTGGTTGATGAAGAAATATATGTTGAGTGTTTGCAGGGGGTGGGAGGTGGGTAAAATGGGTGAAGGGGAGTCGAAAGGTACAAATTTCCAGTCATAAGATAAATAATCCCTAGGGATGTAATATACAGCATGGTGACTATCATTAACAATTCTGTACTGTATATTTGAAAGTGGCTAAGAGAGTAGATCTTAAAAGTCTCATCACAAGAAAAATAAATTTGTAATGGTGTGTGGTGATGGATGTTAACTAGACTTATTTGGGTGATCATTTTGCAATATATATAAATTTAATTATGTTGTACACCTAAAATGAATATAATGTTATATATCAATTATGTCTCAAAAATATATACAAACAAATGATAAAAAAATCAGATACTCATTTCAAAAATAATCAAGTCATCAGAAATGGTAGTAAGTGACTGAAGAAGTGGTGTTTGCTGAAATGAGAGGTACCAGAGGCAAGGCAGTCCTGATGTTTTAATACTGGCTTGTTAGACTCATTCCTACCTATTACATTTGTTATATTTTGGCCTTTGCTCTTGTAAAATATAGGCATAGTATACAGTAGAGATCAAGGAAAAGGGAATAATTTGAGCAAGTAGATTAATACAAATAAATCTGCAATGGTCTGCCTTAGCAAAAAAAAAGAGAAAGAAAGAAAGAGAGAAAGAATTATATACTGAAAATCTGATTGATTTTGGTAATGTTTTAAAATGAGTTTATACCTTATTAATGCATAAACAAAATTAATAAATTTGTAATTTATTAGTCATATTTGATTAACTATAACTAATCTACATATATTGAAAAACAGGTGCATAGACATCTGGTGAAAACAGGGGTCTTGGATAATGTCTTGAGCACATGGAGAAAAGACCCTTCTCAGGAGCCCATAGTGCCCCAAAGGCTGAGGATCCTGCCCTTACTCTGTTTTTACGGCACACTTTGTTAGGTGTTAGTGCCCCAGGTATGCTGTTGCACTAGAGTGCTTTTCTTTTGTGAAAAATGGAAAACAATGGGCTCAAACGCCACCTTCACGGATAAAATTTCCCTTCTAACTTTCTAGACATGCATCAAAATCACTTCATTAAATTTGAACAGTGTTTAAATAAGGACATATTTGTACTGAGATTTTTTAAACTGTTTAAGTCCTCTGATATAATACGTTTGGTTTTCCTTTTTAAAATTTTTTTTTCTTCCAGGTTTATTGAGATATAATTGACATACAGCACCGTACAAGCTTAAGGTGTACAGCATAATGATTTAACTTATGTAGATCATAAAATGATTACTTCAGTAAGTTTAGTGAACATTCATCATCTCATTTAGATACAAAATAAAAGAAAAAGAAAACAAAAATTTTTCCTCATGATGAGAACTCAGGATTTACCCTCTTAACTTTCACATAAAACATACAGCAGTGTGAATTATATTAATTATGTTGTACATTACATCCTTAGTACATATTTTATTCCTATCAATTATATATAATTTAACAATTGTATATTCCTATTAAAGAACAGATCTAGGAAGGCAGGGGATCTCGTTTTCTGAAAAGGAAGCTGTAGAGAGGCTTGTCTGAGGTAACCCTTCAAGTTGGAGGCTGAGCTGAGATTAGAACTTTATTTCCTAAAATGAATTCTATTACTTTTTCCCTTGACTATGGGCTGTCTTTTTTTTCCTAAATCTTTTTAGGCAAACAAGGTCACAGCGACCCCTTCATCTCTCAGCCTTTTCCCTCCAGTGACATATTAGTACAGTGCCCAGACCTGTGTCTCTGTGTTCTCCAACACCTTTGCCTCCGCTGGGGTCCTGTAATCCCTCTACCATCTACAGACAATAAGAAATCAAGATTATTCACTCTAGATGGCAGCTTTTCTTTCCTTTTTTAAAAATAGATCTTTATTGGAGTACAATTGCTTCACAATACTGTGTTAGTTTCTGTTGTACAACAAAATGAATCAGCCATATGCATACACATGTCCCCATATCCCCTCCCTCTTGAGCCTCCCTCCCACCCTCCCTATCCCACCCATCTAGGTGGTCACAAAGCACCAAGCTGATCTCCCTGTGCTATGTGGCTGCTTCCCACTAGCTATCTATTTTACATTTGGTAGTGTATATATGTCCATGCTACTCTCACTTCATCCCAGCTTCCCCCTCCCCGCTGTGTCCTCAAGTCCATTCTCTATGTCTACGTCTTTATTCCTGCCCTGCCACTAGGTTCATCAGTACCTTTTTTTTTTTTAAAGATTCCATATATATGCATTAGCATACGGTATTTGTTTTTCTCTTTCTGACTTATTTCACTCTGTATGACAGACTCTAGGTCCATCCTCTTCACTTCAAATAACTCAATTTTGTTTCCTTTTATGGCTGAGTAATATTCCATTGTATATATGTGCCACATCTTCTTTATCCATTCATCTGTTGATGGACATTTAGGTTGCTTCCATGTCCTGGCTATTGTAAATAGTGCTGCAGTGAACATTGTGGTGCATGTATCTTTTTGAATTATGGTTTTCTCAGGGTATATGCCCAGTATGGGATTGCTGGGTCGTATGGTAGTTCTATTTGTAGTTTTTTAAGGAACCTCCATAGTGTTCTCCATAGTGGTTGTATCAATTTACATTCCCACCGACAGTGCAGGAGGGTTCCCTTTTCTCCACACGCTCTCCAGCATTTATTGTTTCTAGATTTTTTGATGATGGCCATTCTGACCAGTGTGAGGTGATACCTCACTGTAGTTTTGATTTGCATTTCTCTAATAATTAGTGATGCTGAGCATCTTAGACAGCAGCTTTTCTACTATATTAATTAGCTGTTTTATGGAAGAAGACTGGCACATCTTATCTATAGGATTTTTGTGGCTGTTAAATGGAATTTATTGAAACCAACTCAGCAAAGCCCTGTTTGTGTGGATAGCTATGCCTCAGGAAAGGTCTGTGCTTAAACCCCAATACTAAACAGCGTGCAATGAAAGGCCCTCTTGCCTAAATCATCCCACCCCCAGCACCCCCCTGCAGACACTTCCCAGGCTTGGGGGAAAGCTGGTGGGGCTCCATTTTGCTAATCTCCACGTGGAGTTTTTCCTCAGCCCCTGACATGGGTTAATTCTGAATTATAATCCAGCCTGCTTTCCCAGGGTCTCTGAGGAAATTCGGAGAGAGAATGCAACTTGTTTTGTTGAACTGAAAACCAAGTAGCCCATGTTTGGCTAAGAGATTTTTTTTAAAAAAAAAAAGAAGGGAAGAAGAAAAACTCCTGAGAAGAAATCAAACGCCAGCTCTCTCTTTCACGTGGGGCAGTGCAGGGTATGGGAGGACAGTGGGAGGAGGTGGGAAGAGTAGAGGAGGGAGGCAGCTGAGTTTATTTTTAACACCAAGTTAAAGGCACACTCTGTGTTCTTTCCTTTTAAAAATAGACTTTGAACCTCTTAAAGCGTTTGACTCTATTCTGCCTGTGGGGTAATACCCCTTTTGTGGCTGGCAACTCCCACTGGATCTTTTCCCATTACAGGCTTACTGGCCAAGTAGTTAGAAGGATGGAAAAACCCCAGAATTTTTCTTCCGAGAGCTCCTGATCAGCATACGCACACAGCTCCTCTGTGCAGAGAGGCTTATAAACTCTGGCTGCTTACCTGAACCTTGAACTTTATGGCATTTTTCAAAACTTGATGGTCTGGGAAAATGTCCTCTTTTTAAAATAGCCCGGGTTACGTGGATAGACCTAGAGATTGTCATACGGAGTGAAGTAAGTCAGACACAGAGAAATATTGTATGATATCGCTGCATGCGGAATCTAAAAAAAAAAAATGATACAAATGAACGTATTTACAAAACAGAAACAGACTCAACAGACTTAGAGAAGGAACTTATGGTTACCAGGGGGGAAGGGTGGGGGAGGAGGGATAGTTAGGGAGTTTGGGATTGACACGTAAACACTGCCATATTTAAAATGGGTAACCAACAAGGACCTACTGTATAGCAGGGGGAACTCTGCTCAATATTCTGTAACAACCTAATTGGGAAAAGAATTTGAAGAAGAATAGATACATGTATACGTATAACTGAATCACTTTGTTGTACACCTGAAACTAACACAATATTGTTAATCAACTATACTCCAATATAAAATAAAAAGTTAAAAAAATAGTCTGGGTTAGTAAAATAGTGGATAAAGTCTTTTTGAGGTCCATTGCAATAATTTATTCATTGAGCTTATAAATGACACAACATACATGTATATACACATTTACACACACGAAATTAGAATAAGTATGAGTAATATGATAATAGCTGATCTCCAACACTTATTGAGGGCTTACTCTGTGCCCGGCACTGTTTCACATACATTTAATGCTTTGAACAGTGCTCTCAATATTATCATCCCATTTTACAGATGAGGAAACTTGGGCTCAGGGCTATTCAGTAATTTGTGAAGATTATAAAGTCAGTGAGTGGTTTTGTTTTATTTTTGGGTTTTTTTTTTTGCCCATGAGGCATGCGGTATCTTAGTTCCTTGACCAGGGATCGAACCCATGCCCCCTGCAGTGGAAGCCTGGAGTCTTAACCGCCAGTGGTTTAGGAAAGTCCCTAAAGTCAGGCAGTCAAGCAGTTCAAGTCCACTGCTAGCCCATACAGTTAGTCCATTATTAGAAAAGGACATTTCGAATGTCCTACCTTAAGACATTTTTGCTTCCATCTGTTGGGAAGTTATCATACATGTACTGATTTTGTTAGAACATGTTATTGCCATTTGCAAGACAGTTGTCATAATAAAGATGTAAATCCACAAAGTTGATGATGTGAAGGGTGCCCCCTTAGATGTGATATCTTTGTGCAGTGCACAGCCTGCACAAAGGTACATGGCGGCCCTAGGTATACACACACAAGCACACACACATGTACTCCTGCAGACATGGTAGTTTATGAAGAAAAAAATCATACTGCTGTCGTTTAGAAGGAGAGGGGACTAGTCTCTTAGTGTTTTAGAGGTAACCAGACTGATCTGATGTTAGCAACAACTCTTCTATGTGCCTCAGTCTAGAACTAGTACAAATCTTATATGAAACTCTGGAGCTTGTATTTGTGCACAGCAGAAAAGTGCCCCACTCCCACTTCCCTCTTCTTCTCCTCTGGGGAATACACATTGACTTCACATTGAACACGGTGGTCCATGTATATGCTTGTGTTAAATGGCAGCGGGGGGCGGGGAGGGAAATAGAACAGTTCACAATCCTAGGAGATGAAAGTTTTACTATGGAAAATTTCAGAAATATACTGAAGTAGACCAAAAAGCATAATGAACTCCACTTACCCTCATGAACTTCACACCCAGCGGCAGCAATTATCAACTAATTATCAACGAATGACCAGTGTTGTTTCATCTGTTTCTACTCAATCCTCCCTTATTTGAAGCAAATTCTAGACATCATATCATTTTATCCAAATACATTGCAGTGCATTTCTCTGCAAGATGTAACCTGTTTTTTTGTTTGTTTTTTTTGCGGTACGCGGGCCTCTCACTGTTGTGGCGTCTCCCTTAGCGGAGCACAGGCTCCGGAAGTGCAGGCTCAGCGGCCATGGCTCACGGGCCCAGCCACTCCGCTGCATGTGGGATCTTCCCGGACCGGGGCACGAACCCGTGTCCCCTGCATTGGCAGGCGGACTCTCCACCACTGTGCCACCAGGGAAGCCCGTAAACTTTTTAAAAGACAACCACAATATTATCATTACATATCAACAGAAATAGCAATAAGTCCTTGATGCAATCATATATCCAATCAGTGTTCAAAATTTCAATTGTCTTCCAAATGTTTTTGTTTGTTGTTTTTGTTTGTTGTTTTTGTTTGTTGTTTTCACCTTGTGTTTGTTTGAAATGGGAATCAACTAAGTTCAAACATCACATTGGTGGTAGTGTCTCTTACTCTCTGAATCTACATCACTTTATTCCACAGTCTGGATTTTGCTAACATGCTGATATGGCATCCTCATAATGTAGTTTAACACATTTCTATGTAGCAGAATCCTTTCTGGGAGGAGTCCAGGCATCTGCATATTCTTTTAAGGTGCTTTTGTGCCACAACAAGTGAATTTGAGCCACAACCAGGCTTGGAAAGCCCTGGAAAAGCTCAATGTCTGCCCCCAGATTTCTTAATAGCTGGGTTGAAGAAATGAAACTCTGAGGATCTTACTTGGTGCCATGGTGAAAGCATATGTCTACCACCCGTTGACAGGTGAAGAATGTTGGCTTGCTTCTTGAGGGCCTGTAGACTCCCCATGGTAATTTCCTGTTCTCCAGGAGAACAGTTTCTCAGCCAGGCTTGAGAGGGGGCAAACACCCTGCATTGGTGGCATCGGAAAAAAGACAATCTCCCAGAGGGGCGATTTGCTTTTATTGGGACAATGTGAGAACCAGTAACCAGCCAGCAAATTGCCAATTAACAGGCAGAGCCTCTATTTTGCAGGCCTGAATAAGCTGGTGCTTGACTTAAGTGGAGTTTAAATAACTGGTAATACCAAATGTTCTATGGATACTTGACTGATGTTAAATCTACATGTCTTCAACGGATTGTGACATGAACACATTTGATTCATTTTGTGCATTTTTTTTTTTTAAAGATTCTGGCTTTGCTGAAGAAATCAAACAAAGGCTGATAGGTTTTCTGGGTTCTGGTTTACAGCTTCTTTCTCCACAAGAATCTGCTGCACTCATGTCATTGCTAGCCAAAGGCAGCCTCACCCTTGCTGTGGAAGATGTTATCTGTCCTAGGCTGCTCCGCTTCTTGGTCAGCAGCCTGACTTTTCTTTTTGTGTGTCTCTTGAAGGCTCAAGATAACTAAAAAATAATAACAGAACATTGCAGTTTCTTGGTAAGGTTAGGGTTTTGAGCTTTTCCCTTCCCCACTTCCACATTGGTCGTCAGCACCTGCCCCATCCCTTGATGTCCTCCTTCCCTACACAGGCTGCCTGGAGAGGTGTTTGCACCATGCTTGTTGTCACAGAGCCTGGGGTCAAGGTCTGCTCTGCAACCTCATTGGCTAGCTGGGTGGCCTTGGGTAGGCCACTTGATGGTCTGAGCACTGATATCTTTACCTGTAAAATAAAGATTGTATCAGCTGCTCTGCCTATCCCATGAAGATATTATGAGGATCAAACTGAGAGTTGATGTAGGGGAAAGTCCTAAGCATTGCACAAGAGCCCTTGGGGCCTACACTGCATCAGTTCACAGTGCAGAAGAAATCACATGAATTTTAGAGTCTAATAAGGTCCCATTGCCTTTTGGCTGTATCATTTTGGGCAAATTGTACTCTGAGCCTCAGTTTCCTCATAAATGAAATGGGGATTATTTTACCTGGCATTTGTTTACTTGCATCTTTATTTATTCACACCACACTTTGATCTACTGTTGTCATGAGGACTAACGCTGAGATAACATATATAAAGCACCTAACATAGATTTGGTACCCAGTAGGTTCTCAGTAAATGGTAATTCTTTTTCCTGTCCTGTTCTTGGCAACTGGACTGTGGTATGACCCAGCTGACATGTCTTCCTTTATACAGAAATATCTCTTCCTCTAGATTGCTGAGTACAGAACTGCCTGCTTGTTCCTCTGTCCTCACCTATGAGGATGCTTGCTTACAGCCCAGACATGTTTCAAATTCTCTTTGTAAGTCTGTAGACTAGGAAGTTACATAATGAAGTCCTTCTCTTATATTACGTGGGAATAAAGATTCCTCAATAGCATATTCGAAAAAGACCCAAATTTTGGTTGACTACAAAATTAACATGAGTCAATAGTGTAGTGAAGTGAACAGAAATCAATGAATTTTAGGAAACACTAATGGAAAGGTCCAATCCTACTGGACTCATCCTACTTGTGTTTAAGATGCTGGCGCACTGGGATGGATCACTAGAAGGGGAAAGCTGACAAAGGGCTTGGGATCCAGGGTGTTTGAGTAACTGTTAGAAAAACTGAGGATACTTAAAGATGTATTTCAGGAGAAAGATCTTACTGCCTTCTGCTTTTGAATGGGCCAAGCAATTAGAGAAAATAGAACACCACCACTTTGCATTTACGTAAAAGAACAGATTTCTAAGGTGTATGTACAGGCATGCATTTGAGGCTATGTGACTCAACTGGGAGGAATTAGAGATAGAAGTTATAGGGGAGTAGTTCTAGTGGTATTTCTATTTCTATTCCTGCTTCAAACTCTGAGCTATTGTAAGCATTTGCTATTACAACATGTTTAAAACTGGGCTTCCCTATGGCCAATTTCAGCATGGCATTACATACAAAAGATATCCAAAACAATATTGAAATGAGAAATTGGAAAGCAATATAATCACAAATGTACCAGAAATTAAGACAGGTAACAAGGAACAATCATGTACAACTTTATGTCAATTAACTGAAATATGCAAAATAGTCAATTTTCTAGAAAACTATAATCAATTAAAACTGATTCAAGAAGAAATAAATGACCTAAATCCTATAATCTTCAAAGATATTAAATCATTGATTAAATCTACCCAAATTATTAATTAAGATACAAATAGTTTCTTACAGGTGAGTCTTACCAATTTTCTAAGAAGTGTATAGTTCCAGTCTTCTATGAACTGTTCCACAGAATGTAGAGAGAGTATAAAAAGAACCCCAAAACTCATTTTATTAGACTGGCACAAACTTGAATCCAAAAGAAGACAAAAATAATTGGGGAAATTGTAAGCCAACTTCATTACTGAACATAAAGGTATAAATTGTAATAAAATTTAGCAAAAAGCAAAACGAGACAAAAAAATAAAACCAAAAATACACTATGACCTAATTGGGTTTATCCCAGGAAAGCAAGGATGGTTTAAGGTTAGAAAAATCTGTTAGTATAATTTATCACATTAACAAATTACAAGAGAAAAAGCATGCAATTATCTTAATAGAGGCAAGAAAAATCATCTGGTAAAATTTAATATTACTTTACATTAAAAAAAAGGAAATACAAATAAGAGGGAATGGAATTTTCTTTATTTTGTATACACTTATTTCATAAAACTCGAAATTATTCTGAATATTATTTTGTCTAATTAATGTAGGTTGCTCATTTCAGGGAATAATTTAGGAATGGAAATCTCCCCCCAAATTCTCCTCGGTAAAGGCAAAAACATACTCTCTCCCTGTTACCTGAGCCTGGCATTTATTTTATTTATTTACTTTCACAACCTTACTGCAGTATAACTGATAGATCCAAAAGAAGCCACACATTCCTGTATACAATTTGATGAATTTGGACCTGTGCATTCACTTATGATGCCATCACTACAATCAAGGTTATAAAACACCTCTACAGGTTTCCTTAGGTTCCTTTGCTTTTGTTGTTGTTGTAAGAAGACTTAACTAGATCTTCCCTCTTAGCAAATTTTTAAGTGCACAATACCATAGTGTTAACTACAGGCATTGTGTTGTACAGCAGATCTCTAGAACTTATTCATTTTTACATCTGTGAATTTATACCCTTTGAACATCTCCCCATTTCCCCCTGCCCTCTTCCCCTGGCAACCTCCACTCTTTCTTCTGCTTATGTAAGTTTAACTATGCAAGCCACCTCATATAAGTGGGATCATGGGGGGATATGTGTCCTGCTATGACTGACTTATTCACTTAGCATAATGTCTTCCAGGTCTATCCATGTTGTCACAAATGGTAGGGTTTCCTCCTCTTTAAAAGCTGAATAATATTCCATTGTATGTATACACATTTTATTTATCCATTCATCTGTCAGTAGACTGATTATCTTCTCCATCTATTTTTCTCCTCTATTCAAGCTCTGAGTGTTTTCAGAGATGTAACCTCACCTCATGTTCTAATTTCTTCCTGGGCCTGGAAACTTGAATTTGGGTTCTTGAACCTGTTTTGAATCGTAACCAGGATTAACCCAGCTATTCTACTTTGCAAGAAGGGCCCAGCCTTCATTTCCTCCCAGGGAACTGGGATGTGACTCCAGTTCATGGTTTATCAGATCTGGACTTGTTATCATGAAAATCACTTTAAAGGCCTATAGGGTTACCAATTTAAATGCTAATATATTCTTCTCCATTTGCTTGTATATGCGTAGGAAATGGTGGAAATTGATGGAGATTAACAGCGGAAGGGCATTCATCGGGTCAGTGACAGGGACTGAGGGAGGGGAGAAAGAAAAAGTCACTTTTCAATTCCCACCTTTTCTTCTTGAATTTTTTATAGTAAGCATATATCATTTTTATGATAAAGATAAAAATACGCAATGAAACACTGTGTTCTAACTGGTATAATACGCTGTTAGCATTTGATCCTGAGATTCTCTCTTCCAGAGGCAGCTGTAGAACAGATATACTACTAAGGATAACTTCAGCTTCTAGAAGAAATCATTATAGAGAGGTGTAATTTTCAGATCCAGTAGGAGAGTGGCTAGGGCAGGGTATGGCCATGAACCCTTTTCCTAATTTGAAGAGGACATTTGTGAGGGAGTCACTGTGTGGATGTAGAGATGAATTATGGGGCTGTTCTTGTCCTGCAGCTGCTTCTGTCTCTGCAAGCAGTTTAGGGGAGAGCCAAGAGGAATGGAACCCTGGCCCTTTAATTAGCCCCAGGAGCCAGGCAAGGTAAATATTTGTGGCTGAAACTACATGAATCCATGGAAGCTGGGATTCTAGCCTAGAAGCATTGTGCTGCCAAGTTGCCATGAGACCCAGAAAGCTGGAGCTGGGTTCTGCCTCAGAAAGTGCCTCTGAGTTTAAGAGAAGTGGGAAGCATAACAAACAGAGCAGTGGTATTGAGGTCTAAGTGTTAGATGAGGATGATGAGTGTGTATCTATGCCTTATGCTAGGCTGCAAATTTTACCTATTTTTATTTTATCTCGATATTGATTTCTTTTACTAAAAAAAATGTCAGTGCTCCAAATGCAGGCATATTTAACTTACTGCATTTATTAACTCACTATCTGGTTTCCAGTTATACTAAATACAATCAGATCATGCAATTGCCCTGCTTAAAACTTTTCAATGTCTTTCCATTTCTCTTAGAATAAAATTCTGACTTTTATGGGATTTTGTATGTAGGGTGACTGTACAGTTTATCATCCAAACTGAGATACTCAATATTTATGGTGGGAAAACAGGTGTGATAGGGACTTTCCTAGGAAAACCAAGATGTATCCATGAGGCTCTGTTGGATTTAGCTCCTAGCCTCATTTCTTACTGTCCTTGTCTGCTCACTTGGCACCAGGTATGCTGACCTCCCTTCTGTTGGTTGCTTCAACAAGTCATCATGGAGTCTTTACTGTCCTCTGAGTCCTGCTTACCTGTGCATTATTTATCTTTGGTGTCTCAGATATCAACTCCTCAGAGAGTCCTTCCCTGACCTCCAGTCTAGAGTGGTCTCCGCAGTTACTCTGTGTTTCAACTCTCTGCTCCCTTCCATCATCATACCTGTGACAATCTCTAAGGATCTTCTCTAGGTGTTTGTTTATTATCTGTATCAGCTACTGGAATGAGATCAAGGACTTGTGTGTCTTATTCATGGGCCTGCAACACAGTAGGGGCTTAATAAATATATGGCAAATGAATGAATGACCAAGTGAAGGTCTTTAAGTTGGACTGAATCACCCAGAGATGATCACTGCCTTGATTCTCATCATATGAATAAGGTCCATCTTCAGTAGAAGAGGATGAACTGGAACAGAGAAAAGCAGAGGGAAGAGACAGAGAGGGGAGAGTAGGGGCTGATGCTGGACACGTCTCTGGTTACAGGCCCTATGGATATACAGTTTATCCTTTACTTCTTCTTTAACGGGGTGAGCCGTTCAAATATATTGTAAAAAAACCTCTCTTCCCCTTGCTTAACCTTAAATTAGCTAGAATTGGGATTAGGGTTCCATTTTTGCAACCAAAAACTTGTAGTAAAACATAATTAACCTATTTCCTTTGGATTATATATTTCCTTCTTTTTTTTTAAAGGAAAATATCATGGCAGGATATGCTAATTGTGTGCCTCATTATCCAATTTTACCTTCTTCCTTGTAACTTAAGGGAGATGCATTAGTTTCCTATTGCTGCTGTAACAAATTGTCACAAAATTAGTGGCTTGAAGCAACATGAATTTTTTTTTTTTTTTCTTGCGGTACATGGGCCTCTCACTGTTGTGGCCTCTCCCATTGCAGAGCACAGGCTCCGGACGCGCAGGCTCAGCGGCCATGGCTCATGGGCCCAGCCGCTCCGCGGCATGTGGGATCTTCCCGGACCAGGGCACGAACCCGTGTCCCCTGCATCGGCAGGCAGACTCTCAACCACTGCGCCACCAGGGAAGCCCAACATGATTTTTTTATCTTGCAGTTCTGGAGGTCAGAAGTCTAAAATGGGTTGATAGGCTGGGTTCCTTCTGGAGGCTCTAGGAAAGAATCTGTTTCTTTGCCTTTTCCAGCTTCTAGAGGCTACATGCATTTCTTGGCTGAGGGCCACTTCCTCATATCACTCTGACCTCTGTTTTCAATGACACATCTCCTTCTGTGACTCTGACCCTTTTGCCACCCTTCTATAAAGGCCCTTGTGTTTACATTGGGCCCACCTGGATAATCCAGCATACTCTCCCCATCTCAAGATCCTTAACTTAATCACACCTGTAAAGTAACATATTTATGGGTTTTAGGAATTGGGACATGGGCATCTTTAGCAGACAATTTTTCTGTATGTCACGAGGGGCATGTTCTTCTTTACCTGTTTCCTCTTCTGATGGCTGGGATGTAAGTATAACAGCTGGAGCTCAAGCAACCACCCTGGGCCGTAGTTTGGAAGCCATGTGCTAAGGATAGGAGAGCAGCAATGGAGAAGGAAGATCTAAGATCTAATCAAATCAGGTGGCAGAAGCTCACCCTGATTAAAAGAACAGGATTTACAAGAAAATCTTCAACTTTACATCTTCTACACTTGAAAACCTGAATCCAGTAAGGTGACAGAAACATCATAAAAGAAACATTTTTAAAGTTACCAAGGTGGTAGTATCATTGTTCAGGTAATTAAAAAATAATAACAGTTTTACATCCTTGAGTAAAATCTGATTTCATTAAATATTTTTATGTTGACTTTTTCTGCAAAGCAGGCTGCGGGGCTGGGGGGTGGGGAATGAGCCCTTTGTACTCTCATTCCCCATTGGGGCAATAATAAATTATATTATTCTCTCAACATCCCACACAAACAGCACATTAAGCAGTCTTTAGTGCTCTGTATTATTTCCTTCAATAGCAGTCATAAAAGAAATTCAAAGGAACACAAATATAGGTCAATGATAAGAACTCTTTTGTAATATGCAGTCACAGGGGGTGTGTGTAATTATAGTGAAGATCAAGTCCATGGCATATTTCTCTGTGGAATGCCTATCCTTTGCGGGTAAAATTTGAGATGTTATTTATTTACCTATTTATTTAGCTTACCACTCTCAGTTTCCTTACCCTTTATTTTTCTTACCATATTCTTTACTACTTAATATTGTATATTGATTTGTTTTCTTGTTTTTGGCTCTCTTGCTAAAATGTAGACTCCATAGGGCAGGGTCTTGTCTGCCTACTCACAGGAATCTCCACAGTGTCCAATCACAAATGCCAGCTGCAAGGTGAGGAGTGACTGGAGGTGATACCGAAGGGGTATGGGGTGACTGGATCGTGGGGGAACTGAAGGGGCTTTGACTGGATCCTGAGGCAGTGGGGTGTTGCAGAAAGGTATAAAGCTGACAGTTGCGGGTGTGTGACATGATCAGACTTGGATTTTAGATAATAATTCTGCGTTTGGTGTGGACAAAGGATTTGAGTTGATGGAACAGTCTGGAGGCAGGGACACCAGTGAGGAGCCTACTGTGATATTTCAGGAGAGTGGAGATGAGAGCCAACCTAGAAAATTGGTAATAATGACAGCGATAATAACAATAATTTAACAAAGTTTGCTGCACAGTCACTAAAATTCATTTCTTAGACTACATTTCCCAGGCTCCTTTGCAGTTAGGTGTGGCCATGTGATTATGTTCCAACCAATAGAATGTGAGCAGAAATAAAGAGCTCCAATTCCAGGCCTGACCCATGGGAATCTCCCATGCACACTCCTCTCTGTTCTTTCCCTTTTCTGGCTAATAGGGATGGAGAAGCCATGTACTGAAGGTAACTGGGAATCCATTAATGTAGGTCCTTGTAAAGCCATGTAGAGAAAAGTTGCCCCAATTGGAATGTTACTTAAATGAGGAAGAACTATCTGCTGTGTTTGAGTCATTGGATAATTCTAGCTCTTTGTTACAGCAGCTAATGTTACCCTAATGAATTTTAGCACTCATTTTTGGCTAGGTACCATTCTTAATGCTTTCTATATGACAACTCATTTAATCTTCACAACAGTCCATTAAGTAACATATTATTATTATCCCCAATTTACAGATGAGGAATTTGCAATAAAGAAGGACTATGTAACCTACTGCAGTTACATAGCTGGGAAATGACAGAGCCAGATTTCAGAATTCTAACTCCAGTATTTTAAGCAATATCTGGCAGTGGAGATGGATAGAAATTAATAGACTTTTTAAAAAAAGACAGATGTCCTTTCTTTTCAATTAAACATTCTGAAAAAAACAGAACCTTTAAAATGTTTAATGGTCCAGCATGAACATTAATTAAAATTGAAGTCATTATTTACAAAATAGTAATATTTCCCCAAAAAACTTAAAGAGATAAATTGCTTTTGGTTGGATTTTCTGGAAACAAACTCTGAAACTGAGGTTTCCAAGCAGGAGGTTTATTGGGAAGTGCTCCCTGAAAGTAAGGGAAGCAGGATTGGGCAGAGAGAGAAGTTGAACTATAATATAATCACAACAGAGAACTCAGTCTATCCCATGGGAAGCTCTGGAGCTGGGATAACCCTTCACAGTTATTCCATCAGGGCAGGAGGTCTGGGCTTTTTGTCCTGCTTCAGTCACAGAATGTGAGCTGCTGGCTGGGAGGGAATGTAAGCTTGGGTGAGGCAGCATCTTTGGAGAGGGATTTAACTATGAAGCAGTGCTCCCAGCAGCTGAAGGAATGAGCAATGTGGTCTGGGAAGGGGGGTGGGCATGGAATCTTGTTGTTGCATCACAGTATTCACTATAGAAACAGTTCAGAATAAATAAGTACCGTATTTATAAATTTTAGGGTTGTTCCAGATACTCTACTGAGCCTCAGACTCACATAGCCCACTATTTCCTGATTGTGCCTGAAGCTTAAGAGGGTGTGTTGTGAAAGGACTGATGAGAGATGAGACTTCAGAGGTGAGCTGAGCTCGCGTGAGGGATGAAACGGTGCGCCATGGAGCCTGGGTGAGAGGGAAGTCTGGTGGCAGCATGGAGATGGAGTAGCACAGGGACAGACCCCTGGCAGGTGAACCATTCGGAGCAGTTGTACCAACCTATTGCTCCATGAGACCAAAGCATGAACCAGTATCAATGGGATGGAGGAGGGCTGAACTTGCAAGACATTTTAGGGGTAGTTTTTAATGGCTGAATGTGAAGATGAGGGAAGATTTGGAGCAAACTCTGTAGTTGTAGCTTAAGAGACTGTGTGAAAGGTGACTCCTGAAGGGAGATTGTGGTCATGTCCACTCTATGGGGGCCAGCATGAAATCTTGACTATCTTTTTAATTGACGAAACAAGAATTCCCTTTTCCTTCCTCCCTTCCTTCCTTCCTTCCTTCCTTTCTTTTTCTTTCTCTTCTCCTTTCTTCCTTCCTTCTTTAATTTTTCTTCTATTTGAGGAAACTTTCTGTTGCTTCCTCCTGTCCCTTAAAATGAGTTGTTCTTTCCATATGTAGTTGGTTTTTTCATTAATCTATTTTAACAAAAATTTCTTTTCATCATGTCTTCACCTTTTTGGTTATAAATCTAAGTGTACCCAAACAAAACATACACTTAAGTAAAACCAAACGAAGTTTTAAAGCACAGATAGGAAATCCATTTTTTTCTTTATATCTTCATTTTTTGGCAGTTCTGTCATGGCTCATACTGGAAGTTCTGATAACAGGCTTGGACTGTAGGTGCAATGAGAGGTGACATGAAGTGTGCTGGGCTTGGGCACAGTGTTACCTTGTGCGTGGCGGGTTGCTCTCAGGTATGTAGATGTACAAGATCGTTTAGTAAGGCCAGGTCTGAATGACCATATTATATCCTTTGGTGTACCCAATGAGTGAGCCGTTATGCAGCTCTGATCTTTGTACTACACCCCTTTTATTTTCTGGAGCAAAAGTAATCTTCTGACCTGATATAAACAAGGTTAGAATCTAGCCTTCTGCAGGCTGCATTATTGCCAAGCAATTGGAAAACTTCTAATAGTGTAAAAAATTATTTTTAAAAGAAAAAAAGTAATTAAGTGAGAGCAAATCAGTGGAGACAACGTTGATGTTGTGTATACTCAGGGCAGCCAGATCAAATCATCATTCATTGAAAAACATTTATTGTGTAGGTTCTCTGTGCCAGGCACTATCCTAGATGTGCCAAGAATACAAAGGTGGATGAGGCAGATGAGGTCCCATCTCTCACAGAATGTACCTCCTAATTATGGGAAACAGAAAAGAAGAAATAATAAGATAGCTTCCGATGTTTGCAAGTGCTCAGAAGAAAACAAAAGTTGGAATTCATTTGTTTATCCAGCCCTTTCTTCCCATTTCAAGAGGCTGCACTAGTGAGAAACTGGGTCTTTTAGGGACCTAGAAACGAGATAATGTGAACCCAAACCTATTGCCTGAATAGGTAAATTGACAGACTCTGGGGATTTTGTGGGTTGGGAGGGTGGGATTTTAAAACTTTGAGTATAAATAGGATAGATATAATTTAAACTCCTGCTTAATATTAACAGTTAGCTAGTAGAAACTACGGTGGGTGCTCTTTTAGCCAATTTCCACTTAAGCGATTCACAGGAAGAACAAGGGCTTTCTGTCCACTCTGTAAGGGCTCAGCTGGTGCTCGGAGCACACTGAACAGTCTGCCCACACGGGCCCATCTCTGCCCCCAAGAGTTGAGTTTCACGCTGTCTGACAGTCAGAATTGTTTGGTCTTTAACATATTTGTGCCAGTTTTATTTGTTATTAAAATTATGCAGTTTACTTTAATATGACCTAACTAATGAAACATGAGTCTGGAAAGAGACAGACAGACAGAGAATTACTACAATGAAATTTAAATGGAATGCTTTGGAAAGGCTCAATAACGTCAAATGAGTTAATTAGCAAAGATTGGGAAAAATAATAAAATCTACAGTATTTTGTCCGTAAGTATCTTTAAGTTCTCACCCACTACACAGGAAGAAAAAAATGGAAGTTAAAAATGAGATCATATGAGTGTGGTTTGGGTAAAAAGTGTAGGTTTGGAACCTTTCCAGTGAATTCATAGTGAGGGAAAGTGCCACAACCTTCTACCAGATTGTTGAGTACATTTACATTTATTTAAGTTAAAATATAAGATTTACAATATAAATGTATCCTTCCCTCCAGGGCCCCCGCCCCCATCTCCGATTAGCTCATTAATTAGCAGTTCTGATTGTGTTGCATAAGAAGATTTTTACTGCATTGTAAGGTGTGTGTTCAGTGCAACGGGGACTCACAATCCCTCCATTCAGAGAGCTTCAGAGTATAGTCCTAACATTATTAGATGAAGAATTTATGTCTTCCAGTAATTCCTTAACCTGAGCTACATCTTTTTATCGTTTGCACAGCAGAAGCAAAGAAAATATTTTCACTTTTCAGCAGCACCTTTTCACTGAGAATATCAAAGCTCCTTAAAGGACGAATTTCTAATTGAGCAATAATGCTTATATCCCCAGAGAGAGGTGGACAGAGATGATTTATTATCCTCTCACAGAGGATGTTAGACCCATGCTAAGTAGCTAACAGATGTCTCTGTGCTGTCTCTCAGGAGAATTATGTTTCTGCTAATCTCCTGGCCACACTGTGTCCTGTTCCCTATTCTTAATAATTCCCGGTATTACAGAGAACTATGCGAGCATGAAAAGAGCGCTTGTCTGTGGCCAGGACATGTGGACTTAGACCCTGGCTGTGCCACTAACTCATGGGGTTTTGGACATTTTGGTCAGCCTTTCTGTGCCTCAGATCCTGTAAGATGAGGATGACGGTACTTGTCATACCAGCCAACCAGGTTGGGGAAAAAAAAATGTTTGTCAACAAATAGGGACATTGTAGCTGCAGATAGTGAAACAACAGTGTTTCATTTCATTTACCTTATTTCCATTTCAAAACATGGACCTGCTTTTTGTTAGGATATTTTTGATCATGTGTTGATTCATAGGTTCTGGTTTGAACTTTCATTCTTGAGAGCAGAAGGGAAAGTCCTTCTTCAGATGCTTTTATCCCAATCTTGCCCATCTACCCACCTTTACCATCTTTCAGTGACGATCCCGGACTCATAGTAAGAGTATGTAAGGAAATGGTAAGACTATGGTAGGATACTGGTCTAATTGAATTCTGAACTACAAGACACCAGTAAGTGGTAGCTGTTTTCTAAAGGTTTTGAGTGACTCATTGTATCTTTTCACTCATTCACAGAAATATTGCCGATAATGGCCAAAAAAGAAAAAAAAAAGTGAAATATACTTAATTTCTAGCAATAGGGAAGTATTCAAGTAAATGATGGTATTTCCATACAATGGAAGGCCATTGTTATGAGTGAATATTTATAAAAAGATATTGTAGATGAGTATTTTCTGGCATAAAATGACAGGCATGATTAAGTGAAAAAGCAACCCCCAATGGGCAGCACGATCCCATTATTATTTTAAAAAACAGATACTGAAATAAAACGTACTTAGAAGGATAAACAGTGGCTGTCTCTGGGTGATGGGATTACAGAAATAAATTTTCCTTCTTTATACTTACCTACATTTTCTAAATTTCTATGATGAACATATGTTGCTTTTGGCAAAAGAAGAAAACTGATTTAAATTAAAATTCTATTGATGAAAAAGCTGCTTGTGGGAATGAACAACAACATTTTGAAAAAAATAAATGCCAACTCTAAGGATGGAAAACTTTTAAAATAGGAAGGATAGAAAATGGGCAGAAGACCTAAATAGACATTTCTCCAAAGAAGATATACAGATTGCCAACAAACACACGAAAGGATGCTCAACATCACTAATCATTAGAGAAATGCAAATCAAAACTACAATGAGGTATCACCTCACACTGGTCAGAATGGCCAACATCAAAAAGTCTACCTACAATAAATGCTGGAGAGGGTGTGGAGAAAAGCGAACCCTCTTGCACTGTTGGTGGGAATGTAAATTGATACAGCCACTATGGAGAACAGTATGGAGGTTCCTTAAAATACTAAAAATAGAACTACCATATGACCTAGCAATCCCACTACTGGGCATATATCCAGAGAAAACCATAATTCAAAAAGAGTCATGTACCACAATGTTCATTGCAGCACTATTTACAATAGCCAGGACATGGAAGCAACCTAAATGTCCGACAGTTGAATAAAGAAGATGTGGCACATATATACAATGGAATATTACTCAGCCATAAAAGGAAACAAAATTGAGTTATTTGTAGTGAGGTGGATGGACCTAGAGTCTGTCATACAGAGCGAAGTAAGTCAGAAAGAGAAAAACAAATACTGTATGCTAACACATATATACGGAATCTTAAAAGGTAAAAAAAGGTTCTGAAGAACCTAGGGGCAGGACAGGAATAAAGTCTCAGATATAGAGAATGGACTTGAGAACACGGGGAGGGGGAAGGGTAAAATGGGATGAAGTGAGAGAGTGGCAATGACATATATACACTACCAAATGTAAAATAGATAGCTAGTGGGAAGCAGCTGCATAGCACAGGGAGATCAGCTTGGTGCTTTGTGACCACCTAGAGGAGTGGGATAGGGAGGGTGGGAGGGAGATGCAAGAGGGAGGGGATATGGGGAAATATGTATACGTATAGCTAATTCACTTTGTTATACAGCAGAAAGTAACACACCATTGTAAAGCAATTTTACTCCAATAAAGATTAAAAAGAAAATAAGGAGGATAAATTTCATTCTTTTTTAAAAGGATGGAGTCAATGACAAATGTTTGAAATAAATGAATTATCAATTGGAAACCTATTTCTTCTTAGCTGAATTCTACCTTAAATTGCTTCTAAAATTGACTTACATCATGGTAAATAAGCATGATATTTTGAAATACCTAAATTAAACAATAATAAATAGTAATACAATGTAATTTTTTTCTTTTCTGGCAAAACATCACTATAAAACAAATTACCTTATAAAACAGAGAGCAGATGTATTTATCTTTCCCATCGTAATAAAAGCAGTAGGTTACCAAGTGCCTTCTGTGTGCCTATGTCTCAGATACTTGGAATGTTAACTTTATTGGTTAATTTATTTAATTATAACTGCCTTAGGAGAAAAGTATTATTGTATTCATTTTATAGTTGCTGAAAACTAAAACCCCAAAAGTTGTTTCTTAACCAACTGTTAAGTAGCAGAACCACATACCTTTTAAAAAATTACTTAACAAATATTTTGTTGAATCCACTCTGTGCTAGCTAGCCGTCATGTGCTGTATGCTGGAAATGCACCAATGAACAAGACACTGTGGTCCCATCCTTCAAAAAAGCTTACATTCTAGTTGGATGACATGGAGCAAATAACTATAAGTGTGATGAATCTTACAAAATGGGAAACACAGGATTGAGGGGGGAGTTAATCTGGTTTGCAACATCTGTCCTATGTACTAAACATTTAAACTGAGATATGAATAGGAGTTAACTGGGGGAAGAGTAGGTGTGAAAGAGTATTCCTGGTAGAGGGAATGGTACATGCTAATGCATGGAGATGATATTTTGATACAATAATCTAGCATAACTAACCATCCACACTCTGGCTTAAAACTGTAAGCATTTTTTTCTCTCACATGGGTCTGTGGATCAGCTGCAGCCCAAATGCAATCACACAAGCCCATTTAACATCTTGTGTCATGTTCAGGAACGTTTCATTGGCTAAAGCTAGCTGTATGGCCAAACCCCAAATCCATGAGATAGGGAAAATATTTTACCCACAGTGGATAGTACTTCAAAATCACATAACACAAGATGTGGATGAATAATTTAATACAGGAAAAAATTGTGAACAGTGATTCAAACAACCACCCCTGGATTTTTTAAGGAGCCTGTTGCCAGTGTGGCTGAAGTATAATGAGATGGGGAGAGACACTGCTTGCTGGCTTCTCTTATTACTCGTTGTCCTTGGGAACTTCTTATTCTAGAGATTATATATATGTGTGTATACATAAGCTCACTCCAAAAATAAGCTCACTCCTAAAGATAATGGCTTATCCAACTTCTACCCGAACTTTGTTTCCAAAGAGTTGACCAACATTGAAATACCATGGTTATCCCACAGGATTAATATAGTGTTGATTGAATTAAATGTTCCTCTGTAATGCACCAGTGTTGGGTCTCTGTGTGACAGTAGCACATTCAGAAGTTATGCCTCAGAGCCGATGAAGCCAGTGTTTGGGCCCCTGAGCAAACAGCGTTAAATTTGGTTGCTACTCACTCTCCTGGAATGGAGGTCAGCTATTTTATACACAGTGAATGAGACAAACTAGTCATAAAACGTGAGGAAACATCTAATTTGACTACTTTATCCCACGAAACATAATCTTCTATTTGGTAACATCGTTTTGATAATGTTACGAGAATAGTTCAGTTTATTTTTACCCATTGCTGTACAGATACGTTCATCTGCTTTACAAGTGCTAATGCCTGAATGAACAGGTGTGGAGACATGAGTTGGGCAAATACAAACGCATACAGTTCATGTGTTTAACAAGCGTGGACTTTTTTTAAAAAGAAGATGCATTCAACACAGCCAGCCACTGCATTATTAGCTGTAATGGTATATATTCTGCCACAGAAAACTGTCTTAGTTTCAGTTGAGGCTATTCCTTTTTTTCCTTTTGCTGATAAGAAGAGATTAAATAGAAATCACTTGAATAATCCTGTTCAAAAACCAAAATTTCCCCTTCATTTGTAAAAGCTCAGTTTTACAATCTTGAGGATTTAAAACAGAATCTACTAGTCTTTCTGACAATTCTTATCTCCCATAAAAACGAGATTTTTGTTAGCTAGCTCACAGTAAATTTTGTTATAAATCATGCGTTGTTTCAAGGGAAATCAGTGGTTCTAATAAATATAATGGATTTGGAGCAATTCTTTTCCCCTCGTTTTGTTCACAGTTAAGTAAGCCTTCTACTTGGTTACATTATTGTATTTTATTACTAAGTTTGCAAAGCTGCCTTTAAGAAAGGCTACAGTTTTCTGGTTTCCTCTTCTGATATACTTTGATTCTTCTTGTTTGAGCACCTTTTCATCTTTATGGGTACTTTCTTGATCTTTTAGCCTGACATCCCTTCAAAAGTCAGCGCAATGTATACATACCAAGTAATAGCAGCATTTAGAGATGACCCCCTCTCATATTAATACATTCCTTAAGTGGAAATGCAAGTAATGGGAAGAAAAATACCCTAATTGTCAGAAACAAATGCGGTCCTAATTGCTTCCTGGTGGTTAGTCTTTTAAAAGGACTGTGGGAATCTTCTGCTTGTGTGTCTGTTGAGATGTCATTCCATATGTTTAAGATGCATTGATTGCCATGGGCAAATCACTAGGGCTTGATTACAGAGAGCTGGTAGACCAAACTTGGGCTTAATTCATGTGTTCTGTTCACAGGTCTCTCATTTCCCAGTGAGCTATTTGTTCAACTAAGAAATTGACTTAGTTTTTCCTCCTGAAAAAATGGAAATAGTACTATTATTTTTACAGCAGCTTTTAAATGTTTGAGTCCAACCAAATGAAAGTTGTAGCTGCATTGCAGTATTAGAAACATAAATTTGATTAATATTTCTCTCCCAGTTTTCCTCTGCCCCACAGAATTAACTTGTTCACCTGAACTGACCAAATTAACTTAGTGTTTTGCCATTGTATCGACCCCAAACTTTGCAGAATTACAACCTCAAATGATATGGCTATATGGTTTTTAAAACTTTAAAAAGTTTAGAAAAAGAACCTTTAATATCAGCTGATACAGTTTTTTAGAAAAATGATAGGATTATATCATATCACCTTTTGCAGGACAGTATAGGATTTAAATAAAAATTTACTGTGTATATTACTGAATTAAATCATGTAGTTTTATATATTTTGACTAGACATGAGTTAGCCTGCTGTAGTAAGAGAATTTGAAGCTTAAAAGACCTGAATATGAATTTTGTTCCTTTCTATGTCATCCCCCCAAACCCAACTGTACTAAGTCTTATCTGTAAAATGGGCCAATACTTATTCTCCCTACCTCCTTGGGGTGTTTGTAAAATTCAAATAGTGTAATAAGTATAGGCACTGTTTGAAAACTGTAAAAAACCATACAATGTGATTTTAAAAGAGAATTTAGACATGTTTTGCTTTCACTGTTACTGTTTAATAACAGTTAACTGTTAAATTGTTTTACATATTAGAGTTTCTGGCCAATACATGAAGAGAAGGAAATAAATAAATAAATAGGGCTTCAAAAAATAAATAAATAGGGCTTCCCTGGTCATGCAGTGGTTGAGAGTCTGCCTGCTGATGCAGGGGACACGGGTTTGTGCCCTGGTCCGGGAAGATCCCACGTGCCGCAGAGCGGCAAAGGCCGTGAGCCATGGCTGCTGAGCCTGCACGTCCGGAGCCTGTGCTCGGCAACGGGAGAGGCCACAATAGTGAGAGGCCCACGTACCGCAAACAAACAAACAAAAAAAAGAATCTGCCTGCCAGTGCAGGGGACATGGGTTTGAGCCCTGATCCGGGAAGATCCCACATGCCACGGAGCAACTAAGCCCGTCCGCCACAACTACTAAGCCCGCATCATAACTACTGAAGCTCGCATGCCTGGAGCCCGCGCTCCGCAACAAGAGAAGCCACCGCAATGAGAAGCCTGCGCACCGCAACAAGGAGTAGCCCTCGCTCGCCACAACTGGAGAAAGCTCGCGTGCAGCAACGAAGACCCAACGCAGCCTAAATTAATTAATTAATTAATTAATTAAAAGTAAATAAATAAAATAAAATAAGGAATTTCAGTAAGGATGGTGAATATCTGATCAGTTTTTAAAAGTTATTAGTCTTTATCAACTTTAGCAAAACCATCTAAAAAATCCAATAGAAAATAAGATAGCATTTTTATAGTATAAAGCATGTAGGATATAACAAAGTCTTTCCTGAGAAAATTTTAAACTTAATTACATATTTTAAAAGAAGAGCTGGAAAAACAGAAAGATATACCATATCTTTGACATTTAGTTTCCCTTAAAATTACCTATAAATTCAGTATCAAAATTATGGCAAGGATTTTTTGAGGCCTTGACATACTTACTCTAAATTTATACAAAGGAATAAAGGTTCATGATACCTAAGTCAATTCTGAAAAGGAAGAGCAAAGAGGAGGGATTCACCTTCCCAGATAAAAACAGTGTGGAACTGGTGCAGAAGCAGTCAATTAAATCTATCAAAAAAAATAGAACATTACAGATGGAACCAGGTCTACATGGGAGGCTACGGGGATAAACATGGTACCATAAATCAGTGGGAAAAGGATGAATTGTCTAAAACTCACTACTTGGTAGTGGGGAAACAGCTCATTATACAAAGAAAATAGATTGGTTCACTATCTCAAGCATATACAAAGGAGAAATCCAGTGTGAAAGTAAAAGTATAAAGCTACTAGAAGAAGGTACTGGAGGTGTTGAAGAAGATCCTCAAAATCTAAGCTGTAAGTTGAAAATTTAGTAAATTTGACTACATTTTAAAAATTAAGAATTTCTGTTAGAGGACAGACACAATAAGTAAAGTTAAAATGTGACAGAATGAGAAGAGATTTGTAATATCTAAAATTCACAAGAGATTAATATCTAGAAGACAGTCAAGAAGCTTCAGTTTCCCCATTTTTAAAATGGAGATTGCTGTACACCTGAAACCAGTACAACATTGTAAATCAACTATACTCCAATAAAATTTTAAAATAAAATAAAATGGAGATAATAATAATAGAAAGTGAAGTGCTCAAGGCAGAGCCTGGCATTAATTAATGCTTACCATTTGCTTTTATTAGTTTATCTGTTCTTGTCCTCTCTGACAAAACATATTTTTGTGGTGAGCCTGAATTTCCAGTTTCTGCGTGGTTTTATGTTGCTAGTTTATGGAGTTATGGAAAAATGTATGTGCAAATATCTAGCTAGTCTCACTGTCCACAATCCTGTTTGATAAATATCCCTGGATAAGCCAATTGTTAAAAGAAAAGAAGGGAGATATTAGTCGCAGCTCCCATGACACGGAGTTGAGCAAAATGCTACATGCACCACTGCAGCTGTGGAACCAGCTGCCAAGGGCACCTGCCAGGTGATGTCGTAAGAAGAGTATGCTTCATGGCTTGAGGTGTGGATCCTGTAACTGTCATATTCCATCCTGCCTGAGGCTGGGACCCAAGACTGCTGTGGGCAGAGGATGGAAAGACTAAGTGAAGCAGCTCCCCACTCCTTAGCTCTTTGTCCAGGTGTCTTGTATGACTGTGGTTGGTGGGAGGACCACGTGGGTCAGCCCTGTCCTGCTGGGTTTCCTGGGGACTCCCATCCCGGGGGGACAGGCTGGCCACAGAGAGATGGCTTTGCTCACGGCCAACCAAACCTGCTCTCTGAAAGCAGAGCTTTGTCTTTTTCTGTTTTATGACCTCAGCTTCGGGGAAGGCTTTGGCTCCACAAGTGTGGCCCAACCAAAAACATGGATGATGATACACAGGACAGAAGGCAGTGAGCTGTACTCAGCAGCAGTGACCTGAGCTGGGTCCCCTCCTTGGGCTTGGGGGGAGATAAAGCTGTCCTTCTGAAAGGGAAACTAATGATAACTCTGTGCTGGACATTGTTCCACACACTGTCTCCTTCAATTCCCTGCAAACCTGTAGGATGAATGTTCTTATCCCCATTTTACAGATGTGAAAACTGCAGCTAGAAAGGGAAATTTTCCCAGCTTGTAAGTGACCCAGTGAGATTTGAACCCTAGGTCTGTTTGACTCTGAGACTCATGGTGATTGTTTTGTTTGGTTTCTTTTTCACTGCACTACTCTCTTTATCTGTGGACTTGGGCTGGAGCAGGTGGGGCTGGGATGGATCTATGGCTTGGTGGAGTCCAAGTAAGAATGTATGGGTAGTCCCATCCGTATCTGATCTTGGCGGGCAGTTCAGTTAGGTTATAGAAAGATAATTACACTTAGTGCTGGTTTTAGCTGTGGCTTTGATTTCTCAGCAAAAACTGTGTTCCTATAAAATAACGTCATCCTTGAAGTGTTGTCCTTTGCTTGTCATTCAGAGAAGCCCGCACTTCCAGGAGACACTCTGTATCCCAAGGATTGATTCCCTGCCCAGGAAGGAAACCAAGCAGGCCTTCCAAGACAGAAAGCACTTGCTCCCAGGTGGAATTTCATTTCTCTGTACTTTGGGATCTGACAGGTGCTTTGAAGAACTGGCTTCACTAGCCATTAACAGAGACGTCTTTTGTCCACATATCTGCAACTGACTTTTCTTTGTGCTTGAGAGATCACATGTTTTTTGTACTGTGCTTTTTGGAGGTCAGCAGGGTTGCCAGAGCCACACGTTCTTGCCCCTGTCTCTAAGGCCCAGGTCAATGACTAATAACGATAACAATCATGATAGGGATCATTGCAAACCATTGACTGTGTATTTGCTATGTGCTGGGCCATGTAGCAAGTTCACTTTATATTCACAACAACCCACTGAAGTACAGGCATACCTCAGAGATATTTTGGATTTGGTTCCAGACCACTGAAATAAAGTGAATATTGCAATAAAGTGAGTCACATGAATTTCTGGGTTTCCCAGTGGATTGAAAAATTATATTTATACTCTATGGGAGTCTATTGAGTATGCAATAGCATATGTCTAAAAAAAATACATACTTTAATTTAAAAATGCATTATCACTAAAAATGCTAACCTTCATCTGAGCCTTCAGCAAGTCATAGTAGTAACATCCAAGATCACTGATCACAGATCACCATAACAAATATAATAACGAAAAAGTTTGAAATATTGTGAGAATTACCAAAATGTGACACAGAGTCATGAAGTGAGCAAATGCTGTTGGAAAAATGGCACTGATAGACTTGTTTGATGCAGGGCTGCCACAAACCTTCAATGTGTAAAAAATGCAATATCTGTGAAGCCCAATATGTGAAGCCCAGTAAAACGAGATATGCCTGTGTGTATTGTTTAGGATTGGCTTGACTGCAAGTAGCAGAAATCCAGCTTCAATGGCTTAATCAAATGAGGGATTTGTAAATAAATAAGTAATCTGCAGTCTGTAAAAAAAAAAAAATGAGGGATTTGTTTTTCTCATGTGATAAGAAGTCTAGCATCAAGCACTTCAAGGGGAGCATGGGGGCTCCATGATGCCATCAAGAACCAAGGCTCCTTTTCTGGGGGCTTTCTTCCTCATATTTGCAACATGGCTGTTCTACTTCATGCATTACAACTGATTTTTAGACAGAAAGAAGGAAGAAGGGAAAAAGCTAAGTGGGAAAAACTAAAATGGTGGATGTAAGCTGAATTGCCCCGTCTAACAAGCTTTCTCAGAAACCCCAGCTGACACCTTCAGTTGCACCTCACTGTCCAGAACTGTATTGTGTGCCCACACCTAGCTGCAAGGGAGTCTGGCACCCAAGATTATATAAGTGAGCACCTTGGTTGGGAAGGAAGAAAGGAGGAATGGGTATTGGCTAGGTAACCAGCAGTGCCTGGCTTATCTAGTTAATACTTGTTCAAAACTTATAGATAAGAAAAATGAAATTAGAGAAGTAACTCTGTTACTCCTAGCTAAAAAGTGACAGAGCCCAGACCCAAGTCCAGGTATGTCTGATTCTGAAGCCACATTTCTAAAAGTTCTGCTAGAATTTGTTCCTGATGCTTGGGGGTATCTGTGCTAGAGAACAGAGGACTTTAGGGGGCTCTGTTATGGAACAGAAGAGGGATTGATTTGTCCGCTTCTTGAGAATAGTGTGAAGATCAACACGTGAAAGATATGAAAAGGCAGATTGTGGCACAAGGTGAGGAAGTGGTTTCTGACAATTAGTAATTAATTGTTCTATGGGCTGGGTAGCAAACTCATTTGTGTAGAAATTAGATTACCCATCAGAGGAGATCCCTGAACTGACTGCAAGCTTGGGTCTAGGAAACAAAAGCAGCTGAGATAGAATAATCATGATTAGAGGAAGACTTCTGGATTAAATGTAGAAGACTCCTGATTTGTCAGAGCTATAGTGATCATACAGTTAATTTATGGTCCAACCTAGGGCATTTTTTAGAGTAAAAGGGGGATTTATTGCTAATTACACTGGGACAAATGGCATATCCCAGGATCATCACAGACCTGTGGGTTCCCTAGGCAGAGGCTTCTGATGAATAAAGGAATGGAGAGGCCTGGACTTCATAGCGGGAAGCAGCTAGGGGAATCGTCAGAAAGGTCAAACACCCCCAAGCCAGATCCCATTTCCATAGGCTGGATCTTCTGAGAGGCCCTTCTTTGTCAGTGATGGAGTTTAGGGATAGGTGTTGGAATCTGATGGGCAGGACAATGTGTGACATTGAAATATTCACCTGACACAGATGCTTGTGCCTGAGTCTCCTCTAACATGACTCGTTTTTAAGAGACATTAAGAGACGCAGACCTACTAGAGAATGGACTTGAGGACACAGGGCGGGGAAGGGTAAGCTGGGACAAAGTGAGAGAGTGGCATGGACATATATACACTACCAAACATAAAATAGATAGCTAGTGGTAAGCAGCCGCACAGCACAGGGAGATCAGCTCGGTGCTTTGTGACCACCTAGAGGGGTGGGATAGGGAGGGTGGGAGGGTGGGAGGGCGGGAGACACAAGAGGGAAGAGATATGGGGACATATGTATACGTATAGCTGATTCACTTTGTTATAAAGCAGAAACTAACACACCATTGTAAAGCAATTATACTCCAATAAAGATGTTAAAAAAAAAAGAAGAGACACTGAGCTTGGATCATGCTGTGTTCCTTCCTGAGTCATGAACAAGAACCGTTCTAGGCTAGGAAGGAAACTGGATTTCACATATCCCCAAATCCTTCTGAGCCTTTAAAAACTGCCTTTCTACTTAGCTCAGTGACCTTGGGCAAGTCACAACCTCTCTCTATGCTTTGGTTTTTCCTTTATTGGAAATAGAATGGAAATAATTGTTACCCAAGAGAAAAAAGTGATTCAAGGTTTTCAAATGAAAAATGCCACATGGAGCCAAGTGATATTATTATTTTTATGACAGTTATTAGCAGAGCTGCTTCTTGTCCCATCCCCTCTCATTAGGCCACTGAGCATGAATAAACACGGGTTCAGCCAGTGACTGGTATTTGATGATGTTGGCACTGGAGACGAAGGGAAGGAATTTCTCTCTGGTTTGTGTTTCACTATTAACCTCCTCATGCCTGGATCTCAATGTTTACTAGTGTGGAAACTGGAGACCAGCGGGAGTCTCAGCTAGTGGTTTCATAACAGAGGCAGCCTATTCAGGAAAACTTTTAATAATGATGCAATTAAAATAGTCTTCAACCCTTCCTTAATTCCTTTATTCGATAGACATCGATTGTCTCTGTGTGCCACGTTCCCTTTCCCAAGCATATGACAAGATGTATAATGGCAAACATTAAGCTCTCTGATGTTTGTTGAATCAAGGAATATGGTGGAGATGTAAGATTCGGAGAGCTGGTCTTCTGCTGTAATTTTACATCTTTCTTACCTATCTTGATGCCTGAGAAACATTTCTAAATGCAAAACTGCTTTTTTACCCATTTATTAAAGAGTCAAGACCAAATTTCTTTTTTTTTAAAATTGAGTTATAGTTGATTGATAATATTATGTTAGTTTCAGGTATACAACATAGTGATTCAAAATTTTTATAGCTTATACTCCATTTATAGTTATTATAAAATATTGGCTATATTCCCTGTGCAACACTTTCTTGTGGCTTATTTATTTTATACATAGTAGTTTGTACCTCTTAATCCCCTACCGCTATCTTGCCCCACCCCCCTCCCCTCTCCCCACTAGTACCAAATGTCTTAATACAGTATAAAAGAACCTTCAGGATTCGGTCCCTGCTCCCCTTTCGGTCTCATCTCTCACCAAGCCTCTTTTAGGACCACCAAGGTCCAGCAATTGGGACTTTCCTACAGGCTCCTGAATATTTAGTAAACATACTAGATTTTGTGCGTCTTGTGGTCTCTGTTGCAACTAATCTCGGTGGTGCTGTTGTAACGTGAAAGCAGCCATGGACAAAATGTACATGGGTCAGCATGGCTGTATCCAAATAAAACTTTATTTACAAAAACAGGTGGTAGGTCAGATTTGGTCCATGGGCTCTAGTTTGCTCAACTCTGCTTTAGATCTTAGCTCATGCTATGTTCTTTCACTTCCTACATTAAAGACCTCTTCCTCCCCCATTTATCTGGCTACTACCTTTTTAATGTCACCTCAAGCCTGAGGCCTTTCTCTACTACCCTGGGTAGCACTGACCACTCACACCACTGTATTCTATATCTACCACCTGCCTATCTGTGTTTTCTCCCCTTACTTGATTGTAAGCTTTATTCCTTCATTCATGCATTCATTGATTCATTCATTCAACATTGTTTAATGAGCGCACGCTATGGGGCAGAGTTGATGACTTTTTAGTCTTTGTACAGCACCTAGATGAAAGCCTAGCACATAAAACGTGACTAATACATGCTTGTTGAATAAAAGGACGTAGAAAATAAAGAAGTCCATCGCCAAAGAGATATTTGTGTCTTTGGTGTAAGTGCCTAAAAGTGGGGAATGGTCTTGATTTGGAAACCTCTCCGTTGTGCAGAAGGATTAGGACAGTTGATTGCATTTGGAGTGTTCCTTTCAAGGTTTCTATAGCCTGATCTGGCATAGTTTGGTGGCTCCTACCTGTTGTCCAGCCTCATCCCCTTTCCTAAGTCCCCAGGGTCCTGCTTCTGGTGACCCTGTATGGCAGGATCAAGGGCAGCAGCACCAACTCCCAAACTCCTTCACGGGCAGGACTCACGTGAGTTTGAAGTTTACCAACAAGGTGTCAACATAGTGCAGTGGTTTCTTACTTTCATTTTAAATAGAAGATCTTTTAAATGGAAGCATTTCCATTGCTTCCTGAGCGAGCAGGGCTATAAGAAGCTTAAACAGCTCACAACGTGGGTATATTGACATTGCCTCCTTGCAGAGTCTGAATCAAATTTTTTTTTCATCCACAGTCTCTGGCTCTTTGAGAATGACCCTGAGGTAAATGTAAAAATGAAGCTCCTTGGTTACTCATACTACAGCAATTACTTCATGGTGCCATGGACCCCAAAATATTTGAAGTAGGGCATGAGCCGTTTTCTTAAATTTACAACCCATCTAAATGTAAGCAGAACATTTATTTAATTGGTTGTCACCAACAGAACCAAAATGACTTCATTCCGTTCAACCTGGTCAGATGTAGTTTTTCAGTGGTTACCGGAAGGTTATGGGTTTGTAGTCAAGAGGCAGAGAAAAGAAAATGGTTACAGCTGGTGACAAAACAAACACAAAACCTCTACACGTTTCTCATGTTACAAGAGCAAATAGGAAAGGAGCCCCACCTGGAGATTGTAGCACAGAGTGTGTGCTGGGTAAATACTAGAGAAACTGGAGAGAAGGTTCTGGGTCTCTTCACCTATTTTATTTATTTATTTATTTTTAATACAAGAAGCCAGCAAGGATAGTGGCAGCTGAACAGAGTATGAGGTTGTCATTCATGAACTCACTCCCACAGGTAATAGAAAATTAAATAAATCAAAGTTCCATTGTGACAGGGCCCCTTTCATGGATGCATCTGTAACCTGCCTGACCTGACATTTTAAGAATGGTTACTTTTGTGAGGGAACGCTGGTGAGAAGAAATGATGTGCCTGGTGATTCGGAGGAGGAAGGGAGGGAGCAGGGTTGTAAACTGACCTTTGGTTACAGAAGAAAAACAAAGCAGTGTTGCTAAATGACCAAGGCCACAAAGGGTAGTAAACACAGCAAGGACACAGTGGAGAATGTGTGGTATTCGTGAGCTAACCCCATTGCAACACTCACGCACTGTGGTGGTAAGAAAGTTCTGGCAAGTTCCTCCTTTAGTGAGTTGTTCCCAAAGCACATTTTGAATGGATTCATAATAATGTCTGTGTGTGTGTGTGTGTTTAGGTGGGCAAGACATTGGCAAATGAGTTTCATTAAAAAAAATGAGCTGCTTGCCTGAGGTATTAAAAAGTTTAAAATAAAATACAGCCTTTGCCTTGTTTCTGGCATGAACAAATACTTTACTTTTGGCAATTCTCATCAAAATTTGAGTGTCACTGTTTGATAATGTCTATCAGAATTAAAATTCACATATCTTTTGACTGCAATTCCATTTTAAGGCGTTGATTCATCACTCGATTCAGATATGTGCAAAAATACGTTTGTGGGAACAAAGGATTGGAAACCACCCATTTGTCTATCGGTAGGGGGCTGGGTAAATTTTGGGACATCCATACAATGGAATATAGTGCAGCTGTTGAAATGAAAGAGGTAAATCTAAGTGTAAGGATTTACAATAAACTCCACAATATCTTGTTAAGTTTCACTAAGGAACAGAGGAGTATGTGTAAGAAAGGGAGGGGCACATATGCTTGTATATACATAGAAAATTTCTGGAAGGATACCCAAGAAATATAATAGTGGATGCCTCTATGGAAAAGACTGTGAGACTGGGTTCCAGAGGTTGATAGAAATTTGTTTTCCACTCCTAATGTTTTGCACTGTTTGAAATTTTTATTAGCCTGGTATGCAAATCATTTTTAAAAAAGAATTCTAAAGGAAATGTCATTCTTCCCAATTAATTAGGGTTTTGCTGGTGGTGATATCAGTGCCCAGTGAAACAGACTGAAATATATGGTTTGATTCATGGACTAAATGGTTTAAAACCCTACAGAAAAAGACATCTTTCAGTTAAGTGTGCATTTGGGAAGAGGATTTCAGTAACTAATGAATAATAAAAACATTGATTGGGGGTGCTATTTTTATGCTGACAGTTTGGAATCCTAAAGAGCTGTGTAGAAAGCCCAGTACCTCTCCCCAGTAAGTCATGGCAAATGTCCTTTCACGTTGAAGGGTCACCCTGGCCTGCAAAATCATTAATTAAAGCCTTCTAACTTCTCGTACATTCTAATTCCATAGCTATTAAAGAGTCATCATTGCCATTTCTTTCTTTGCCTGTGGATGGCTGAAGAATGATTGAGAGGATAAACACCCATTGATTTATCTACATTAAATAATACCCTGCTCGTTCCCAGGAGCTGATAAACTTGGTGGCCTTTAGAAACCAGTCACATGACAGCAACCTAGCAACCTCCCTCTGAAGTCGGGCTCACGGGTGGGGTGGGCAGGGTGGGTGGGGTGGGGGTGATGATAAGTGCAGAAGAGTGGCAACTAACACACATTCTTTCTGCTGAATCAACACATTGTGTTTTGGGAGAGGGTATATGACAGTATACCCTTCATTTAACCTTTAGTACCCTGTGTTATCTTTTGTAGGTTTACTGTTAATTAATGCTTCATTTGTCTATGCCTTCTCTCTTCTCAGAGTGTGAGCTCTTTAAGTGCCAGACTAGTGTCTTCATTCATTCATTTGTTCATTTATGGAACAAATATTTAATGCATTGCTGCCACATGTGGATCCTTCGCTAAGCCCTGGGGGATGTAAAGATGAATAAGACATATTCCTTGCTTTCAAGTCACTCACAGTCTACTAGTCTCTTCACAGTCTAATAGTCTCATTCAGATTTGTATCTCCCAAAGTTACTGACACAGAAATGTTTAACAAATGTTGAGAAATTGAGAAACTGCTCATGCTATGAGCCCAGGACCATGCCATGATACTGTGGGTGCACATTAAATTTTTACTGACGAGATTTCAGTAAATCACCAATTTCTTGAGACCTCTTCAGTAATAGCATTTAGAAACACAGTTTCTTCCATAGGTCAGACATTTCTAGACCTGGGAACGAATGCTTTTAGGGCTGGCATTGAGGACAACAATTATTCTAACCCAACAATAACCAGGGCTATAACCTCCTAAGGAAGTGGGTTCATTTTCACATGGACAAACAGCTACACCAACAAAGAGCACAGGAAGAGGGAAGGCGATCAGGGAAGCTAACATTTCCTGAGTACTCACTCACAGCCTGAAACTCCACATGCTTCACTTCATTTAGTGAACAAGACCCGAGGAACACAGTAATACTGATGTGGAGAATAAGAAATGAATGTTTTCAATATTGGCCTGGGGTTAGTAGGTCACAGATATATTTGTAGGTATGTATACATAAATTAAATATTTACCAAGCACTCTTCTAGATGCTGGGTGCCTAAAGAGGTATAAGCCATAGTCTGTGCCCTCAATTAGGCAAATGATATAAAGAAACACATACAAAGATAACCACATGAAAATTATATAACGGTACCCGAGAGGATTTTAGAGCTGCTGGATCCATAGTGAACATTTAATCCAGAGTTTGCTAAAATGGTGTGTGCACCTCACAGGTGGCCTGCAAGCTGATTTAGATATTATAAAAGTATTTTTAAATTTCATTAGGTATTTATTTAAACACGTGTTAGAAAAATCTATAATTACCATATCTAACCCTTGACTATTATGGATATTCCCTCTTACTGTGAGGCTACATATGAAAGTGAGTTGATTTGAAGATTATCTGAAGGAAAATATCAAGTAAGAGCCAGGATGTGATTCGGGGATATGGTAATGATTCTACAAGTGTTATTTGAATAACCTGAGTTTGGAAAATGCAGATAAAGTCCAATTTCTGGGCTGCAGAGAGGTTAATGAGTTCTCCAAGGTCAGAAAGTCAGTAAAGAACACAGACCAGAATCTGGTCACCTGACTGGTCCTCTGCCCCCACATCCTCATTCAATCACTGCTTCCTATTTTGCAGATGACGAAACTACAGCACTGAATTACATGTCCTCTTTTGGTGCAACAACTCACGTGAGAATCTGCAATGTAGAAAGGATAGAACTGGTCCCATGAAAAATCAAAATTGACGTATTTCTAGAGTACTCAACCGTGCATGCCAGTATTATAAAAATATCATACTTACTAATTTATGGTCATCCCCAAACCACCCTGTGAGATATACTTAGCTATTTCTACCATCCCTCTTTTCATAGGGGGAAATTAAGGAACAAAGATCAAATACCTTTCCTAAGATTATAACTTGCAAAGCTGGGATTTGAACCTACATCGTTCAGCTCCAGAATTTATTCTTTCAACCACCACGCACAGAGTTCACCAATAAGTGAAGAGGTGGAAGAAGCAACATCTCTCCCTGGTGAAATGGGAAAGAGTCTGCTCAGACAATATATTACTCCCTGTTTCAAATTCCGTAGTTAGACCATGGTTCGCCTCATGAAACATATTGTTTCTTCTAACCATCACTTTTTAAAGTGCAGAAACTCCCAAGAGGAAGCAGTGATTACCAAAAGCAACACTCGTATAAGAATAATTTGTTAGATCACTATGATAAGAACTATAAAGAAATAGCCCCACCCCAAAAGGGAGGAGAGGGAGAGAGTCACTGGGAGGTGAATGGAGAGAGGGATAGTTTGGGGACAGGGTGGGACTGAGAGCGACCCGGGAGAGGAGGCCCCTGAAGCACTCGCGTGCACCGCAGGGGGTCACCGGGTGCTGTGAAAGCCCTGCCTGGTGCCCAGCGCTCGGCACAGCACCTGGCACAGAGCAGGGGCTCAAAAGCTTTGTGGAGTGAGTGGAAGCCTGGATGGAAACAAAAGCCAAGCCGGGAGGCAGGCACGGGTACAGTGATTGGAGGTGAGAGGGCATAAAACCCGCTACTTTATAGCTCTGCTCCAGGTGGGCTCGAGGAGAGCACACGATGAATCTGTCGTCAGACAAAGGGGCTGTGTGCTAACCATTTAACAGTGCTCCTGGCATGTCTAGGATGCCTTGCCCTATCAAAGCAGTCCCAGTTCAATCTTCTGGCCTAGACTTCCTTAGATGAAAAGTCCTCATTCCCCCTCTCAGCAGGGTGCTTCATGGTAGACCGAGGCCATCTAAGGACCAGAGCCAGCCTTCTCTGTGCTGCCACCAAAGAGGGATCAGCCCCTGGCAGTCGTCTTCGCCTCACCGGCAGGTGCCAACACCTAAGCCGTTTCACGCGCCTTTGGGGCAAAGAACTGCCGCAAACCAGAGCCAAGTTCGGAGCCTGAAAATTCCTCCGAAGGATGCGAGGAGAAGCCTGAGGGCGTGCTCATGCATTACATAAGCTGTGGGTTTGTGGAGCCCCGCTGGTGCATGGAGCCCTGGGCCTCTCGGAATTGCGCAACGCTTACGCAGGAGCACTTGTTAAGTGTTGCAACATGACTCCACATCTTTATCAAAAATGTGAAACATCCACCCAGCACACACTTAGAAAACACTAAAGCTCTTCACCAGGTGGTTAAGGCTGCTTGATCCAGCTGACAGGAGAGGAGCAGCCTGGGCGGGAGTGGGGGGTGGGTACTTACTGTAGCTCTTGGCCCAGGAAGCTGAACACGCAGTACCTTGTACCCCACTAGCCTTGGGCAGCGCAGGCTTCTGATAAAATGTACTTTTTTGTGTGTTTGTTTTTCCTGGCAGTCTCATTTTGGGTTATAAATGGCTCATTATTTCCATCCCATAGATCCATTCGTGCCTCTGTTGTGTTCTCGTCTTGCTTCCGAAATAACTGAAAGGTTGGTAAAATCATCATTGGTGATTTTAGAACTGCCTGTTCTGACCTTGAGCGGAGGCTGAATTTCCACATTGCTCAATGCTGTCTACAGTTGCTCCAATGCGGGAGCGGTTGGCTGGAAAGGCCCCCCGAAAGCAGGGGATATCATTCTATTTACACTAAAGCACTTGGTGCCCTTCAGTGCCAGGAAGTGGTGTGGACTTTCGTTTGCTCCAGTTCTGCAACCTTTTCAGAGGACTATCGGGCAATCGTCAGAGGTTACAAAGTTGGTACAGCATTCCCCCCAGATAGGTCATTTTCCCTGCAGGACAGCCTGGAGGCAAATTTTATTAAGTATCACGTAGCTGACCCAAAGCATTATAAATAGCAAGAGAGCATGTGACAAGCTCAGAATTGAATGTGGTTAAACCCCAGGCTGAATACGTGTAATGTGTTTACTGTCATTGGCACCTGCATGGAGATGTTTGCCCAGCAACCATCCAGGAAAGGTGTTGAACCATAGAAATGGTTCAATCTTAGAAAAATAATTTTCAGGTTCAGTCTTAGAAAAATAATTTTATCCCTACGTTTGAAAGCTTGCTGACTATACAGTTATCCCAGGGAAGGCACCTGCAGATAGGCTGAATGTGTTTTTTTTATAGATAAAGACTGACCCTTATAAAACTCCCAAGTTCATCCAGGTAAGAGCCAGGGAAAAGGGATGGAAGCCTAGTTTATAGTGGGTAGGAACGGTAGGCAGTCATTATCAGGCAAAATGGACCCCAAAATGAGAATTTTTCAAGGGAAACCTGGGGAGAATTTTAATTTCCTGTTTTCCCCCGTTGTTCCCTATCTTTATTTTAAGGAAGCAACACAGTATAAACCATGCCCTAATGGATTGATCAGACCACAGATGATTGAGTGGTGAGAGGCCTCTGAGCTTTCCAAGGCCAGTTTCCTAAACAGGCTGCCTTGTCCAGTTCTGTCCCTACTTGCTGGAGTTGTTGACATTCCAGAAGATAATCTTGTGTTCTTATAATGATGGAAAGAAGCTCTGGGAAGGCATAGTGTAAGACTGATGTACAATGGAACCTGTTGAATGTTTCTACTCAGAGACAACAAATTTCCAAGGCCTCCCTGGTCTTTCCTGCAACTGCAGTTTCCAGTATCCCTCGTAACGAAAGACTTCTGCATCATAGAATCAAAACTCCAAAACTATTTTAAAGGGTGGCAGCACTGTTAGGGTCTAACTCCTTTGAAGAAGATAGTAGCCTCCTGAATATATCAATTCTTGTGTGTTTATTAAAAATCGGTATCTTTACTTTGTATCTAGAACCGAGGCGAAAAGAGCCATAGATGTTCAGAGGCCAGAGTGACCATGAGGGGCTGATGTAGTTAAGAAATGCTGCTCGGAGGGTGTGGAGCCTGGATGAGGCCCTGTCCTTTTCCCAGGCTCACTCTGACTCCTGCAAAGACTGTCGGCTCTTTAGCCAATATTCTCATTTCTTCCTTAGTAAAACAACTCTGTGCCTGGCTGAAGACTGCATTTCCCAGCCTCCCTCCCAGTAGGGGTGGCTAATGAGGCCTAAAGAGTTGTTGGGAGGGCAGCATTGCCAGATAAGATATTAGTTTCCCAGTTAAATTTGAATTTCAGATAAACAATGTATGATTTTTAATGAGTATGTCCCATGTAATATATTAGTATTTTCATTTACCAAATTGGCAACTCTATGGATGAGGCTTCTGGGAAACAAGCTCGAACACTCCTTTTGCCCTTTTCCCCCTTTCTCTTCTTTCCCCTTTCTTGGGATACGGATGGGATATCTGGGACTTCAGCAACCATCTTGGATCATGTGGTTAAGGATGACAGAAGACAGAGAGGGAAGTCTTGGGTCCCTAATGATTGAACACCTTCCAACTTGATGTGTAAGAATAAACCACCGACTTGCTTTAGCCACTAATAGTACCTCTGTTATTTGCATCCAATTGCTATTCCTAACTGATATAGTCATAAAAACAAGCACACTGTTAATTTTGGTGTTAAGTCTGTTTACCATGTGTCATCTTTGATAAACCACTCCACTTGCACTTACTGTATTTTTTTAGGACCCCAAGAGGGATGGATGGTGCTCCTTATACCCTTTAAAATGACAGCCCTCAGCATGAGTTTATACATGGCATTATTGCCGATTTTGCAAATAGCATTTAGGTACTTTGAGTACTTGCTTCAGGTGATCAATAATAGTATTTCTAAAGCAGAACAGTTCTTATCTCAGCACAAAGATTTGGTCGTCTGAAAACTCAAGTCCCATAAAATGATACTCTGAAACTCCAGAACCATTATTTCAAAACAGTACAATCACATTTGAGTTTTGACCTTCTGCTTTGAGAAAAAAAAAATTATATAAAAAAAAAATTATATAAGTCTTCATTGGCCCTTACACTGACAGCCTTTCTTCTATGTGGTAAAGTTTAGCTGAGGATAGTCACGTGCACAGGTAAAGCTGATTTGCAAAGCTCCATCAGTAACTCAGGAATGATGTAAAACCTAACTCCTCCAGCCTTGTTAGCAAGTCGGCTTCTTTGAACGTTCACTGTGAGGCATGTGGGGAAATGCAGAGGGTCATAGGATTGGCTTCTTTATGTATAAGACCAAGCTAAATAGCTTAGCTCGGCTGGGTATGCAGAGGAAAAGACGTTCCTGGGCTGTGAACTGTATAAATACCTGCCCTTCCTTTTGCAGTCGAATCTTTCGAAGGTTAAGTAATAGTAAATAATCAACTCAGATTTCTCAGATTGGCTGCGTTTACCTTTCTCTGAAAAAAAATTTTCCTCATGAAGACAAAGCAACTTTGGAATGAGAGCAATATTTCCTTTTAGGCCTCCCTACTTCAGGCATTCAGAGAACAAGATCAGGCCTGGCCTGGCTGGCAGAGGCTGCCTGGGGCAGACAGCTAGACTTGCCATGTGGGTGAGGGGAGGTGAGTTAGAATTTAACAGAAGGGAGGGAAAGAAAACTCCCATGTCGTGTTATAAGTTTCTGCACAGGCCTTTCAGAGGTGAGCAGAGTCTTGCCCCTCACCCATCATTGGGGGTAAATGATCAACTCCTGAAATCTGACTTCTATATATATTTTGTAAGATATACATTGATGTATATAATTTTATATATATATGTGTGTGTATATATATATCTCTCTCACACAAAGGAACAAGTAATACACAAATGGAGTAAGACTGACCTAGAAGATCTGGCCTTGGTGTTTGGTGACAGGTCACGATGTCATGAGTATTAGCTCAGCAGAATTGACAGATGAGCCTATTTGTATACATCCGTACCACAGACGCAAATAAAAGTTGCACTGATGTGAGCTGGGGAAAATTTAAAAGCAAACCCGTTTATTAGTATTATCTATACAATGTTAAGGGGGAAAGAATGTATTTTTTTGGTTCAGAGCACATTGATTTCTATTTTGTCCACAGTATACTGATTATATTTATATTGAATACCCATTCAGCAAGCATTCATTGAGTGCCTACTATGTGCCCGGCACAGTGCTAGGTGCTGGGAATGCACCCAGGAGTATAGTGCCGACAGCAGAAAGGATAATAATGCCTTTGAACTTCACAGGTAGGTTAGAATTTTACAAGGCCCCTCTATTCTCTTCCCCTAACAAGAGCACAGCCAGAGCCAGCCATCTACCTCGTACTGTGACCTCTTAAGATAATGACAATTGCTGTTTAAAACAAAAGTGCACAATGGGCATATTTGCAATTTTTTCCTTTCTTTTAATAGCCTTATTAGAAGCCCTGTAGTAAAAAATTAAAAGACCAAAAATTAGAAGACCTTTTTATGTTAGAAACCTTTTCTCTGCTAGTGAATAATAACAACTTTGGTCAAGTTTTTAAGTTTCTCTGGGACTAACTTTAAATATTTATAAAATGAGATGGTAGAAAGTAGGACTAGGTTGAGTTAATGATTCAGTTTTAGGATAAGCAATAAGAGTAGCCGCTAACAAACTGTATGATCTCAGGGTAGTTACTCAAACCTCTTAAAGTCTCAGTTTCCTTATCTGAGAAATGGGGATAATGTGCTAGTTTTGTTAGGATGAAGTGGATTAACAGGTAACACACCTGGTTCAATGTAAGGCATAGCAGAAGTCCACCTGTGAATGTAGCTATTTTTATCTTACTAAAAAATTATTTGACTCTTGGTCTATTGTAGGTATGTATGTATGTATCTCTCTCTCTTGCTCTGTATTTATCATCTATCATCACTGATATCCTAGTAAGTGGTTAACTGAAGGATGTCAACATATTAGGGCATAAACATGTAATGGATTCTTTTTTTTTCCCAATCAGTACTTTCAACGATGTTGTATCTAATCCCTTTTTCTATCCTTCAACAAAATCTAGGGCAGACTGTAGAAATTTACAGCTTAAAAAGCTAGGTCCATATAGTTGGAATCTTATTCTGCTTCCCAGCTTCTCTCCTCCACCCTTTCCTAGGCTCGGGCTCCTCCAGTGCACTGGGCAGGGAGGAGGGAGAGAGGAAGGGACCAGCACCTCTTAGCTGCCCACCCACGCTTGTGGTTCTCTCACCACGGTGGGTACCGTGTCTCAGGCTACCCCTGCTGGCACGTCGCTGCCCAAAGCTGGCAGCACACTGTGGGTCTTTGGAGGCCTTGTGGGGGTTCTGACTGTGTAGATCAGTGACCTGCAAGACCTGGCCCTGAATGGGACTTCCTCCACTCCTCAGCTCCCGCCCTGGCTGTTACCCTCCCAGACTCTTCCGCTACGGCGCTATCGTCGCGCCAGCGTCTCGCGAGTAGTCTCCACGCTCGGGCGTGATTTCATTGGTATTTGAACCGTGTTGCAAGAATGTAACTTTTGCCCTATAGATGCTTAGAGCTCCTATGGGTATCTACTTCTGGCTGAGACACAGTTAATTGAATAATGACATGAGGGGTTACATTGTGGTCTTGATTTAATCCCAGTGATTTACTTGTCTTTCATTAGTTTGGATTCAAAGTCCTTTATTAAAAACAAGGGAGTTAGGACTTCCCTGGTAGCGCAGTGGTTAAGAATCCACCTGCCAATGCAGGGGATGCGGGTTCGAGCCCTAGTCCAGGAAGATCCCACATGCCACGGAGCAACTAAGCCCGTGCGCCACAGCTACTGAGCCTGAGTTCCAGAGCCCACAAGCCACGGCTACTGAGCCCACGTCCCACAGCTACTGAAGCCTGCGTGCCTAGAGCCCATGCTGTGCTACAAGAGAAGCCACGACAATGAGAAGCCCGCACACCGCAACAAAGAATAGACCCTGCTCACCGCAACTAGAGAAAGCCCGCACACAGCAACGAAGACCTAACACAGAAAAAAAATACCCCAAAAAACCAAAACGGTGATCCCAAAGAGGCGGAGTAGGAAAAAAGGGAATGCGGCAGGGAAAGAGGGAAACCCAATACAAGGATGAGTTGTTGGTTTGACCACTACTGCAGACAACTCTGTTCTATCTCACTGGAACCTTCTGAGGAGCCTTATGAATTGTGTCTCAAAAATGCCTACCTGGAAGACAAAAAAAAATAAGGAACTATGTATTCATTAGCTTCTGTCATCTATTGGTCAATGGTGGGCCCATGGCATTATTGACCCTCTTACTTCTGGGTTGCAATGTGGTAGTGCCAATATTCCCCTTGGTGTATTGCACCTGGCATAAGAGAAGCCTTGGGATGGGAAGCAAGAGGTGTGTGATGGAGGCACAGGTGAGACACTATCAGATTTACACCCATGGGAAGCTGGACAAAGGCTCCATGGGACTCGAGCTGAGAGGATGTGAAGTGGTGTGTGACAGGTATCCAGTACACACACCATGAATGTTTTGGTAGTGTAGACCAGACTGGGAAACAGTTTCCAGTAACATGCCTCTTCTTGTAGCAGATATTTCAACCTGAACCCAGGCCTCTTTTGCTGGAGTTCATGTTTAGGCATGTTTGGCAAACTAGTAGGGCAGACCTGAGAGAGTCTATTTGTATGCATCAGCATGGAAGAGCCTAGAAAGAGACATTAAGAGATGGAGGGAATCAGATGGTATCCCATGACAAAGTCTGAACTCTATGGAAAACGGGGCTCAGGCAGAAAGGGCAGGATCTGTTTTAAGAGGGATCCAATACCTTCATACCCAGCAGTATACACTCTGCAAGGGCCCTGGTGATAAACCAGTAGGGAAGTTGAGCATTATTCCCACTTCTGCATGGTTCCACAAGGAAGATCAAATGTTTATAGTGCAGTAAACACAGTTTGGGTGCTTCCAAGAATGCTGTTCCATGTGGCCCTGTATGTTTAGGGACTGAGGAGGTTTTTTAGAGATGTTAGTAGCTGTCATAACTGCGGATTGGCCAGTGGGTGTGGAACTCAGAGTCTGAACCAGCCTCCAGAGGTAGCACAGGGTTGGTCCAACCAGTAGGCAATAGGAAGAAGGCTTGACAAGTGAGTAGAGATCAGTATTTGGTTGCAGATAGCTCTAGTACAGGTGGCTATTCAACTGATGAGTGGAGACCCAGTGATGGGAACTTGGTAAGGAGGTTACACCGGGGTTTTTCCAGGCCCAGAGGAAGTAGCACGCAGGGTGCTAATCTAAGATGCAACTCAGCAAGGCATGAAGAGGAATCAAATAAAATCCCAAATGGGCTGAATCCAGTCACCAGAAATAATGAGCCTTGAGACTGACCAGGCCATGGTTCCGTTTAGTTCATCTTCCTGGGGTTTGTCTGAATGCCCAGAGGGAAGTAAAGAGGCTGTTACTAGCTAAACAGGCAAGTGGGCAGCAGAGGCAGTGAGTCAAGCTGCTCCTCAAAGTTGAATTATCGATAAGCCCTGTGTGTCTGAATCCACCAGGATTCACGAAGCAGGGCCCAATTTGTGAAAGCCTGTAAAGGCCTTATAAAAGAAGACTTGTTGTTCTCCCCTGTCTAGAATCCCTTATCCTCTTCTTCCAGCAGAGCTACTTTTTTTCCTTTTTCTTTTTCCTTCCAGTTTTATTGAGATATAATTGGCATACAGCACTGTATAAGTTTAAAGTGTACAGCATAATGATTTCACTTACATACATCATGAAATGATTATCACAATAAGTTTAGTGAATTCCATCATCTCACATAAATACAAAATTGAAGAAATTTATCATGTACATTACATCCCTAGCACATACTTATAACTGGAAGTTTGTAAACTTTTGAGTGCCTTCATCCAATTCCTCCTTCCCCCATCCCACCTCTGGTAACCACAAGTCTCATCTCTTTTTCTATGAGTTTCTTTGTTTGTTTGTTGTTGAAGTATAATTGACCTACAACACTGCTATTTCCTATTACACAGCATAGTGTTTTGATATTTCTGTACCTTTCAAAATGATCACCATAATAAGTCTAGTTATGATATATCACCATAGAAAGATATTACATAGTTATTGACTGTTTTCCCCACACTGTACGTTTCATACCCATGAATTATTTATTTTGTAACTGGAAGTTTGTACCTCTTAATTTCCCCTGCTAGTTCAATCCTCCCCCCAACCCCCTCCCTCCTGGCAACTGTTTGTTCTCGGTATCTATAACTCTGTTTCTATCTTGTTATGTTTGTTCATTTGTTTGTTTTTTAGATTCCACATACAGTATTTGTCTTTCTCTGTCTGACTTATTTCATTTAGCATAATACCCTCTGGGTCCATCCATGTTGTTGCAAATGGCAAGATTTCATTCTTTTTTATGGCTGAGTAGTATTCTATTCTCTGTGTGTATGTGTGTATGTGACATATATATGTCACATCTTCTTTATCCATTCATCTATTGATGGACCCTTAGGTTGATTGCATATCTTGGCTATTGTAAATAATGCTGCAATGAACATAGGTATGCATATAACTTTTCAAATTAGTGTTTTCATTTTCTTTGGATAAATACACAGGACTGGAATTGCTGGATCATATGGTAGTTCTAATTTTAATTTTTTAAAATAAATTTATTTATTATTTTATTTTTGGCTACGTTGGGTCTTTGTTGCTGCATGTGGGCTTTCTCTAGTTGTGGCAATCAGGGGGCTACTCATCGTTGTGACGTGTGGGCTTCTCATTGCAGTGGCTTCTCTTGTTGCAGAGCATGGGCTCTAGGCGCATGGGCTCAGTAGTTGTGGCTCACGGGCTCTAGAGTGCAGGCTCAGTAGCTGTGGCACAGGCTTAGTTGCTCCACGGCATGTGGTATCTTCCCGGACCAGGGCTCGAACCCATGTCCCCTGCATTGGCAGGCGGATTCTCAACCACTGCGCCACCAGGGAAGCCCTAATTTTAATTTTTTGAGGAATATCCATACTGTTTTCCATTGTGGCTGCACCAATTTTCAATCCCATCAACCATATACAAAGTTGGTGGAAATGTACACATATTCCCTTTTCTCTGCATCCTTGCCAACACTTGTAATTTGTTGTCTTTTTGGTAATAGCCATTCTGACAGGTGTGAGGTGATAGCTCATTGTGGTTTTGATCTGCATTTTCCTGATGATTAATGATGTTGAGCATCCTTTCATGTACCTGTTGGCCACCTGTATGTCTTCTTTGGAAAAATGTCTATTCAGATCCTCTGCCCATTTTTTAATCAGGTTTTTTGTTTTTCTGATGTTGAATTTTATGAGTTCTTTGTATGTTTTGGATATTAATCCCTTATCAGATATATTGTTTGCAAATATCTTCTCATTCAGTAGGTGGCCTTTTAAATTTGCTGATAGTTTCCTTTGCTATTCAAAAGCTTTTCAATTTGATGTGATCCCATTTATTTTTGCTTTTGTGTCCCTTGCTTGAAGAGACAGACATATCCAAAAAAAAAAAATCAATAAAACCTATGTCAAAGAGAGTACTACCTATGTTTTCTTCTAGAAGTTTTATGGTTTCAGGTCTTATGTTTATGTCTTTAATTGATTTTGAATTTATTTTTGTGCATGGTGTGAGAGAGTAATCCAGATTGACTCTTTTGCATGTAGCTGAAACATGACCTAAGCCCAGCCAATCAGAGTGCTTTCTTTATTCCCTTGGTTTGGGGAAAGGCAGGAAACCTAGAAAGGCCAATCAAATTCTTCCTTGAGATTTGATATTCAGGTGCTTAGACAGAGAGCAGAACTCTCTCAGTCTTGGTATTACAAGCTGTAAAGACGATGTAGATGGGAGTTATTTTCTGTCACCTTTCCTGGATGCATGAGGAAAACCATCTACAGTTAGAGAGAATGAGTTCAACATTCAAAGAAAATAAGAAATGAAGAGAGATGAGAGAGAGGTAGAGAGAGACAGGGTCCTAAGGACGTTACTTGGGCTCTGAATCCAGCCATGCCTGAAGCAAAAGCAATCCCTGCTCTTTCATGCACCAATAAGTTCTCTTCTACTTAAACTAGTTTCTAGCCTATTTCAATCGGGGTTCTGTCGTTTGCCACGTACGGGAATCAGACTAATTTATGCATTTATTCACTGCTTCATAGCAGGTACATAACTATTGCCTCCATTCATAGCTAGCCTGAAATTTAGAGTTTGGACAGAAAATACTCAAGTCTGGCCTCCATTGCTCTTCACAAGGACACACTGACCACTTGGGTGAACATATAGCTAATACTTCCTATCTGGCAAAATCTCTGTGATATCATATCTTTGTCATTGCCCAGCACTGCTTTCTTTTTTTTTTACATATTTATTAGAGTATAATTGCTTTACAATGGTGTGTTAGTTTCTGCTTTATAACAAAGTGAATCAATTATACATATACATATGTTCCCATATCTCTTCCCTCTTGCGTCTCCCTCCCTCTCACCCTCCCTATCCCACCCTTCCAGGCGGTCACAAAGCACCGAGCTGATCTCCCTGCCCAGCACTGCTTTCGACATTTGCTTGTTCTTTGGAGTTCACTCCTCCCTTTTTGCGCTTGGTCTTCTCTGACTGTGGATGAAATCCTCAGCCCTTTCCACTTTGAAACTTCCTTTTTGCCCATGAGTTTAAACCTACGACTCAAATCCTGACCTTTCTCCTGAAACCAGATACCTGTTTTCAATTTCTATTTGTGGGTCCCATGATCAGCTCACACTCACCAAGTCTGAGACAGAGGTCAGCAGTCTCCTGGTAGTGTTGATGGCACCACCATTGCACCTATCATCTGCTCCTGACAAGCCCGAAATTATCTGGGCAGGACTTCTCTCTCTCATCCTCATGTACACTGAGTCAAGGAGACACCCTTCACGATGTCTGTGTGTGCCAGGAGCTGCGTGAGGTGCTGTAGGGAGAAGAAAAATATCAGTCATGGTCCCTGACCTGAAGAGTTTGCCTTCTAGCAGAGGAGCAATCCAAGGCAGAAAGTGCTGAGTGCCAGAAGAGCGGCGGCAAAGAAAGGATGGAGTCAGCCTGACAGAAGGCAGCATTCATGTCTCCTACTGGGGAAGAATTTCCACACTCCATGAAGGGACAAGGACGTCACGAGAAGAGGGAGCCATGAGAGCCATTGATTGAAGTGCTCTTGGAATGATGACTTGTGTTTGCTGGTTCATGGGCGTGGCTGGGGAAAGCGTTGGGGAACCATGGTTGAGATCAACAGTGTGAGTGTGGCACAGAAAATCCAGCCAGAGCCCCCTTCTGTCTTGTCTTCCCATATTATGGAGCTAGAAAACTGAAATACCAGCTTCCCTTGCAATTGTGCATGACCAACTAGTGGCCAAAGAGAGTAAAGAGAGTGTAAGCTGGTGGAAGTCGTGGGAAAGCATTTAAAAAGTAGACAGGCTGTGCTGGCATACTCACTTGGGCTTCCTCTCCCCACTTCTTCCTACTTAGGAGCACACATCATTATTTGTGGGTACAGCAGCCATCCTGGCACCATGAGACCCTCTAAGAATGAGGATATGTTTGCAGGATGGCAGAGGAGAAAGACAGAAATATCCTGCTTTCTCAATGACATCATCTAGCTACTGTTTTCCCCCACATGCCTTGTGTATTAATAAAAAAAAAAAGTCCTGGGACTTCCCTGGTGGCGCAGTGGTTAAGAATCCGCCTGCCAATGCAGGGGACACATCCTGACTCCATCATGTAGATCATAGGGTTTGAGCCCTGGGCCGGGAAGATCCCACATGCCACAGAGCAACTAAGCCCGTGAGCCACAACTACTGAAGCCTGCGCGCCACAACTACTGAAGCCCACACACCTACAGCCTGTGCTCCGCAGCAAGAGAAGCCACTGCAATGAGGAACCTGTGCACCACAACGAAGAGTAGCCCCTGCTCGCGGCAACTAGAGAAAGCCCGCATGCAACAAGGAAGACCCAACACAGCCAAAAATCAATTAATTAATTTTTAAAAATCCTTATTTGAGTAAAATCAGTGTTAGTCAGATTTTCTTTTGCTCACAGCTGAATAAAAATGCTAACTTATAAGCCATATGTTAGAAATACTGCATGCCATTCTAGAGAGATTGAAGTTTATTCTATAAGCAAGGAAGAGGCAGAAAGCTCTTTACATAGAAGTTAGGAGGATGCCACTAACAGAAACCCCTCTCCTTTTGCTATTCACTGTCCATACCCTTCAGAGCTGAGTTCAGTCTCCTCCTATTCATGGAAGCTTCTGTCTCTTGTCTTAGCCACATTTATCCTCACTCCCTGCTGGGCAATTATCAAGTGTATCTTAGTGACATGTACTGTTACTGATTCTTCATGGGTGTATGTTATGCATGCCCAGTAGGACTGTAAGTGCCTTGCAGGTAGTGGCCACGTTTTATCCTTTCTCTCTTGAAGTGCCCAGGCTGGAAAAAAAATCACACAGTGGTTAGGTGCTCAGGCACTGGAATCTCGGGTTTGAATCCTGACTCCATCATGTAGATCATAGGCAAAATTTTAAACCTCTCTAGGCCTCAGTTTCCTCATCTGGGGAACAAAGACTGATAGTAGAACTTACTCACAGGGTTATTGTGAGGCTCAGATGAAATATTTTCATGAATTCCTTAACGTCATTTTAGTCATCATTACATACGTAGTTGATGGATTGCATTAATGACCTTCCTGTGTCCATGTGTGTTCCAGTGTGACTTTGCTGCTCTTCCCATCATGAGGTGGACTCCACTTCCCTGCCCTTGAATCTATATTGGCCTTATGACATTCTTTGGCCAGTAGAATGTGGCAGAAGTGAGGCTGTGCTAGTTCTCAGTCTAGGCCTCAAGAGGCCTGGCACATCTCCATTCTCCCTCTCAGTGCCCCTGACTTTACCATAAGAACAAGACCGGGGGGCTGCTGGAATTGAGACACCTCATGAATTAGACTTGGGTCTTCCCAGAGGAGGCCCTTCTAGACCAGCCAGTCTGCCATTTAGCTATATACACATGAGAGGGTCCAGCCAAGATCAGAAAAACCACTCAGGAAACCGATACACTTATGAGCAATAATAAATGCTAATTGTTTTAAGCCAGTAAGTTTGGGGGAGGTTTGTTATACAGCAAAGCCAGCTGATATAAGTTAGCTAAGAGATATGTGGGACTTCGCCTGTTTCATTCACTGCAGTATTTCCAGCACCTAGAACAGTGTATCACACAATCAGTTGCTCAATAAACATGTTGAATAAATTCTTGAATGTAATTATTACTATTATTATTATCTTAAAGGACCATAGTGACAAGTAAATGAGATGATGCAGGAAGAGCATTTAGCATTGTTTCTGGCGCACAGCGGCTTCTCAATAAATGTTAGCTATTAATGGGTGGTCCACAATGACTGATCAATTGACGAACACATTTTGTATTAACTAAGACTAGCTGATGAGTAATGCGGTCCTAAGCCCAGTAACTCAAGCAATCCTGTCTTTCAGAAAACCTAACACAAACCACAGTAGGGTCTTTAGCTTGTAACTTTAAATAGCTAGATCATAGATAAATAGATAGGTAGATAGATAGACAGGTAATAAATTAACTGCCCCAGGCCACTATGTGTTGAGTTCCCAACTCTTCTCAGTATGCTGCTTCTTCCCCCCAGATGCTGGGGAACTCTCTCCCCTGTGGCACTGCTGGTGACCATGGGGGTAGGTGGTGTGTGTGGGGCTGGTCGGATGGGAGGTGGGGCATGAAGCCTGTGGTAATTCCTCTGTAACTGTGCTAAGGGGCTGGTCCCGCTTGTTAGCTCTGCTTTGCTATTGTGAAAAGAGGCCTTTTCTTCCTCACCAAGCAAAGGTTCACACTTTGTAATCACTCAGTGACCTCCCTAGTTCCCAAATTACATTTGGCTGCTAGAAAGATGAACACATTGTACCCTCTCTGTGGGACTCATTATTTCCATTCTGGAGACTGTCATTTATGAAATTCTGACTTTTTTTTCATTTTGTATTTACACTAGACAAGGCTAAGAATATTGTAATTGTCTGCAGTGTTTTGAAAACACTTGTCACAAACCGAAGCCAAATGCTGATTAATGTTAAGTGTTTTGAAGAACCAAGCTTTTGGCTCATTAACTGGACTTGAATGGCATTACCCATCAGCTTCAAGTTCTGATAATTGCTCATCACAGATTGGTGCTAATTTAGTAAAAATGGTGCTGACAGATTTGTATATTTTGCCCACACTGAACATTATGTACGTATAAAGGCTAGTGTGAATGCCAGACCCAGAGTGAGAAGACCCGGTCCCAGATTTGCCACAATATAAATGTGAGCAAGTCAGCTGACCTATTCTGTCTCCATTTCCTTATGTAAAATAAGGGGCTTAGAGGAGATGATCTTCAATATCCTTCTTACCAAGATTCAGTGGTGTCAATATTATGTGGTTTGGTCTTGAGTCACACAATAAATACAGATTCATTTTAGGAAAGGCACAAACATGGGGCTAAACTGATATACACAGAATATGGGCAAGGATGTCAGTTTATTTCCTTTCTGCTCTGCATCTTTTCTATATTAAGAGGGAAAGAAATGTTCCCTGTTGGGCATGCAGGATAAGCCTTTAATCAAATGTTACATACCATCTGTTTGAAACAGTATTTGGTAAGTCAACTTAAGTAGCTATAATCACTGTGGAATCTGAAACTGTTTCCTGTTATCCTGTCTATTTTCTAAAGCAGAGGGAGGTAATCTAGTTCCTTAAGCCAGCACAAAACAGTAATATTCCAAGGAAGAAAGACACTTTTTTTTTTTTTTTTGTGGTACGCGGGCTTCTCACTGTTGTGGCCTCTCCCGTTGCGGAGCACAGGCTCAGCGGCCATGGCTCATGGGCCCAGCCACTCCGCAGCATGTGGGATCTTCCCGGACCCGGGCACAAACCCGCGTCCCCTGCATCGGCAGGCGGACTCTCAACCACTGCGCCACCAGGGAAGCCCAGAAAGGCACTTATTTTGAGGTTCATATTAATACTTTGGAACTGCTTATTGAGTTTGCCTTTCCTTTTCTCCCTCTTCTCCCATTTATTTACACTGCTTCTTCCCCTCACCCTTCTGTATCAAAGTTATCGACCCCCTCAGTGCGACTCACCGTCTTCCTCTCTATTCCCATTCCTTGGCATAATCCTTGGGGATTTAATGTACTTGTTGATAATTCTTGCCCTGGCATTAGAAGGGGGCCAGGTTCAGAGATGTTAATGATTGGGTCAAGATGGCATCTCTGGTTCACGCCAAAGGATGGTAGATTGCCATAAAGATTAATTCAGTGTATATTGAGTGTTTCATGGAGTGTGGGCCCACAACATGCTCCCCAGGTGTTAGAATCACAGAAATACAGAGCTTAGTCAGGCCTAAGAGTTGTTCTCTGTAACTGTCTGCTCTGGGAATTTATTTCTCTACTTTGAAGATTAGGAAAGTAGCTTCAAAATCTGCCTTATTTTTCCTTCCAACAATAGACATATTTTCTTAAAGGCCCTCTTTCTCTTCTACTGGCTGGATAACATGTAACATACTACCCTTTTCTATTTGAAAGCCTGGGGTCATCCTGTGGAGTCACTGGCTATTTCCTGCTGGTTGGGATGATGGTGACAGCCAAGTAAATGGTGGAGATCATCTTGAGTTTACCACTGGTCTAAGTCCATGGGGTTGGGTTACCTGGGTATGGGCATCCTCATAAGTTCAATGCCTTCCAGGATATTAAGTGTCATGTAAACACAGCCTCACCACTGCTGCCCATGAGAGTCTGTTGTCATCTGTCAGAAGGTAATGCCATGGGCTGTTTACTTGATGTAGAGACAAGATACCGCCTCTTCCTGGGGCTTTTCAAGTTCTTAAATTCTGATCCTGGACAGCAGTAGTGCTGCAATATCTGGAACTACCAAAGAACACTGATGCGAGAATGTGGGATTGTTGAGGACATGACCTCGTAGGACTTACCGTGCACCTTTGGGTGTAGTAGGGATGGGCAAAGATTGGGGGTCTGGAGGTACAGATTGCCTTTCCATGGTCAGAGAAAGGTCCTGGGGCTGAGAGAACTTGATGATCTGATCTTCTGTACCATGTTATGCTGTGTGTATGGAGAGAACTACCCTCTATGCTAGTGCCTGCCCCAAGAGCTGTGTCAGCTTTACTTTAAAAACCACCTTAAAATGGTGGATACTAGGCAGACATTGTTACTTCCACTCCAAAGGTGAGTGGGTCTGGCCCAAGGTCACTCTGCAAGGTCTTATCAAAGGCAGAAATAAAATCTGAGTCTCGACTCCAGATCCAGCTCTCATTGCTCATCCCAGTGTGCCATGGCCAAAGGGACACGACAAGGCATTTAAATGTGAGAGCCAAGTTCTAGGTTCAGGTTATGGCCTTCTGTTCTTTAACTTGGCCTATTGTTGCTGGTTCAGGGCAGCTCTGTGCTCTGACTTACTGTTTTTTTCCTTAGACTGGAGAGCGTTACCACACTTCCTGGTCCAGACCTCCAGTCGGGGAGGATGGGACATAGCGCCAGCATTTAGATCATACTTGACTCAAGTGACTGTTCCAAACTATGAGAGCATTTGAGTCTTTGTCTTTTAACCCTATCAAGCAAAACTGGTCTTTAGTGCATGATTTGCAATAATGAATGTGACTCAGACAACCATCACCTGTCATAGGTCCTTGCTGGGGAGGCATCAAGAAGTTAGGACCCGGGCTTCCCTGGTGGCGCAGTGGTTGAGAGTCCACCTGCCGATACAGGGGACACGCGTTCGTGCCCTGATCCGGGAAGATCCCACATGCCGCGGAGCGGCTGGGCCCGTGAGCCATGGCCGCTGAGCCTGCGCGTCCGGAGCCTGTGCTCCGCAGCGGGAGAGGCCACAACAGTGAGAGGCCCGCGTACCGCAAAAAAAAAAAAAAGAAGTTAGGACCCAAACTTTGAGGGCAGAGTACCCTGGATTCAAATCCCAACTCTATTGTTTCCTGGCTGTGTGATCTTGGACAAGTCTCTTAACCTCTCTGTAGCTCAATTTCCTGGTCTGTAAAATGGATTAAAAAAATCTGTTAGGATGAGATAATCTTTCCAAAGTCTCTGTCACATAAAAGATTTCAGGAACTCTTGGTTTCTTCACTCCTCCTCACCTCACATACATGTTGAATACAGTAGCCATATTTTGAACCTCACATTAAAAGAATAAGTGTTATGCCTAGGGAAGCTAAACGACTTAAGGGCTAGCAAAAATTAGCTCTTTGGGGTTAGCTATGCCACATGCCAAGTATAGATTTCCTGTTAATGAGCTTTAAATATATTACTGAGAGAATGCTTGTACTCCTCAGATGGTAGCACAATATTTTGTGCCACTGGTATCCATGAGGAAGTACTGAAACAAATGGATCCCCATAAGTTGTGCAGTGTGAGTGAACTGAACCCTTTTTTTCTAACGTCACCAAGGCATTTGATCTCAAAGGGTGAAAATATACAAATGTGTGCCATACAATGGTAATATATTGCCTGCAGTTGTAATTATTGATGACTCAAGTTGAGGCACAGCCTTTTACATAGGAGGCTTATGATCAACAATTAAGAAACTTAAAAATATTAAACCATAGGATATACTATTACCTTTAAACATAATCAATTTGAAATGACTTCAATACTTTAAAAAATTGGGGGGCATTAAATTCTGCTGTACTTCTTTTTCCTCCTGAAATCAAAAAACAGGTCTGTCTTACCTACTTTATGGCCCACGATATACTTTTTTTTTGTTTTTACATCTTTATTGGAGTATAATTGCTTTACAGTGGTGTGTTAGTTTCTGCTTTATAACAAAGTGAATCAGTTATACATATACCTATGTTCCCATATCTCTTCCCTCTTGCGTCTCCCTCCTTCCCACCACCCCTCTAGGTGGTCACAAAGCACCAAGCTGATCTCTCTGTGCTATGCGGCTGCTTCCCACTAGCTATCTATTTTATGTTTGGTAGTGTATATACGTCCATGCCACTCTCTCACTTTGTCACAGCTTACCCTTCCCCCTCCCCATATCCTCAAGTCCATTCTCTAGTAGGTCTGTGTCTTTATTCCTGTCTTACCCCTGGGTTCTTCATGACGTTTTTTTTCCTTAGATTCCATATATATGTGTTAACATACGGTATTTGTCTTTCTCTTTCTGACTTACTTCGCTCTGTATGACAGACTCTAGGTCCATCCACCTCACTACAAATAACTCAATTTCATTTCGTTTTATGGCTGAGTAATATTCCATTGTATATATGTGCCACATTTTCTTTATCCATTCATCCGATGATGGACACTTAGGTTGTTTCCGTCTCCTGGCTATTGTAAATAGAGCTGCAATGAACATTTTGGTACATGACTCTTTTTGAATTATGGTTTTCTCAGTGTATATGCCCAGTAGTGGGATTGCTGGGTCATATGGTAGTTCTATTTGTAGCTTTTTAAGGAACCTCCATACTGTTCTCCATAGTGGCTGAACCAATTCATATTCCCACCAGCAGTGCAAGAGTGTTCCCTTTTCTCCACACTCTCTCCAGCATTTATTGTTTCTAGATTTTTTGATGATGGCCATTCTGACTGGTGTGAGATGATATCTCATTGTAGTTTTGATTTGCATTTCTCTAATGATTAATGATGTTGAGCATTCTTTCATGTGTTTGTTGGCAGTCTGTATATCTTCTTTGGAGAAATGTCTATTTAGGTCTTCTCCCCATTTTTGGATTGGGTTGTTTGTTTTTTTGTTACTGAGCTGCATGAACTGCTTGTAAATTTTGGAGATTAATCCTTTGTCAGTTGCTTCATTTGCAAATATTTTCTCCCATTCTGAGGGTTGTCTTTTGGTCTTGTTTATGGTTTCCTTTGCTGTGCCAAAGTTTTGAAGTTTCATTAGGTCCCATTTGCTTATTTTTGTTTTTATTTCCATTTCTCTAGGAGGTGGGTCAAAAAAGATCTTGCTGTGATTTATGTCATAGAGTGTTCTGCCTATGTTTTCCTCTAAGAGTTTTATAGTGTCTGGCCTTACATTTAGGTCTTTAATCCATTTTGAGCTTATTTTTGTGTATGGTGTTAGGGATTGTTCTAATCTCATACTTTTACATGTACCTGTCCAGTTTTCCCAGCACCACTTATTGAAGAGGCTGTCCTTTCTCCACTGTACATTCCTGCCTCCTTTATCAAAGATAAGATGACCATATGTGTGTGGGTTTATCTCTGGGCTTTCTATCCTGTTCCATTGATCTATATTTCTGTTTTTGTACCAGTACCATACTGTCTTGATTACTGTAGCTTTGTAGTATAGTCTGAAGTCAGGGAGCCTGATTCCTCCAGCTCCATTTTTCGTTCTCAAGATTGCTTTGGCTATTCGGGTTCTTTTGTGTTTCCATACAAATTGTGAAAATTTTTGTTCTAGTTCTGTGAAAAATGCCAGTGGTAGTTTGATAGGGATTGCATTGAATCTGTAGATTGCTTTGGATAGTAGAGTCATTTTCACAATGTTGATTCTTCCAATCCAAGAGCATGGTATATCTCTCCATCTATTTGTATCATTTTTAATTTCTTTCATCAGTGTCTTATAATTTTCTGCATACAGGTCTTTTGTCTCCTTAGGTAGGTTTACTCCTAGATATTTTATTCTTTTTGTTGCAATGGTAAATGGGTGTGTTTTCTTGATTTCACTTTCAGATTTTTCATCATTAGTGTATAGGAATGCCAGAGATTTCTGTGCATTAATTTTGTATCCTGCTACTTTACCAAATTCATTGATTAGCTCTAGTAGTTTTCTCGTAGCATCTTTAGGATTCTCTATGTATAGTATCATGTCATCTGCAAACAGTGACAGCTTTACTTCTTCTTTTCCAATTTGGATTGATATACATTTAATTAAAACCCCTCTCTTTGTAATACACTTAGATTGGCAGTGGGCAAGTGGACAGATGCAAAACTATGTGGCTTAATTTTGCTCTCAAGGAGCTTACACTCTGGTCAGTCCTTTGGGAAATAGCCCAGGTAAACCTGGCCAGAGCAATTGCAGGAAAGTAGGCTGTTCTCTTTCTGTAACCATCTGTTGGTCTCTTGCTCTCCCTCTCTGTAAAATAGGACATAAGTAGTGAATGGAGAAGCCAGCTAATGTTCACCCTCAAACTGAATCCTAAATTATTGAAAATAACGAGGTTTTTATCCCAGAAGTCAGAAAAGAAATAAAAGTGCAATAATTATTTTAAAATTGTACATTAGGACAAAGCAGCTAAAATTCTAAATAATCATTATACATACCTTTTAGGTAGAAAACAGTAGATATTCATTTATGTATCTACTGGAAAAGTAGGGCTGCCCTTCCAGGCTATGACATTCCAAGTTCTCATTTGTATACAGGCAGGTACAATGAATGCCCTTCTAGTTCCTGGTATGGAAGGGGATGGTGGGCCCATCAAGCATGTCAATGGATATACTAAAGGATCATCTGGGCATATATAAGTAACAGGCATTCCTTCCAGCCAGAGTACCCAGCTCATATTCATAAAAAGAGGAAGAGGATATTTCCAATGTGCTGTCAGTAGGGCACGAACTCCTAGTTGTTTTTCTTTTATTCAATTACTTATTGACTCATTCATTCATTTACTCACTCATTCAACCCAGGTGTTCCAAGCCCTATACTAGGTGCTGAGCTTCAGAGATGAATGTGATACCATAGCCGTCCTCGGTGAACTAATAGTTAAACAAGATTCCTTGCCCTGTGGTCCATAGATTCCCAGGGTCAAAGTTGGGCTTTAGGGAATCAAGAAATCCCTTGAAATTAAATGAAGTCATTGGTTTGAATGTGTGTATAAAATTTTTTCTGGGACAGGAGCCCATATCTTTCATCAGATAATCAAAGGGCTTGAGATCCAAAAAAAAGTTAAAGAATAACTGGCCTAGAAGGGAAGAAAACCCAGCCCAGCTCCAACAAACAACCATCAGCTCTGTAACCATGGCTGGAAGCCAGGTAGGAGGTTTCCCTTGTCCCCTGCTCTGGGGCTCTACCATCAATGTGTCTCCATCCATGGATCTCTCTTCTAGTTCCTAAGCTACCCACTCCTTATATCTTCACTTTGAATTCCTAATAAGGAACATTTGATCAGCCCCATAAATTCCCATCATTTCTATTAGGGCAGAGCCTTCTTGCCAGGACACCTCAAAGGTTTTTGGCTGCCAATTGACTGCCTTTGGGTCAAGCACCAAAATGGCCCTAATCAGTTATGCCAGGTTGGGTGGGGGAGTGTCACTGGGAACAGATCATGGCCACTGCTCTCAGCCCTTGTCAGGAATCCTCCCTGGAGAGCTAGTAGATGAGGACATTCCCTGAGAAGTTATTTGTAGGTGTGACAGTCCCTGCTCTCATGTATATGGAATCCTAAATCCATCCATAAAAAAGGTATGGTTAGATAAGTTGGATCAAGCTATCCATTAACTTGCCAGATCCCTGTTGAGATTGGTTAGTAAGATGATTAGTCGTATTCCATTTTATGGCTATGGAATACAAGAAAGCTAACTGTGCTATGCATATTTAAAACCTGGAATTTTGGCCTTCTTAGTCTTAGCTCAACCCAGCTAACTGGTAATAGTAACTGTGAAAAGCACAGACACTAGAACAAAGTGTCTTTATTACGGGTCCACCATAAACTCATACTTGTCCCAAGTCAGGGATCCAAAACCAAATAGGATTTGCAACCTGTCCTTGCAGGGATCACATAAGAATAGAAGTTATATTGTTTGGCATAAATAGCTGAATTGAAATGGCAATGGGCTGGGGGCCAGAGGGCCGGAATTCTGGTATCAACTTTGCAGCTTACTGGTTGCATAGGCTTGGCTCTACTATTTGAATACTCTGAACCATAGTTTTCTTACTTTAAAATGGGCGTAATAAACTCACTCTGCTTGGCTGTATGGTTATCTGAGGAACTAAATAAGATAATATATGTGAAAATGCTTTACTTAAAATTGCCAAAGCAAAACAAGACTTTAAAAAATTATTGCCTTTGTTTTGGGTATTGTTGGCAGAACCGAACCATTCATTACTGGCGCCATGCTAGCTCCTATCCTTAAACACATTCTTTGTCCTCTCAAGGTCTTTGCAAATAGGTTTAAAAGACATCTGATCACACTGGAAACATGTGTATTTTAGTGGTGTGCATTTGGTTTCAAAGAACATCTGATAAAGGCTTTAAAAGTTTAAAAGTACAAACTGAATATTAAAACACCAGTTAAAGTTAATGAAGCAGGGCCCATCAGGAAAAAGAAGCTGTTTGCTGAGGGTGAGACGGTGCCACTGTCTTTTGCAAGAAGTTTCAAACTCTCAGAATTGTGCTAGAAATTTCCAAAGGGATTGATTGGATTCCAGTCGTATTAAATTTCATAGAAGACTTTTTGACCATGGCACCCAAAGTTCCAGAACAATTATGGTTCTGAATGGTTCATTTATGCTGAGTAAAGTATATGAACAAGAGTTCCTTTTCTGATTTTAGTCTGGTAGGATGAGGTCTGTGAATTGGTCATTCACATAGCAAAGTAGAAAGTGCTTTGTTTTGAGGACTTTTGATTGTCCACATATTCTTAGTACTGTCTGGGCCATTGAGGGCTTAAATTGTTTATGTTCTTGAGTATTACTGAACTTTCTGTTTTCAGTATCCCCAGTGGGAGAGTGAGATCCTTGGGGACAGGAACTGTATTATATTCCTAAAAATACTTAAAGTACTATACTGGATATCACATTAAGAGAGCATAAGCCTTGTCAAGGCAAAATTCTGAACAGGAGATAGGTATCTATTTTTGCCCTTTCTGAGTTTCCAGAGTCTTACTGAAAATAGATATGGTTTGCTGGATCAGGTATCTGTATGTAATAGCACCTGAAGTGGTTTCTTAACTTTGGGTTTAATGAAGCCAACAAAAGGATCTCTGGAAATGACTATGTCTACCCATTGAACTGAGGATTGTACATAGTTTACTAGTCATATTTAGAAACAGGGAACTAAAAAAACACCCATAGTGTGGTGGTATTCATCACCAGTTAACCCTTTACTAAGGACTGGCTGTCATGATCAACCAGCATTGGGGTTAAAGAACTTAGGGCCTGGAGTCAAGCAGCCTTGAGTTTGAATTTCAGCTCCACCACCAATTAGCTGTGACCTTGGTCAACTTACTTAATTCCTCTAAGCCTCTGTGTTGCCATCAGTAAAATGAGGACAATAATAGTACATTCTTATTAAGAGCTGTTGGGAAGATTAAATGAGGCGATATATGCCAAAGTGCTCAGCAGTGTGCTTGGCACAGAAGATGTGATTAATGCCTGGTAGCTATTACTGTTAGCCGAGAAAGTAGTCTTTGAGCTGGTCCAGGTTATAGCCCACTTAATGTATTCCTAATTGTCCTTGTCTCAAGGGTTCTGTGCTTGGGCTTCTATTCTTGCTTCTTCCTTTATTAGTCACTACATATTATTCTTCTCTTTGTGTTTGAACCCTGGGAATGGCTGCACAATGAAAGATCTCTCCCTACCCTGAGTTAGGATTGGACATGTCTCATCTACTGACTGCCTGCCTGGTCAGCAGAGTCCGCATGCCATTGTGATTGGAGGAGGATTTAAACCCCTGTAGGCCAAAAGGAGTCACTTTCCACTGGGAATGTAAACTGAAAACAGATTCCCCTTCAACTCAGGGTTGGTGATGTATAGCACCATTAAATAACCCAGGAGCAGAGGCTCTGGACGTGATAGTTTAATCACTTCATGCCCAAAGCCATATGGTGGCAGAAAGCAGCTCAACACTGGATACTGAAACTGCTCCATTAAACAAATGCCTTTTAATTTAATAATTATGAGCATTACATAGTTGCTGACTTCAAGTATGGGCTTGAGAGAGAGGTGAAATCTGGAATGCTTTTTAAAGTTCTTTGGAGATAAGCTTCTGTCTGAATTGACATCTCTTGAGCTAGCCCAGAGTGAGTGTACTTTTTGGCTTTAAGGATCATTTACCTCATAGAAAACCTGGTTACTTACTGGGCTAGTGTGCCACTGCTGTGAGCTGGATGTCAGAATCTCACTATGCGCTCTGAGGTTTATGCCAAACCTGGTTAGTTTGGCCAGGAAGAATGTTAAGAGAGAAGATGTGAGTCATCTCAAGTAAGCTTGTAATGGGTTGATACAGCTCTGCTGTGGGAAAAACCTAATCCCAGGAACATGGTATCTTACCCTAGACCTGTTGAATTAGAGGAAAGCAGAGCTCTCTTTCTATGAATTTATGCCTGTTCTTTGCTGAAGTACCAGACTTCTTCCAGTCTTCCCTCTGCTTTCTCTCCCAGCACTGTAGGCAGACTGAAGGCTTCTAGATTCAGATCAAGGAATCATAGTTACATCTTGCCCACTAGGTTAGTGTTATAAATATGTCAGCTAATCAGAGCCCTTAAGCATGGAGGAATGATGACGGTCCCTGAGAATTTTAATATAGTATGAAAATGCAATAAGGTCTGTAATGTTGCCAGATGGCTTCCACAGAGTCTAGTTCTGACTAAACTGACAGAGTGAGGATTGCTTTCAGTGTTTGTGTTGGCCACATCTAGGCAATGGCAGACCCACTATACATGTTTATTGAATGGATGGATGGAGCTTCTGTAATGTGCTAATAAAGGTACTGTAGTTTACATTTGATGGAAGAAGCAACATGGAAAGGAATGAAATGGCTTTCCAGAAAGACAGTAGTACCAACAAATCAACATGGAAGTATTCAGGGAAGGTGAAGAGAAGACAATGAGGCCAAAAAAAGTAAGTCTGAGAAAATAGAAAGTCACAACTAAAAACTGAGAGAGAAAGTTCCCTTCTAAACAAAAAGTAAAGCCTATTTTTCATTTTAAAGAAATACTCTAACATGACTGAGGTTCTTTCTTGAGTCAAAGTGTTTTTGTTTCTGTTTAAGAATAATTCCCTTATTTCTATACTGTATTTTGAGCATATTTTTATCTTTTTATGAAGGAAGGGGGCAAGAAAAATGTTCTTTCTGCAGAAAAAAAGACTCACCTTTTCTCATCCATTCATTAAAAGCAGGATTTCCAAAGTGACATATTGAGACTATCCCATAACAGTTTCCTCTAGAAGCAAACATGCAAAGGAAGGTTTGAGGTGAATTTAGTTCTTGAATCCCACAACTTCTACTGTTCTTGTAAATATTTTACTACACTCTAATAAAGTTCCTCTGTTTTCCTAGGATGAAAGATAGCATATGCTTCCTCTTTGCTTTCAGCAGCCTCTCTAAGAACGTAAGAGGCATTAAACCTCAATACATTGACAGAGGCTACTGAAGATTTAGTTTTGAAACCATCAATTACTCTCAGCCCCACCTTAGAAGTATTAAGTGGAAGCCATCCTGTAAAGTTATAATTAGAGATCGAAAATGCTGACCAGGAAGCTCATAGCCATTTTTAAGTTGCTCCCAGGAGCTTGCTCAATTTCAAAAGGCTATTGGAAGAACGTCATTAAAGTCAACAAGGGAAAAAATGCTCTAAGATTTTCAGGGTGGGAGAAGGGTAGCAGCCAGAAGTAATATTGATTAGAAACTTATCGCCACAGCCTTCCTCTGAGACCACCAATGAAAAGTGCTACAACATAAGACTGAAGGACATTCAGAGTTTCTTTCTGTATCAAACCTTTTGGATGCAGACTTAGGCAGCTTCATTCTACTGTGTGGAAGAGCCAAAAGACTAGTGCCCTTATGGGAATTATTTATGGTATGAGGAATTAGCGAGAGCAGGGCCCAAGCACATGCCTAAGAACTTGGGGAAATTTTGCTACAACCCCGAATAAGGGGTCTGTGATTTTCAGCACACTTGGTCAATAATTTAACTCATAAATGCATACAGAGGCCCTACTGTGTGCTAGGAGAGGTCCTACTGTGTGTTAAGCACGATGATGGCATGAGGACAAAAAGACTGGCCTTGCCCTCAAGGAGCTCCTTGTCTCATGAAGGGAGGAAGACAAGTAAATAGGAAAGTGACTGAGATGAAAGTAAGATGTTCAGAGAGGGGCAAGTACAGGGAGATAAAGAAATGGTTCTGCTTTTGTGGAAAGTGGCTGCCCTCTGATGGCAACACCATCCGAAGGAACCTGAAATACCACACTTAGTCTCCCAGTGAGAGGCCTTACTCTCCCAGTGAGAGGCCTGTACATACCTTGCTTCCTAATTCTTTGTCTAGAGCCTAGGGCCAGGATTGGGAGTGCTGCCTACTGGAATGTGTTAGAAAGAATGGAAGAAGAGTGTAGTAATCAATTACTGATGTCTGCCAAGGGTGTAGGAAATGGTGGGTGGCAGTATGTGTGCTATGCATTTGCCAACCCTGGACTAGGGCATATTCTCAGTGAGCTATGTTTGCAGTGTAACTGTAGCATATAAAGCTAAAATTCATTCAGTTGTAACTTGAGCTAATAACGGTTTTGGCGATTTGCACTGACATTGAGAATTTTCACTGACTTTACCAACACTTTGTAACTGTGACAGATATACTTTAGTAGATAGTAACAGTCTTGGGATCAGATAGATACACTCCATTGTGGAACAGGGATGGTTCATTTGGATTGTTTATATCCTGGAGAATGCTTCTTTCCAGAGCTTTAAATTTCCTGTGTTCTGGTTTGATACTCAACAAATACCCTTCTCAGTTGCTAATCTGATTCTTTGTTTCTGGAAAAGAAGGATTCTGGTTGGTTGAAAGCAATATTATTGTTACTGGAAAGCTATTTCTCAAAGGGGAGCCATAACAGTATCTCCTTGAAAATAGTTGGCATTTGGGGTTATATGCCAATTCTTTCTAAGTGTAAATTTTAAGGGGATTGATCACTCTTGGGGGTTTGGTTAATTAAGTTTCTCAGTTTGGTTCTCCCACCACAGGACTCCCACCCCAGGAATACTCTCTCCCATAGAGCTCTAACTTCAACAGCAATAGGGGCTGGTTTGCTTGCTTGTTGATGATTGAAAGCTGATCAGTGTTCTCAGCAGCATTGATAAAAATGCTTGTCACCGCTGCTCTTAATAGTAGATTGGTGGCAAAATGGTGGCAAAATGATTCAATTACATTGATAGTAATATATCTTTTTTGATAATATATTTTTTAGTTCATAAACATTTTTGGTTAAAAATGTGATTGCAGGAAGAGTCAGATTTGGGGTGTGCCCAAAATTTTGTTATTAGTGAATTTTAATGGTCCCTCAAAAACGTTTTTAATGAGGAAACATCATTATTAATGTTGGAAATTAATTACCTTTTCGTGTTTAGCAGCAGAGTAAATGAAAAGAAGTATAGAGCAATAACTTTATATTCTAGAGTGTATAATCTAGTTGGGGACATAAAAGATAAAGATAATAATTAAACAAGGTAGTATATACTTTATTGCATATATAATTAAATATGCATGCTGGAGCTGCTCATACTGGCTTGCAAGGAGCCAGCTGCTAAATTTTCCAGTTTTGAGAGCTGGTTGCTAAACTCAGCCATTATTAAAAATTAAATTATATAAACTTATGATTAAATAAATTATATTAAAAACAAAGGTAATAAAGAACTGAAACTCATCACTTCCTAATCATTCTACTACATTTTACTATCATCTCTAATCTTGAGGTCATTTATATCTACTGTGTCTATATGGTGTGCCGTGTGCATTTCTTCCAACTGTGTTGGGTGATGTCACGTTGGTGGCTTGAACTCAGCCATGGTGGGAGTATTTACTCCATAGAAATTAACAAGCACTGAAAAACAGGACTTCCTCCCTCCACCTCCCACCCCCAGCCAGTTGTTAAATATTTACCAGCACACCACTGGATATAAACACCAAATAGGGAGACTAGACTCTAAGAACTATCACTGGGCAGAGGAGGATGAGGTCACTTCAGGTTTGGGGGTCAGCGAGGTAAGTTTTTGAAGTTGGCTCTGAAACCAACTTGCATGTATATGTATGGGTCAGGGCCACCCTCAGGGACATTTAGAACCAGGACAAATCACAGAATGCCCACATGTCCCTGAACATTTCCATATAGATGAAACCAGGTTAACATGAATATTATAAACCTCTTTGAAGACAAAACAAAGTAAATAAAAAATCAACAGTCAGCTTGAGGGGTGTGTGTGTGTGTGTGTGTGTGTGTGTAAGGTCATAAGGCATGTAGGGCAGTCTTGCCAGTTCTGGCTGAGGGGTCGTGAGATGGTTAGATAACCACAGTGATAGCCAGTAAAGAGTTAAAGGGCTTTCTGTGCTTCTCTTCCTGCCAGGAGCTGACACCCCAGAGACAAGGTATTCCCTTTCATCTTGCTGTATAATAGAAAAAAGAAATTTAAATTTTAAAAAAAAGGTAGTCTAATAAAGTATGTTTAGGTGGCTTCCTGCAAGTGGGGGAGGGACACTCTTTGAAGTAGCATCCTGGATCACTGTTCTTTTCTACCCCCACGTCTTTGCAGACCTCTACCTGCCTCCTGGGAGAGAACAGTTACCCATTTTCAATCAATGGAAGTTTTTCTTGATGTAAAGAAAAAGAAGCTTAAGGAAAAAAACGTAAAGAGTAATAATAGTAGGAACAAGATGGTGATGGTGAGCCTTAAGGAGTTTTGGAAAAGGAAAAAAGAAAAAAAAAAAGTTTGAGTCTTAACAACTGGCCACGGAGTAGGCCAGTGTGAGGTGTTAGCTGTGCAGCCAGCCCTGGAGGGACCATGGTGGAGCACAGGAAGGAAGAGACAGAGGAAGAAGAAGACTCCAAGGACACAGATAGGAACCATTCACCACTTGGGGCTACACCTGATGTCAGGTGAGGAGAGGCTATTGATTGCATGCAGTCCTCATCTCAAGAATACAGGTGCTATATTTCACCACTGTGGAAGTGCCCTTTTTCTTACAATTTAACAATTTTGAAATCAGGATGCACCTTATAATTGATGGTGTCAACATCACTGTTGGTCAGGTGGCAGAGGTGACAATGTGGTCATTGCTATGCATGTGGAAACTTGGTATAGATGTTTGTATTGTGGTCATGTGTTGTTTTAAAAACACATATCTATATCAAATAAATTTAGCATAACAGAAAATGAAAATTTCTAATAAGAAAGCATGGTGTCATGGTTCAATGGGCATTTTTTTTCTCCATGACAGATTAAATAATGGTGTGTCTTACGATTAGTGGCACCTTAGATTCAGTGAAATACAAGTTGATTCGCTGTTTAGATATTCTAAATTAACTCTATGAAATTGTGTTCCATTTACACACAGTCTTAGGTCTTCATTGAATACCTCTGTTGAACCAGAAATGTGTGAGTTAGGTTGATCAAAATAATCACCCAGAGGTCACTATTCTGTGTACAGAATTGGCCAACCATTTACTGAATTTGGTTGTTCGTTTATAACAACGCATGTACAAGTAGGAACTATTTGGCTTGGTACTGCTGGATGCTAAAAGTTATAATTACATGGAGATAGGTGAGTTTCTGGGGGTTTTGCTTAGCAGCAAAGAGTTGAGCCAACCTCTCATCTGTCCTCTTTATGGCAGTGAACTGCCACTCACTACCTCAGACCAGTGTCCTCCAACGTGGGTGGCTGGGAGAAATTGTCTTCATTTTGTATCCACTCCAAAATGACTTTGCTAAGCAGACTGAAGGATGTAGTGATCAGAAAGTGAAAATTGTGTTTGGTAGATGGTGGGTCGATCATTTGCCTGGAGTGGATTGGGTTTGTATGGGAGAAGGGTTACAGGTAAAGATGGTGAGTTAGACTGGTTCTGTGTATTGGACTAGGTGAGAATCTCTGGATACAATGTGCGCTGACATTCACCCACAAATCAGCACACAGCAAATTTTTTGTTAAGCAGAAGGAGCGGGCTAATGAGGGAAAAGAAAGCTTCAAGGCAGTGATGCAAAATTCTTGGCAATCTTTGTCAAAAATGAGGGCTTCTGTTCCACGTGCAAAGTTGCAGGGCATAATCCATTTCACAGCTGGTGGCCTGTTTTATTTTTCAGAAGGGATTGGAGACGGGGAGGTGGGGAACCTCTCCCCTGATGGCACAGCAGAGGTGGGAAGAAGGGGATCCAGCTCATTTATTTCCCTTTCATTAGGCCCCTGCAAAATTAATGATGAAGGATTTAATTGCACTGTTTGCTTCTATCTCTAGAAAAGCTGAATTAGTAATTGCATTAACTTGCTACTATGCCTTGCTCTTACAGGGTAATAAAGTTTTAACTATTGCTTACTAATTACAGGGTTTTCATTATTCTGAAAATCCCATTCAGCATGTGTTCCATTTTCACTTTTATGAAGTGCTTTGTGGAAAAACGGGGGCTGCATCTTTGAAAGACCCAAGCTGAGTTGAAGCTGTGACTTGCCTAAAGCCATTCCCGACTATGAAGAGCAGGGTACGACTGTGATTTTTATCCTCCTTTGATGAATAGCGCTGTTGGCAGAGACCATATGTGCTGTCGCGCTCTGGAGTCCCATGGCACTGCACAGCAGAGGGATTACCACATTGAGCCAGTGATGGTTTTTGTTGGGTGGTAGTAATGGCAGAAGTAATGGCAGTCATTAAAATCATGCTGCCAGTGGCATTGGGCCTTCAGACCACAGTTAACTCAGGACATGTCAAGGACAGGTCGCTCCCAAAAGCTCTCTGGAAGGGATTGCCCATCATGCCTTGTTCTTTCCATGGAGAGCTTTGCATCTGAGAATTACAAAGCTCGCAGGGGCAGTGATAGGCCTTGAGTCTTTGCCATCTCTTGCATCTACATTGTGGTGCTTTTGATGTTTCCTGAAGATCTTCCTTAGGTGAGAATCAAAGTGGACTCATACAAACCTGAGTTCATTCATAGAAAGGTAGCAGGAAATATCCTTGGGATGTCCCACTCCAAAGTCAACAAATACAAATTTTGCAATACCAGAATGCATATGCAGTGCTAAAAGCTATGATGGATTTGAAGATTAGAATGGTTACTGTTCTCTGGGACCTACTCTCTGGAGATGGAGGGATCTATTCACAAGGAACTCTAATGCAAAGCAACATATGATATCCTATATGTGTTACAAGAGAACTGGATTAGTGGCAGGGGGTGTGAATTGGTTCAGACTACAGTGATTTGAGAAGGTATATGTGGGGTACAGGGGGAAAAAATACCTGAGTTAAATTTTTCTGCAAATTTCACAAAGGTGACCTTGAACAAATCATTTAATCTCTTGTTTGTCAGTTTTGTCATCTTTAAAAAGGAAGTAGCTATCTTAAAGATTATTGGTAGGGCAAAGAACCACTCAATGCCTCCCACCGAAAATTTGATTTTAACAAAGCTCTGAATTCTAGGTAGGATTGGACAGGTAGATATGGGAGGGAAAGGAATTCCAGGTGATGGGCACAACATGGATAAGGGCCCAGTGGTAGGAAGGTGCTTTTCTGGTTGTAGCATAGAGTTTGTGTTGATATTTGTGTCTATGTGTGTCTATGTTGTATGTGTGTGTCTCCTTTCTTTGTGAGGATAATCTTCCTTTACCCTCTTCCTTTACGACAGCACCTTTAAGATATTAAAAAACCCTAAGACAGAAGCAAGTTATTTCTCTCTTTTTTTTTTTTACATCTTTATTGGAGTATAATTGCTTTACAACGGGGTGTTAGTTTCTGCTTTATAACAAAGTGAATCAGTTATACATATACATATGTTCCCATATCTCTTCCCTCTTGCGTCTGAAGCAAGTTATTTCTTAAATTATATCTGCAGAGATACTTGCACAAAAATGAAAAAATGAATAAATAGATAATTCTTAGATTTCTTGACTCATACAGAGTTATGCTTAGATGATGACTCAGGGACAAACTGAAAATGTATTGCTCTTATCTTAACAAAGTGAAAACATTGTTTATAGTAGATAGTCTGAGGTCCAATAACTGCATTTTTATAGTCTGGTTCTAACCCACAGAATTCTGCCTGTAGGAGCACAAACACTTGTAAAAGATTATAAGAAAATAATAAGATTTAGCATAAAAATTAAAATAAATAGAATTTTATAAATAATATTACCTTACATTTATTTGGTGCTTTTTCATTTACAAAGTGCTTTCTTCATTATCTAATTTTATGGTCACCACAAATCTGGAAGAGGAGTGTTTCTGATATTACTCTGCCCATTTTCCAGATGTGGAAACTAAGTTTCCATGAAGTTGTATGACTTTTTGTGAATTTTACACCTAACAAGTGCTAGAACTAGAACTTGAACTTTGGACTCTTGCTCTAGGATTCTTTCTAGCACATTATGTTGTCTTAGGATGATGCAGTCAGCCCACTCCCCCCCCTTTTTTTTTTTTTTTTTTGAGTAAATAGGTCCAGAGGGTTGAAGTGATGCACTCAAGATCACCTAATTGTTGGCTGCATTGGACCTTAAGCCCAAATTTCCTAACTTCTTGCCCAGAGCTCATTTTATAACACAGGCTATAGAGAACACAGGTTCAAACTAAAAGCACTGCAGAATCCTTCCACACAGTATGGATCCCATAGGACAATGCCTCTGTAAATGTCAGGTGGTAAAGTTCCTATAGGTAATTTCAAGGAAAATAAATAAGAGCTGGAATATATGACACACTATGCACTGAGCTCTTGAATTACTTTACATTAACTCATTTAATCCTCCCAAATACCGTCTGAGGTAACTGTGGTTATTATTTTCATTTTTTTCATTAGAGAAACTGAGGTACAGAGATGTTAAGTAATCTGACCAGGGGTACATAGCCAGAAAATGATAGGTGGGAATGCAGAGTTAGGTAGTAAGGCCCTGGAACCTGACTCTTAGGCACTCAGCTATTAAGCCCAAATGCACCAATAGTTGGAATTGAAACAGGTGCTGAAATGAAGTCACATTTGCTTAGGAAACCCTTTTAACAAATTGAGCAAATTAATCATGAAAAAGCAGTGTAGGGTAAATGTTCAGACCAATTAAGCATATAAGTAACTAATGTCAATTATCCATCATCTTACCTAGTCACTAGCTAAATACATCTACTACTTGGTTCCTGAGATCATAGCATGTTTGGAAGCTATATGCTGTTGCACTTTTTTTTTTTTTTTTTTTCGGTACGCGGGCCTCTCACTGCTGTGGCCTCTCCCGTTGCGAAGCACAGGCTCCGGACGCGCAGGCTCAGCGGCCATGGCTCATGGGCCCAGCCGCTCTGCGGCATGTGGCATCTTCCCGGACCGGGGCACAAACCCGCGTCCCCTGCATCGGCAGGCGGACTCTCAACCACTGCGCCACCAGGGAAGCCTGCTGTTGCGCTTTTATGTTTATTTTTTAAATTGAGATATAATTGGCATGCTACACTGTATAAATTTGAGGTGTACAGCATAATGATTTGACTTACATATATCATGGAATGATTACCACAGTAGGTTTAGTGAACATCCGTCTCATATTTCTCATTAAAGAAATAGAAAAAAATTTTTTCCCTGTGATAATTCTTAGTGATAACTAAGTGATAACTCTCTTAACTTTCATGTATAACATACAGCAGTGTTAATTATATTTATCATGTTGCACATTACATCCCTAGTAACTGTTTATCTTATAACTGAAAGTTTGTACCTTTTGACTGCCTTCTTCCAATTTCCCCAACCCCAATCCCCCACTTCTGGTAACCACAAATCAGATCTCTTTTCCTATGAGTTGGTTTGTTTTTGAAGTATAATTGACCTACAGTTACTATGTTAGTTCCTGTTACACAACATAGAGGTTCAGTATTTCTATACATTTCAAAAATGGTCACCACTGTAAGTCTAGTTGCCATTTGTCACCACACAAAGATATTACATAACTATCAACTATATGCCCCACACTGTACCTTCATGTGACTCATTTATTTTACAACTGGAAGTTTGTACCGCTTAATTTGCGCCACCTATTTCACTCATCCTTCCACCCTCTCTCCCTGTTTGTTTTCTGTATCTGTGACTCTGTTTCTGTTTAGTTATGTTTATTTGTTTTGTTTGTTAGATTCTGCATGTAAGTGAAATCATATGGTATTTGTCTTTGTCTTATTTCACTTACCCTTTAGGTCTATTCATGTTGTTTCAAATAGCAAGATTTTATTCTTTTTTATAGCTGAGTAATATTTCATTGTATACCATATCTTCTTTATTCATTCATCTATTGATGGACACTTAGGTTGTTTCCATATCTTGGCTATTGTAAATAATGCTGCAATGAACATAGGGGTGCATACATCTTTTCGAATTAGTGTTTTTGCTTTCTTTGGATAAATGCCCAGGAGTGGAATTGCTGATTGTATGGTAGTTCCATTTTTAATTTTTTGAGGGATGTCCATGTTGTTTTCCACTGCTGTTGCATTTTTTAAAACACAGTCTATGCATTGCATTTGTGCTCATTCAAATCAGCATTTCTATTATTAGTCTGACCTACTAAAGTTTCCTATCCATTCTACACTTGACTTCATTATCAGATAGTAACAATACCTTGGGGTTATAAAGAATTTTCTTCTATGGACCATGGATTATTTTATTTAATTTATGGTACATCAGAACAGTTAAGATTGCATGGGCTGTTTCTCTCTGTGTGTCAGAGATGGGGAAATTGAGTGAGGGTGCTTCAGACGCCCTGGAGTGAAATGGTCAGAGGAGAGAAGCAGGGTAACTGCTCCTGTCTCTAGGATGCTGCTCCAGGGTTCGGTGGAGGGAGCCTCATTTCTGGAGTCACACAGGCAGCCGGTCATATTATCTTCTGTTCCCTGTGATGAACTCAGCTGCTATCTATAGATTCTGTGGCCAGTACAAACACTCAAGGAATTCCTCTGGGCTTTGTATGTTCTGAGGTTGGAGAGATGTAGTCCCCTTGCTAGAAAATTTTACTAACTCAACCGAGATTGAGTGAACAGTGAGTGAACAGACACCTCTGATGTCCATAAAGCATTGCATTTCCACGTGATACACCACCCAGGAAACCTCTCTGCATTTTCAAAGGTTAGCTCCTTCCTGAAGATGTGCAGCTTGTGGAGAGCTGATTACTCAAGAGTCCTTGGGAGAATGCACATATAGAGCCAGCTAGAATCACGACAAAGGAAAAGAGCCCTCATTTTTTCCTTCTGTTTGTCCCCTTATTTCCATAAGTTCAAATTCTACCAATAACTTTAGTAGTTTAGCAGTTCCTGAATTACAGGAAAGCCAAAAGCCATTGATTCTGCTTATTACTTATAAAAAGCAATAAAAATTTGAGGGGTGTCAAGATTTTATGGCTACATTTGTCTTGTCTTTACAAATAAAGTTAAATGGATAATAATAATAAGTTAATTGCTTATTTAGTCCTTGCAATGTGGCAGACACTATATAGAACCATGGTCTCACTCCTTAGCACAACCAGAAAAAGTGGCTCCTTGGACTTAGAACTGAGATCACTTGTACCAATATGATTTAGTTATTGTTCCATGAAAACTTTTCCTGGGAAAGGTAAGACTGAAAACCAATAAATAAGTTCTCTGTCTGCGTCAGGAAATTTCTGCAGATCAATTTATCTGAGATAGTCTGCTCGTCATGGGCAGACTTCTTGTTCTCATTAAACCACAGTTACCTATCAAGACTTGCTTTAAGACTCTCACCTCCCTGTATGCATCAATCCTAAACAACTATGTCAGGATCTTAGCCCAATTTTAGGCTGTTCCCTTCTTGAAAGACCTGATTGAGTTCACTTGAACCCAGAGCCTAAACCCTATAAAGATCCTCCCCGGACTTCCCTTTTCTGAGATACTATTAAGACTTTGTCCTAGGAGTGCCTCCCTTATTCAGTTGTCTGGTAATATTTTGGAGAGTTCAGTAATCCTTATTTTACAGTTGAGCAAAGAGAAGCCCAGAGAGTTTCAGTAATTTGTCCAAATTTACCCACTTAAGAGGTTCCTATCCGGGACTGTCTGACCCCATCTCATGTTCCTCATCACTCTGCTATTCTGCCCTTCAGTTGGAATTAAAGTCTAATTTTTCAGTTTTACCCCTGAAATTATTTGACTTTCTAAGATTAATATATATGTATATATATATATATATAAAAAATATGTCAATGATACCTCAATTTTTTAAAATGCTCATTTTCAAAAGGTAATGAAAAACTATCATTAGACAGTATTGCAAGAAAGATCAGCAGCAAAATGTTAACTGGTGGGAAATCTGATTTATTGCTTATCTTATAAAGCAAAACTAAACAAAATTTGCTACAAGTTCATAATCTCTGTTACATTAATTAATTCTGCTATTCACTAATGAACTCTAATATTAATAAATTAACTTATATATAATACAAAAACTAAGTCATTATCTTGGTAACTGCTAAATAAAAGGAAATATTAAGAAAAAAAAATCCGAAGAATGGTCTAGTTTACAGTCCCAAGAAAGGCAGTCGCTGTGTGCCCTTATGCATTTAAGTAGCCGCAGAAATTTAACACTCAATTTCAAAATAAATTCCAGCAATGGTAACTCACCAACATTCTCTAAATGAAGAATATGAGTCAAGCGAGAGCTAGGAGAACCAAGCTTATAATTGGTGTGACTTTTTTAAACTATTAGTAAATTATTCAGCTGGCATATTCATTTCCTAGGGCTACCGCAAAATTGGTGACTTAAAACAACAGAAATTTATCCTTTCACAGTTCTGAAAGCCTGTGTCAACAAAATCAAGGTGTCAACATCAAGGTGTCAACAAGGCCATGTTCCCTCTAGAGGTTCTGAGGGACAATCTGTTCCATGTCTCTCTCCTAGCTTCTGGCAGCTCCTGACAACCCTTGACATTCCTTGTTTTGGGACTCATAATTCCAATCTCTGTTTCTGTCCTCATGTGATCTCCTCTCCTTTTCTGTCTCTTATAAGGACACTTGTTGTTGCATTTAAGGCTCAGTCTAATCCAGGATGATCTCATCTTGAGACCCTTATCTTAATTACATCTGCAAAGACCCATATTCCAAATAAGGTCACGTTCTCAGGTTCCAAGTAGACACATCCTTCGTGGGCCACAATTTAACCCACTACAGCTGGTAACGTTTATTACTGACCCTGTGTTATCATCAGCATTATCATGTCTAAAATAAAAATGCCAACCAAAAATAATACAAGGAATAATGTAACAATATCTCCTTTACATATATGCACTCTTTGAAAAAATTGATATTAAAGTACTTTCTATGGAGTATTCCAGTGATCATATGATGTTTGATTATGGAAATGCATATATGGAATTTTTAAATACCTTATTCATATCACTGATTGTGATGTAGATACAATGACTTTGTGAGCAGATCATTTTTCAGAAATGTATCAAATGTTTATCTAGAGCCTTTGGTATTCCAGGCACTAAAGAGATACCTCAATGATTACAGTATTGTCAAGGCTCTTGCCTTCTGCAGTTTGCAAAAAAGAGAAAAGTAAAAAGGAAGATGATGAAGTGGTAACTTGGTCCCAACTTTAAACCATCAGTGGAAGAAAATAGTAATGCTCAAAATATGATTCCTGTAGATGTTAACAAAATTATTTATAAAAACTCTACTGTGTTTTCTTCATGTTTCACCTCCACATTGACAGTATAACAGGGTAATTTCTGAACCACAGAATTTAGTCAATCAGAATTTTGCAAACTGTGTGACCCTGTAGAAATACATTTTACATTGTGATCAAGTATATGTATCAGTGAAATCAGTTTCACAAAACAATATTTACTGTTATAACCATGATGCCTTCTGATATTTTCTATTCCATTGTATTTCATTAGTGATCTAAATTCAAAACTTACTAATGGGTAACCACAGTTTATTAAATAACATTACCCCCTCCTCTCCATATCTACCCAACACATACATATTAACAAGACTTGGTAACGAGTGGCATTCTTCATTTTGTGCAGTAAATATTTAGACGTAGCCTCATTCACATGACTTTGGTAGGAACGATATTTCTGGGACTTTAAAGACACAGTTAAATAGTTGAAAAAACCCCACATTAGGTGATTTTACATTAGCTTGCGTACTGTTAGAACAAATTTTTTCCTGAATATATTAAAGCCTTCACATCATTAATAAATAACAGTCTGCATCTTCCTCCATAAACCAATTTTTGCGACTGCCCTATAGTAGCTTCAGCTTGCTCGCAGCTTTGGGTTGCCATGGCACTGACTCTTGCTATCTCTGGGTGAGCTTATAATTCTCCAGCTCTCTGCTGGCTCAGTCACTCAGAGCTCTGTGACTCTATTCCAAATTGTTAGCAGAGAGCCTCTGGGTTGTTCACCATGGTCAGCTGCTCACATCTGGTGTGGTCAGCAGTGACCTGATTGAGGGGCTCATGTAGGACCAGTGGTGCCTTTTCCCTGGGTCTCTAGGAGGGTAGGTAGCAGTCAGGGTTCCAGCAGAAGTAGATGAGGCACTGAAATTGGGGAAATTGGGGTAGATTTTAATAAAAATGTGATTTACAAAGGTCCTTGCAGGGCGTAAGAAAACCACAAGAAACAACAAGGGAGATTAGTACAGTGTCTTTAGGTTAGTAATTATGGGGTGCCACTACCATGACTTGGCCCAAAGGGGCGATGGGAGGGAGCAGTTACAGAACTTGGGGAAAGAGAGATCTGGGTGGAGAGGTCTGCTCCACAGTAATTGTGACCTTTGGCCAAGTGACCCCACAGGGAGGGCACTCAACTTCATTCTCTTTCCCTCTTCCAGTTTCCTGCTGGTTCTCCCCCTATTATAAGTCCAACAGGACTGGAAGCCAGAGGGCAAGAAGGAGCACATTGCTGTGGGTCAGGATCCAGAAGCAGAGAGCAGGAAGGAGCAGGGCTCTAGAAGAACAAATGCAAAGTATCTTGAAGCATAGGAGGTACGGACAAGGAGGGAATGATTGGCATCTCAAGTGCAGGGGGAGGTCAGGAAGGTTTCTAGGGGTACTGGCATCTTTAGTTTTATATACTGCCGCTAAAGATTTAGGGGGGACCCCCACCCCCACCCAGTGTCAGGTACCATCCTAAGAGCATCATCTGTTTTAACTTTTTCCAGTCTCCACCACCCTCAGTGGTAACTACTGTCCTGGTTTCTAATGCCAGGAATGATTTTTTTTTTTTTTTTTTTTGGCTGCGTTGGGTCTTCGCTGCAGCGCGCGGGCTTTCTCTAGTTGCGGTGAGCGGGGGCTGCTCTTTGTTGCGGTGCACAGGCTTCTCATTGCAGTGGCTTCTCTTGTTGCGGAGCACGGGCTCTAGGCACGCGGGCTTCAGTAGTTGTGGCATGCGGGCTTCGGTAGTTGTGGCTCGTGGGCTCTAGAGCGCAGGCTCAGTAGTTGTGGCGCACGGGCTTAGTTGCTCCACGGCATGTGGGATCTTCCTGGACCAGGGATTGAACCTGTGTCCCCTGCACTGGCAGGAGGCTTCTTAACCACAGCGCCACCAGCGAAGCCCCGCCAGGAACGATTTTTGCCTGTGTTTGACCTTTATGTATTGACATCATACAGCACTAATTCTTTTGTGTGATCTCTTTGCTCAATATTACGTTTGCAACAACAGCCTTATTTTTTTGTTGGAGTAAAATACACATAACATAAAATTTACCATTTTAACTATTTTTTTCCAGCTTTAATGAGGTATAATTGACAAAAATTGTATGTACTTTAGTTGCACAACTTGATGTTTTGATATACGTATACATTGTGAAATAATCACCACAATCAAGTTAATTAACATGTTCCATTATCTCATATAGTTATCATTTTCTTTCTTTCATTTTGACTGTTTTTAAGTGTACAGTTCAGTGGCGTTAAGTACATTAACAATATCGTGCAACGATCTCCTCTATCCATCTCCATTACTTTTTCATCATCTCAAACTGAAACTCTCTACTCATTAAACAATACCTTGCCCCCATTCTCTCCTCCCTCCAGCCCCTGGAGAAAGCTCTATTCTACTTTCTGTCTCTATGAATTTGCCTGTTCTAGGTTCTGTGAATTTGCTTGTTCTAGGTACTTCAGATGAGTGAAATAATACAATATTCGTCCTCTTATGTCTAGGTTTTTTCACTTAGCATAATGTTTTCCAGTTCCAAATTGTGATCTTCATTTTACAGATGAGGAAACTGAGTTGCAGAATCATTAAGGAAGCACATGGTGAACTCAGGCTATGAACCCAAGCAATCTGGCTCCAGAGCCTGAGTACTTAGTGCTTCATTAGGCTGTTCATCAATGGATCTTGTTTTCACAGTCAGTGATAGCTGTTTAAATCATGGGCTAGCTGGATGGCTCTGACTACTTCTGAGTCTACCCACCCAAAGTCAGACAACTTGAAATCCACATTTTCTCTCCTGTGTTACAAAAGGAAGAGTTTCCCTTTGTTGCCTGTGTCTGATTAAAAGGGCAGACTTTTCCTTCTAATCTCAGACTCTTAGTAGACTGCTTCTGCAGTCCTGGCCATTTGTCAGTTTCTAGGATTACTGTGCTCTCATCCCTAGTCTGGTTTCCCACTCCAAAGCCAACATTTGGTTGTCTCAACTCCCCATTGGGTAGAACTCATCTTCCCACCACTCATAACGGCATACTATTTGCTCAAATTAGTTTGGTGCAGAACCTGCTGTTCACATGGGAACAAGATCAGTCCCTTTTGAAGCCAAAGATGCCAGTTTGGCTACTGTTAGGAATGAGGGAGCCCAGTTGGCAGACACCAATCTGTCTCATCCAAAGTGAATTCAGGGGCCAACAGAGCCCAAGTCTAAGCTCCTCCCTGTCTTTGTGCAGTCAAACCACAGAGAGCTCATGCGAATTTACAAACAGCCCACACATGTCTGACTTTTCCTTGCCAAACCCCTCGAATTCCCACATCTTAGAATGCTGGATGCCGAGAAAAGGCAGGTAGCCATAACTATCTTGGATGGCATGACCCGGTGTGCAAGGGAGCTCTCCAGCAAAGAGGTGCTGTCCTTTCAATACAGGGAAAATGCAACAGCACCATGTCATAAGTGTATTTTTTAATTTGGGAATTTTCAAGCATAAGGCCCCCTATATACCTATCCCCCAGGTTAAAAAATTATCGATATTCTGACAACAGATTTTCTTCTGTAATGGAATGAATTACATTATCTTTCTGGTCCCATTTGTTATCAAAGAGAAGTGACAATCTAACTGAAATGCTGTATCCTCCTCCTATATTGGGTCTTTATACAGTGTGTTGTGGCTCAGTCCTCCTCTCTACACTCTCCTCTTGTGTGATCTCACCCAAGTAAGGGGCTTTAAGTGATGCTTGGACTTGTCAGAAATCACTTGGCTGCAAGTAACAGAAACTCAACTCAACTATCCAAAGCAAAAATGGGAATTCATTGATTCACATGATCACGAAATTCATTTCTGGAATAATAGCATCAAGGGACTCAATGCCACATCAGCACATTGCCCATCACCCTTGGTCACTTGAATCTGTTTTTTGCCGTGTTGACCTCATTCTCATTAGGCTATGACCCCAAGTTGGTTAAAAAAAAAAAAAAAAAGCCCTTGTGTCTCTAAGCTTTTACTGTACCAGTTTAGCAATCCTGCCAGAAAGAGGACAGGACTTCTGTTCCTGATTATTCCATCAAATATCTTTTGGCTAATTCTTATTGAATTGACCTAATTCATTTGAGCATCCCTTAAGAATCACTGTGACCAGGTGGATGACGTATGCTGACTGTCCAGTCTTGCTACTTGGCCAGAGGAGGGTTTGGCACTTTGATTAACAGCCCCATCAAGATTATTAACCAAGAAAGAGGAATATTTCCCCAAAAGAAAATCAGGATACTTTTATCAAAAGACATGGGACATTATGCTAGACACCACTATTCCATCTACATGTTGATAACTCCCAAATTTATTTCTCCTTATTCTAGGCTTCAACCCTGAACTCCAGGTGCAAATACCCAACAGCCCCCTTGACATATCTCACAGACATCTCAAACTTGACCTGTTCAACATGTATCTCCTGGTTGTGAGCACCCTGCTCCCACTATGTCTCCTTCCTGTATGCCCTTTGGTTACAACAAGAACTGGCAGAGGGAATGTATTGGAAGGCTTTGGGACTCACAGAATTGATTGGAGGCTGGAGTCCTGGGCTTGGGCAGTAGGAAGCACAGCAGCTGCCTTATGAAGGAAAACTTTGTTAGGAAGCTGAATTACCATATAATCCAGCAATTCCATTTCTTCATACGTACACAAAAGATTTGAAAGCAGGGACTCGAACAGATATTTGTACACCAATGTTTATAGCAGCATATTGACAATTGTGAAAAGGTGGAAGAAACTCAAAAGTCCACAGATGAATGGATAAACAAAATGTGGTATATACATACAATGGAAAATTATGCAGCCTTTAAAAGGAAATTCTGATACATGCTACAATATGAATGAAACTTGAAAACATTACGCTGAATGAAATGTCAGACACAAGGAAACAAATACTATGTGATTTCACTATATAGGGTGCCTAGAACAGACAAATTCATAGAGACAGGAAGTAGAATGCTGGTTGCCAGGGACTGTGGGGAAAACGGGGAGTTACTGTATAATGGCTACAGAGTTTCATCTTGGGATAATAGAAAAGTTCTGGAAATGAATGGAGGTGATGGTTGCACAGCAATGTGAAGATATTAATGTCACTCAATCGTATGCTCAAAAAAAGCTAAAAAAATTAATTTTATATTTATATATATTTTACTGCAGTAAAAAACAATAATAGCTTTCTCACAGGGTAGTTTCAAACATGAGCGAGATGATGCATGTCATCACTTACCATAGCTGGTATTCAGTTAAATTGGCGTGAAATGAGTGGCAAACAAGGAGAATCTTTTAGCCTTGAAACATTTCTCAGCAGGGACATGATGTGCACACAGGACATAGTGAACAGCATCCTAGTAAAAAGTGTTAATGGATGAACTGTGTGCCTGGTGGCCTTTACCAACATCCATTCTGCCATAGCCTGACCCAGGTTGAGTGGAGGGAAGTCTCTCCCCTGAGAGCACACTGGATCCTTCTCACTGTTTTACTCTAAAGCAGGCTAACAGGCCTGGGAAATAAACTCACTTTGAGAATAGTGACCAAATGCTGGGATGTCCCCCACAGTCAACAACAGAGGCCTTCACCATCTTCTTACATGGGTGGTGGTGGGCTCAGGGTTGGGATTAGGCTTCTCTGGACTTTCTTCTGCGAATGCAGCCCTGCCTGCAGCCTCTTCTGTAATTCCCCTTCCTGGCAAAGAAACGTCACCCACCCAGCCCTTGAACTGGAAGAAACTGATCCTTAACTCCAGTGCGAGCAGTCTCAGGGAGTGACCAGTTCACAATATGTAATAACAGGGACTCTGAATTTAGAGAACTGATGCTTTGCCTCCCAATGGTGCCTCTGCTTCCAAAAAAGCCTCTCGATTTTCCTATCAGCTTGAGCTCTCTTGCTCCCATTCCCCAGGTCCTAGAGAAAACCACACTCTTCCTGGCAGGTTCTAGGCTCATGTCCTGGTTTAGATAAAACTGTTCTTTGATTACCTTCTGTGTACCATCCAGAACTGATGCTCTTCCTCTTGGGTCCCCAAACCAGTTCTTCCCAACTAGTCTGGTGTTTGTGTCCAGCTTAACCCTCCAAAGCTTCTCCTGCAGCCCCCCATGCCTTTGTTCACTGAATCACTTCAGGTCTGAACACCACCTCACGGGCTTTTCCATTCACGGTTTCATCTCTAATCATTTCTTGTTAGTTTAGGGATGACTTCTCTACCTTCTGGTACATTTTTGCTGTTGACTTCAGTCAGGTCTCTTGCAAGCCTTGGTAGATTGCATGTAGAGCAGGGGAAGAACCCTAATCACTCATAAATATAACCCATGTGAAACTGAAGCACCTCACTTCCCCGTCTCAAGGCTGTGTGAGTAGAGGTGGGAGAGCATCACCGCCTAAGAGTACAGGCTCTGGGGCTAGCCTGTCACTCATAAATTGGGTAACCTTGGGCACATATCTTTCTGTGCCTCAGCCTTCCTCTCTGAAAACGGAAATCATAGTAATAGTACCCATTTCATGGGACTGTTGTGAGGATTGTGTTAATATATATAAAGTACTTAGAATAGACCTGGCACATAGTTAAGTCCTCGATGAATATGGCTTCATCAAAAAATTTACAGAGATCTGTCCTTAACTGTTTTGAGGCAGTGGCAATGGAAGGGTGGGGGACACATTCACTTGTATTGCACAACACGTAACCAAATCTCTTGTATTCGGACACTTTTGGTTACAGGTGACAGAAACTCAATCATCTTAAGGAAATCATCTTAAGGAAAAAAGAGAAAGGAAGAATTGATACTTTTAATTGATACTTTTACTCTAGTAAACATACTAGAGCAGCTCAAGGAAAAGCTATAGGAATCTCTGTTTCAAAAACTGGGATTTTCTTTCTCCCCTCTGTCTCTATCTCTACTCCTTATGTTTTCTCCTACTGCAGGTGGCATAGGCCTTTCTGCATCACAAGAACTATGTCTGCTGACCAACCTAGCATAGCCATGTCAGCAGGAAAAATGTTCCTCCTCTGTGCTGTATTAGTTAAAACAGGCCAGGATGATGTAACAAACATACCCAACTATGTGGATATGTTCACAGTATGCCTCAGGGTGGGTTCTCCAAGAAGCAGACTCTGAAAGTTTGGTGTGTAGGATGTTTATTAGAGAGTATTCTTAGATTAAAAATCTGTAGAAAAGAAGGAAATGAAGCAGGATTGGGCAAGACAGAAGCTGAGCTCAAGTCAGGCCTGGTGACAACCTTGGTCATCCCCACAGAAGCCCTGGAGCTGAGGTGGCTTGTTAGTGATGCCCCGAGTTAGACTGCAGTGGCTGTACATGCACTCTTGTGTTGGTTGATCTCTGGGTGTAGGCTTCCCCTGAAGGGTATGACCTTGGGTGAGGCAACTCTCCTAGAGCTGAGGCAGTCCCTGAAGGGGCTGACCGCACTCCCTCAGTTGGGATAATAAGTCTTTCATTGAAGTGGAACCTGGGTGGCGGGTCTCAGTGTCCATCATACAGTAGAAGTTTACCTCTTGCTCATATTATAGTCCTGGCAGGTGTTCAGCTAGTCAAGTAGGCTGTCTTCCATGCAGTTATTCAAGAACCCAGGCTCCTTCCATCTGTGGCATCACCAAAACATAGAACCTCATTTTCATCTGTATCCAGCTGCAAGAAGATGGTAAAATGTGGAGGAGCACGTGGTGGAGGATTATATAGGCCAGGTCTAAAAGTGGCACACATCACTTCTGTTCATATTCTTTTTTTTTTTTTTGCGGTACGCGGTCCTCTCACTGTTGTGGCCTCTCCCGTTGCGGAACACAGGCTCTGGATGCGCAGGCTCAGCAGCCATGGCTCACGGGCCCAGCCGCTCCGCGGCATGTGGGATCTTCCCGGACCGGGACACGAACCTGCTTCCCCTGCATCGGCAGGCGGACTCTCAACCACTGCGCCACCAAGGAAGCCCTGTTCATATTCTTTTGAACATAGTAACGCTAACTGCAAGGGAGTCTGCGTACCAAGAAGAAGAGGAAATGGATTTTGGTAAACAGCTATCAGTCTCTACCCTCCCCATCATTCGCTGGCTTCTGACACCAGACCTTCTCACTACATAAAACCTCCTAGAAAATGGTTGCTTCTCCCATGGGCCTCCTGCTCACCCCCTGCTCCAAATCCTGATGCACATGGTTCTCTCATTACTGATTTATGTCCTCCAGATCCTCTTGGTTTACTTTTCACACTGAAGACTTTAAGTCTTCTTCGGAGTAGGTAGAATCCCTTGATGCTTCTTCCATAAGCCCCATTACCCTCCTCTCCTGAGAGCCTTTCCAATCTGGCAGCTCCCCAACCTTCTTTTCTTCTCCCTCCTTCTCTCAAGTTAAGACATGGAACTCACACAGTCACACACACACACACACACACCCTTGTCACCGACTCCTGAAACTTGCCTTCCTCTTGACTATGCTTAAGACACCGAACTCTCATGGGTTTCCCCTTATTTTTTTAAAAATTTTTACTGTGTTCTGTCTGACTTAATGTTCAACTGCTTTCTACATCTGGTTTTAAGGGTCCAACTGGAAGGGAATCTGAGCCTTTTACACAGGTCCTAAAAGATAGGCATTGAGTAAGTTCTTCCCTCCATTTCTGCCTCCCGTCCTTCCTCCCTCTCCCTGTGGCAGAGGTAGCTCACTGACTACCAAAGGCTCACACTCTCTTTCCATTGTGTGAGTTCTTATGACTAAGCAGTGCCATGAAACTAGTTTGGGCCAATGGAATGAGGGCAGAAGTCATTTGTGTCACTTCCAGCCAAGGTAGACTGTGCCTTCCCCGTGCTCTGTTTCCTGTTTGCAGCACCCTTAGAGACAGACCACATGTTGAAGATGGCAGTGTCACAGGTCAGAAGAAGGCTGGATCCCTGGGTTGCCACTCAGAGGAGAGTTGCCCAGCCAGGCACATCTGCTTCAGACTTTGCATGAGTCTTTGCATAAATTGGGCTTGTTACTGGACTTGCATTTAGCCTACTCTTAATACACACTCTTTCCTTTATTTCTTAGCCCCTACTATTTGTCAAGCACTATGCTGGGTATTAAGGGTGCAAAGATAAGTAAAACATAGCTCCTGCACTCAAGGATCTCACAATTTAGGGGGAGAAATCAATGTATACTTAGATAATGATGTAACACTGTATTAAGTCCTGCATTTCCGATATGTACAGAGTATTATGGGAGAGTGGAGTAAGATATGTAAGTCAGCCTGCATGGGGATGGTAGTGGGCATGGAAAGGATGGTTAGAGGTCAGCTAGGTGACAGGTATTCCAAAAAGATGGACATGAACAAAGGTGGAAGCTGGGAAAGCAAGTTCATGGGTATATATGTGTGGTCAGGAAAAGGGGTAAGAGGATTAAAAGAACAGGAAATTTTCACTAGGATGTGCTATTAGTGTGATTCTAAAGGAGGAGAATTTTACTCAGCAGAGACAATTGTAACAAATTCTCAACTTTAATTAAAGCTTTACTTAAAAGTAATAGTTGTCCTGTGGGACCACAATACCTCTGACTCTCCAGGGGAAAAGGTTATTGGGACTCAACCTCAAAGGTTTATTTTCACATAATCCTTAAACTCTAATGAGCGCTTGATTCCAGTGGAGCATAACTCTACTCAAAGGGAATCAAACTGCTATTTTAGAGACAGACAATTACATATGTTTTTTATTTCCTGTGTGCTTAGCAAATCTGCTTTTTATGGGGTATCACCTGTTCATGCTGCTTTCCAAAGAGTTCTAGTAGCCAGTGGATGACACAAGCCTAGCTTAAGTCCTGGTTCCACTGATTGTATCACATTGAACTATATGAGATGGTCAGTATTTGACCATGTTGTACCTAAAAGATGACAGTTTCATAAGGTTCTGCCTGATATAATCATGGGTGGAGTGGAAGGTTGAATTCTCGGTCTTAATTCTTTATTCCTTGTAGTAATAGTATACATTCATGTACACATTTATATATATATATAGCACATAGTATTATGCAGTCATAGTCCAATAATAGGAGCGGTATACTTCCCCACTCCCTGGCTTAGGGTCTTGCCTTGGAGTTTGCTTTGGGCAATGGAATGTTAGCAGATGTGATGTAAGCAGAGGCTTGAAATGTGCTTGTGTAGTTGGACTTCTCTTGTGCTTCTGTATCACTAAGAGAGGTACTTGTTCCCAGGTAGCCCCTGCGCCTTCTTGCTGGGTCTAGAAGGAGGGAAGTTTTATCTTGATTCTAAAAAGGGAGCCAAGATAAGGATATTCCTTTTCTACCTCTCGTGGTTATCATCTGCACGTTGATTGAATATGGGGCAGCTGTCTTGGGACCATTACGGGAAACTGCCTTAAGAAGATAAGCCATTGTACAGAGGATGGTAGAGAGGCAGTACGGGAGAAATATCTGTCATGGTAAAGTCACTGAGCTACTGAATTCAACCCTGAAACCACCCTGTCTCCACACTCTTGCTATATGAGATGATAAACATTCCCATTTTTTAAACCACTTTGCTTGGGTTTTCTATTCCTTGTAGTTGGTATCATCCCAACTAATCACTCAAGAATCATCAGGGCTTCCCTGGTGGCGCAGTGGTTGAGAGTCCGCCTGCCGATGCAAGGGACGCGGGTTCGTGCCCCGGTCCGGCAAGATCCCACATGCCATGGAGCGGCTGGGCCCATGAGCCATGGCCGCTGAGCCTGCACATCCGGAGCCTGTGCTCTGCAACGGGAGAGGCCACAACAGTGAGAGGCCCGCGTACCGCCAAAAAAAAAAAAAAAGAATCATCATCATGACTTTTAAGTGCTAAAGATGTTTAAGGTTGTAAAAAATCATAAGTAAAAAATTGAATAATTATCTCCACCTTACAGATGGAGGTCCTTGTTAGCCATGGTTAGAAGATGATACTTGAAAATGACCTTTGAGGGTTGGATCAAGTCTGACTTCTTTTGGCCTGAACCAGTCATTTTGGTTCATCATCAAATTCTGTCTGGTGTTATCACTTCCACTCTTTTTTAAAGTCCAGTTTCCTTAAAGGAACGAAACAGGTCTAAGGGTCTAGAAGTTGTGTATCATATATTTTGTTGGTCTAGAGCTTAACAATTGAAGCTAATTCATGATTAATGTTCACGCACAGCTTTCACCCCTCTGGTCCCCACCTTAGGGAAAAGGTAACACTGCATAGTTGAAGGAGCAGAGTATTTGGAGTTCATTAGTTCTGAATTCAAGTCTTGGCTAGTTGGAATGATCTTGTGCAAGTCACTTAATGTCTTTAAGTCTCGGTCTCATTTGTAAAACAGGGATAATTATATGGACTTTTAAGTTTGGGGAATAAAATATAAAGTATCTAAAAGTACATAATAGGTGCTCTGTAAATGATCATTGTCTTCCTCCTCCCCATCTCCCAGGGCAAAATATTTCTTTGATTATAAAGAAGACAAGCCTAAACATCATGAGTGGCTGGACTTGGAAAAGTCCATGCCTTACTGCCAAAGTCAGTAACAATCATTTTTGTAAACCAGGAACAAGACAGAGCCATCCTTCTAGAAAGCACTGTATGCTCTCAGGAAGGAAGATGGAGCAGTAACAGAGGGAGGTATTATAGCTGCCCTCACTTCTGTCCCCCAAACCATGTATTTATTTTTAATGTAAAATATATAACCTGGACATTTTTTAATATGGCAATTTTAAAAAGATTATTCTGCCATTCAAACTCAGGTTGTATGCTTGTTTTCCCCAGAACTATTCTAAATGTCAGGACATTTAGAATTTTTCCTCAGGACATCCCTCCCAGTTAGGCTAAGATTATTTTTTAGTTGTCTGGAATTTGGTAGAGTGAATGCTCTTGTGTGCGTGTGCACACACACACATACACACATACATCCTTCAAAGCTATGTGGAGGAATTCAAGCTTTGTGGACCAAAGTGAAATTTCCTGTCCTCTGTGGAATCCCTGACACTATCTCCTGCTGGTTTCTTTATACCTTTTCTTTCATCCCCCAACACTGCCTGAAAATCAGGAATTGCCCTTGGGCTGCAGGAGCTAATGCTGTAGCCCAACAGGTTAGGCAGCTCATGATGCCAAGTGCAGAGTTCAAAAGCTGGGATGGGGCCTCTGGGTGGAGAATCGACTGAGGTCGAATTATCAACTCACAGACTTTTTCCAGAGGGAAAATTAAGCATAAAGAGGTCAAAATGACTGTCTAATCTCAAGCTGTCCAATGCCCATGAAAGGCAAGATGATTGTAAAGGTTTTGTAAGATCCCTCATCACACATTTATTGTGTGTCAATTACCATTACAGGCAGGAGGGATACAGAGGTGAGCAAAATCCTATCTTTAAGAAACTTACATTCTAGGGAAGAGAGACAGATAATAAATAAAGAAAATAAGTAACAGATACAGCACAAGGGCTTTGGAAAACAAAGCAGAAAAGGGGCTAGGAGTAAGTATGAAGAGAGTTTTGCCATTTTAAGTGGGGTAGTTTGGTAAGCCTCACCCAGGTAACATTTGGCAAAAGAGGGTGAGATCTAGGGGACAAGCATTCCAGGCAGAAGGAACAGCCAGTGCAAAAGCCTTGAAGTGGGAACATACCTGGAATGCACAAGAGAAAGCAAAGAGGTCTGTGAGGCTGAAGCAGAGTGAGCAAAGGGGTATCATCTGATAGAATCAGGGAGAGGATGTGGTCCTGGTATGGGGCTTGTAGCACTGTGGGAAGCACAGTGTTTTTACTCCAAGTAGAATGGGAAACTGTTGGCTGATTTTGAGCAGTAGAGTGACATGATTTGATTCACATGTTATAAAGATCCCTCTGGCTGCTGTAGTAAAAACACATTATAAAGTGAGGAAACCATGCAAAAATCTGAGTGAGACGTGAGGGTGGCCTGGACCAGGCAGGTGGCAGTAGAGGTGGAGAGAAGTAGAGACATTCTGGGTTACATTTTGAAAGTAGAACTAACAGGATCTCTTGACAGATTGGGTAAAGGGTGAGAGAGCCATAGAGAAGTCAAATACGACTCCAAGACTTTTGGCTTGAGCACTTGGAATGACAGAGTTGCCATCAGCTGGCATTGGGAGGACTGTGGGTGGAACAGGAGTTGGGGGGGAAGAGCAGAAGCTCAGTCTGGGATGAGTTTGAGATGCCTTTAGACATCCAAGTGAGGATGTTGGGTGGGCAGCTGCTTATATGGATCTGGAGCTCAAAGGTCCTGAATGCGAAGTCCCCAGCCCCGTGTCCAGATGCTCGGTAAGTGGCAGTTCCCACATGCCCAGTGTCCAGATTTGGTTCATAAATACTGCATGGAAGAGAAGACTCCCAAGCCAGTGCTGATTGTCACACTACGTGGCTTCTCTTACCTGTCCAAGCCTGGGGTTGCTTTATAATAAAAGAATGTCTTGATCCAAGGAACCAGTTTTTCTCTTCAACCTCATCTTTATAAAGAGGATGACATAATTATGGATGAAATTCCTTTTCCTGCCTTCCAAAGGAGTAGTCAGCAAAAAATTTCAACACCCTTACTCAGTGTTCTCTGTACATCTCTCTCTAGCCCTTACGCACTACCTTGTGCCAGGGGGACGATTTCCTCCCTGGATCCCTCAAAACAGCTGTCCTTCATTTTCTGCTTTCCCCCTTGCCCCAGTCAGTAGTTTTGGTTTCTTCTTTCTTGCCTTGAAATAACCTTCATCTTAGCCCTCTCCTTTCTCTACTGCTCCCCACTTTCCCTAAACCTAGGATTTAGTCATCCTTTGGGGTTCCTATTTCCACAGTCTTCTTTGTATATTGAGTCCTGATTTCCTTGGACAAAGTGGCAAGGAATTTTTTAAAAATTCTTCTGGAATTGACTGCTGAGGGCAGAGCTGCTAGAGGAGTCTCATATTGTCCAGTGGCCTCTGGGCATTTGAGTGGTGAAGGTGGTCCTAAGAGACTGTGTTTCTGTTCCCAGGGACAGTATGTGCTCCCACCCTGCAGGTCCTTTTGGTTTGCAGATGCTGGTCACCAACCAAGAGATAGATACCATTCAACTTAGAGAAGTATTTCACCAGCATTTACTTTGGGGTGGAAAGTTTTACCAGGAGGTCAGCTCCTCTGGAGTTTCAGGCTGTGAAGATGGTCCTTGAAGTGTGGGGAAAAAACACTAGCGTAGGAGGAGTTATGAGGGGGCACATCTGGAGGCAGCAAAGCCCTCTTACCTCCTGACTTCTCCTCTCTGTGCAAATGGGGGAGGTGTTGCAGGAGGCCAAGGGCCCCATGGCTTTTCTCCCCATTTTCATGCTTGGTACCATCTCAGAACAGTCCTTGTTTCCAGGGTCAGCTGCAAACAGGAGGCACAGGTTGTTTCCTGAATGGCTCATTGGGTTTTGCTTGACAGGTGTGTCCCATGGCAGGAGCAACAGCTCAAGTGTGGCTGAGCCTTGCCAAGGGGGCTTGTCGGCTTGGTCCTCCCTTCTGTTTCAGCTGATCCTTGGCTCCTTGTGTTTGAGCATCTGGGAAACTGGGCATGGAAGTAATCCCACACTTTGTTCAATGACTAGCAGACACACAGGCAAGACAAGACAGGAGCCCAGCCAATTCCCTTAGGAGTGTGAGCAGAGACCACGCCAGGGGGAGGAGCAGGGGGAGGGGCCCTCAGCGCTGCCACCAGTGCACCCAGCCAAGCTGGCAGCCTCAGCATCTGGCATGGGCTTCGAGTCTCTGACCCCCATCTTATTCCATCCTTCCTGAGGAGTCATTAAGGGGAAGACAGAAGGCTTTTTATAGGCATCCAGGTTCAGCCTCGGTAGGGTTGCTGAGAACAAAAAATATTTCTGGAGTGGACAGATCTTTAGAAATGTCCTTGCCAAAATATTTTATTTAAATCTTCATCATGAGATATATTGATGCAAGCAGGATTTTCCTAACACCTTCAGAGCTGGAGGGGTATTGTGTGCATGAGCTGTTTGTGTGTCAAGGAGACAGGAGCACAGGGGAGGGAGGTCTTGGCTTCAGCTCTGACACGTTTAAACCTGTGGAGATCTCTGGAATCACCAAGCCAGGTCCTGTGGGGATCCTCAGACACACGCATCATTGCCATGGAAACAATAGAGATTTCTGATATAAAATAGAAGGCAATCTATGGTCATCACCCTTAAAAAGAACAAAGGTCTGGTTTTCATCTCTGCTTCTTGAGCTGGGGCCAGCCTTTCCTGTTCTCTCCTTTATGGACTTTGGAATAAGGAGCTAAAGGAAAACTCCTAAATGGGAAAAAGACTTCCTCTCTGAGTCCAGACAGGAGTGAGTGAACCAGTTTCAAAGTAGCCAGTTTTAACTAGCAGCTTCACTCCAGCATGTTGGAGACCCTACATTGAACTTGATTTTAAGTGGGCCTCTGAGTTTTTCTTCCTGTTTTTCGTGTAACTGTCTGGGCTTCTAAATTATAGGGGGAACAGCCCAGGAACAGAAAAGCTGCTCTCATCTGCTTTCAGGCCTGCCGCAGATGAGAGAGAAGCTGTGAGTACCTTGAAATTTCCAGTGTGGGCTCTCAGACCTGCTGGTTGGAATAATCCTGACGAGATTTGGAGAATAGGCACAGGCACATGAGCATTTATACTCACTGAGTAGAATCTTTATCCCTTTCAGGTTCATCGGACTGTCACTGTCACTACTGATAAATCAAGTGTGTCATCCTTTCCACTATCTCAGCACCTCATGTAGAGAGCACGATGTAATGGAAGGACCCCTGCAGCTGGGGTCAATCATGGTTCTGTTCTCAGTTCTGCCTCTGTGAGCTGTGTGACCGTGCATGAGTCTGTTACCTTCTCTGGGCTTTACTTTATTCATCATTAAATTGTGTATATTTGGGGGGTTACTAGATTATTCTTTTTTCTTTTTTTAATCGTGGTAAAAAACACAACATAAAATTTACCATCTGAACCGTTTTTAAGTGTACAGTTCAGTTGGGTTTAGTATATTCGCATTTTTGTGAAACAGATCTCCAGAACTTCTTCATCTTGAAAACTGAACTCTATACGATTGAACAGCAACTCCCCTTTCCCCACTCCTCCCAGCCCCTGGTAACCACCATTCTACTTTCTGTTCTGTGAATCTGACTATTTTAGATACCTCATATAAGTGGGATCATACGATATCTATTGTTTTTTGTGACTATCTATTTCATTTAAATAATGCCTTCAAGGTTCATCCATGTTGTGGCATATGTCAGAATTTCCTTTTCTTTTAAAGGCTGAATTATATTCCTTTGTATGCAGATATCATATTTTGTTTATCCATCCATCTGTTGACAGACATTTGGGTTGTTTCCACCTCTTGGCTATTGTGAATTATGCCGCTATGAACACTGGTGTTCAAGTGTCTGTTCAAGCCCCTGCTTTCTTTTGGAAATATATATATGTGTATATATTTATATATATGTAATTTCTGGGTAATATATAAAAATATATATATAAATATATGTAATATAAACTGTATATTTATTTATATATATGTAATTGGACATATATATATATATATGTAATTTCTGGGTCACATGTTCTATTTTTAATTTTTTGAGGAACTGTCATGTTTTCTAAGGTGGCCACTCATTTTACATTCCCACTAGCTGAGCACAAGTGTTCCAATTTATCTACATCCTCATTAACACTTGCTATTTTCTGTTTTTTTGATAGTTGACATTTTAGTGGGTGTGAGGTGTTAACACATTGTGGTCTTGATTTGCATTTCTCTGATGATTAATGATGTTGAGCATCTTTTCATGGGCTTATTGTCCATTTGTGTATCATCTTTGGAAAAATGTCTATCCAAGTCCTTTGCCCCTTTTTTTTTTTTTTTTTTTTTTTTTTTTGCAGTACACGGGCCTCTCACTGTTGTGGCCTCTCCCGTTGCGGAGCACAGGCTCCGGACGGCAGGCCCAGCGGCCATGGCTCACGGGCCCAGCCGCTCTGTGGCATGTGGGATCTTCGCGGACCGGGAAACGAACCCGTGTCCCCTGCATCGGCAGGCGGACGCTCAACCACTGTGCCACCAGAGAAGCCCTCCTTTGCCCACTTTTTAATCTGGTTATTTGATTTTTGTTGTTGTTGAGTTGTATATTAGATATAACGATTGACTGTCTTTAACATTTATAACTCTACATTCTTACTGTCTTCAACCAACTTTTTTCATTCTCTTTCCTTCCTTTCAAGGGACAGATAATGGTTAATTGTCATATCATATGTTTGTAAGAAATTGAATCCATCAGTGACTGACAGATTTTTTTTTTTTTGTATACTTGCATTTTTTGCTGAATGTAAGTGACAGGAAGTGAAGGTGCATTGTTCAAGGTTTGATATAGCTAGATGTCCTTCGTGAAAGGGAAACTGTGGCATGGGAATCTTTTTCCTTCTGAAGGAAATGCTTCTTCAGGACTGACTATGAGCTGATCAATTTTCTAAGTATTTTACATACATTAACACATTTAATCCTCACAGCAACAACAAATTTATGAGGTAAATACCAGTATCATCCTCATTTTACAATGATGAAACTGAAGCACAGAGAGAACAAGTAACTCACGTAAGGTCACACAGCTAGTAAGTTGAGGTCAGAGGTCTCTCTGCCTCCTGTCCCTCTCATCCTTAGCTCCTGCCTTGAATACAGACCTCTTTAGTCTTTGTTCTATTTTACAGTATCATCCCCAGATGCTTTGTTGTCTTTATCCCCTGCCTCTCTCCCTTAACTTTCCAACCATGCCCTCTGGAACCCTATTCAATGATAAACAGAGTCCCTGTATCCTTAACATTTCTACAAAATGTTTCACCTAGGACTTCCCTGGTGGCGCAGTGGTTAAGAACCCACCTGCCAATGCAAGGGACACGGGCTCCATCCCTGGTCTGGGAAGATCCCACATGCCATGGAGCAATTAACCCCATGCACCACAACTACTGAACCTGTGCTCTAGAGCCCGCGAGCCACAACTACTGAAGCCTGCGCACCTAGAGCCCACGCTCCGCAACAAGTGAAGCCACTGCAATGAGAAGCCCACGCACCACAACAAAGAGTAGCCCCCTGCTCAATGCAGCTAAAGCCCGTGCCCAGCAGCAAAAACCCAACACAGCCCCCCTCAAAAAAAATGTTTCTGATATTTTCTGTTGTCAGCTGAGGCCTGGGTCTCTCCTGAGGTTCCTGCTTTTCTTTTATCCTTTTCAAGGGAAGGGGGCTCACTTCTACCTACCTTCTGCCCCTCAGGCTGGGAGTTGGGAATTAGTGTCTCCTTTGCTCTCCAAAGCTGTTGCCAGGCTGCAGTTCCACCCCTCTTGCAGAAAATTCCCTTTGGCTTTGAGGCTCACCTCTCATCCCCATATCATCCCTGTCATGTGTCAATCTGCTGATCGGTCTCTGTGTTCACAGAGGATTTTGGCAGCTGGCCCATGACCTCTCTGTCCCCCAGCTTCTGCCAACTCCAGTGTCCAAAAGATGACCCTCCTGAACCCACTGGCTCCTCTGATCTTTAGCTTCAAACCCAGTGTTTTCCACTTGGCCTCTACTTCACCATGCTGGTCTTTCAGCAGCCCTACCCTGCTGTGTCATCACTCAGGATGGCCCTATCCCGAAATCTCAAACTCCAATGTCCTTCTAGCTCATCATTCCCTCACCCCTATTAGTTAGTTCATGAAGGTGTTTAGAGCCTGGACCATCATGTCCACCCAGTCTATATCCCCTTCCTCACTTAACCCTAACCCTAGGGTGATCATCTGAACCATTTTCTTATTAACAGCTTCAGCAGCATTAGTCCCCATCTCTGCCTTCTTTCCTCCTGTTTTGGAGAATGAAGCATCTCTCATTCTTTCAAATTTAATACTTCAACCTGTGTCCCCTGCCACTTCTCTGGGGTCTTGCTCTGTCAATCATTCCCTCTCTGCCATGCATCTTCACCCTCTTCCTTTTCCCTGTGAACATGCTCAACTCTCTCCATTCTCCATCCTTCCCCTGACCCTGCATCCCTACCCCAGCTTCTGTTCAATCTCACTCCTTCCCCTTCTCTAAATTTCTGGAAAGAGAGTCCCTACTTACTCATCTCCTTTTCAACTCTCTGTTCATCACAATTTGACTTCCGTTCACAGGGTATTTGGGTACATGTGAGGCTGGGTTAGAAATCTGAAGTAGTGAATGGCTGATTACTTCCATTGACTTGATGGAGGGCAAGGCCACACTGATGCAAGACAAGGTGACAGGCAAACCCGAGGAGCATGGGAACATCTGTGTGCCTGTCGGAGGGGGAAAGAGTAGAAAAGGGCTATGACGTGCCACTCTGTGCATCTTATAGAGGGTTCACTTGCACAGTGCTTGGAACATAGAGGATATTCAGTAAAGGAGCCTCCCCTCTTGTCCCCTTTCTTTGGAACTCAGTTATCTTTGTACAGCATGGGGTTGGACCAAATGATCATCAAACACCTTCCAGCTCTGTCTTCATACAACAGAATTTCTCCTAGCAATGTCTTGAGTTTGTAACTGCCTTGGAGACAAGCCTTTCAAAAACGGCTTACGAAAAGATCTCTGTTCTTTCCACAGAGCATTCTAAACAAATATCAACAAAAAATGTTTTTAAGAGACATTGAAACTCATTGCCTAATCGCCTGTTACCTCATCATGCTTCTTCTTGAGTAATCTAAACCAATGTGTGTGTGGTGACAGTGGTGTTATGAGGATTAAAGCTGTGATGTGATTTCCATCCAAGTTAGTATATATGCATTTCAAAAGGATTTTTAGGGTCTAGCACATAAACCTTAAGGAGAAACTATGATTCAGTTAAATTTTGGACTAAATAAAGAAAGGCTGATGGTTTTTAGACAGATGGGGGCTTTTGTGGACAGAGCTGGACAAAAAGAGTATGAAAAGAATGCAGAATTCAATCAGGCAGTAAAGAGATTGGTTGAATCCATCCTAGACTAGGGGTTGCTGAATTCCATCTACCCAAATTAAGCTTCTCTAAAAAGGGCCAGTATGTTTGTTATTTCAAGAGAATGTAGCATACTTGTATCCTCAAAGCCTGTCACTGTGATCTCAATATAAAATGGTTAACATTTTAATCTTGAGATTCTGAGTTGAAAGGTATATGAGATGTTGATTGAGTTTGTAAACAGAACTGGAATATTTGAGAACTCAATTTATTACATATATATATATATTAATAAATGTATTATTTATTTATTTATTTTTGGCTGTGTTGGGTCTTTGTTGCTGCGCTCTGGCTTTCTCTAGTTGCGGCGAGCGGGGATTACTCTTTGATGCGGTGTGCGGGCTTCTCATTGCAGAGGCTTCTCTTGTTATGGAGCACGGGTTCTAGGTGCGCGGGCTTCAGTAGCTATGGCTCGCAGGCTCTAGAGCGCAGGCTCAATAGTTGTGGCACACGGGCTTAGTTGCTCCGCGGCATGGGGGATCTTTCCAGAACAGGGCTCGAACCCGTGTCCCCTGCCTTGACAGGCAGATTCTTAACCACTGTGCCACCAGGGAAGACCTCAATTTATTATATTTTTAAGTTTATTTGATTAGAGTTGCAACAAGAGAGCTTTAAGTGCTAGGGAAGCTTTTTTTTGTTACGGTCATAAATTTGTCCTGTAAGACAGTAGAGGCACGTAAAAGTTAGTTTGAGTATATTACACTTATAAATGCAGTTTAAAATTAAGACTATTTAATTGATGAAGTTTATAGATAGAACTGATTATCTAAGCAGTTTAGTCTGTCAACAAGAGTTTCTGGAAACTTGTCAGAGAAAATTTGAAAGTGATTTTTTTATTTTACTAGTTTTATAGAGTCGTAGTTTGGACTGAAAGTAATGAAAACCAGGTTTTTACATTTGTAATTTGGGAACTTGAATATTAATTTAGAGTAAAGTAACTGAAAACCCTTTCTGTGGAAAAGGTCCCCATTAGGAATAGGATAAGCCAAGACAGGAAGGATGAAAAGGTCTGGAGTATATGGACAAGGAGAGCTGTTTGGGGCACAAGAAAATGGGTACCCCAGGGATGTAATGGCAGATATAATGGGGAATACTGGAGTGTACTAAGGCTTGTGGCCTGAAATATTTTCTCTTAATGTGAATACTTTTTTAAAATTTATTTTATTTTATTTTTTTAGCCATGCCACACGGCATGTGGGATCTTAACTCCCTGACCAGGCATCCAATCCGCACCCCCTGCATTGGACGCACAGAGTCTTAACCACTGGACCGCCAGGGAAGTCCCAATAATGTGAGTACTTTTAAGAATGCTCCAGTTCTAATTTTTATCTTTGTATGCCCTTTTTTGACATGATATTTGATATTTAACAGATTAAGATTAAATCAGAAGAAGGTAACACTCAAAATTGGATGACACATTAACTCCATGGGGAGTATTGATTGGTTTCTCAGTAGTTCACATACAATATTACCTCACTATTAAATGATTTTCTTATTTTGACTCTTCTAGAAATTGGGGTCCAAAAAGAGGTAAAGAAGAAATGAGCAAAAGGTTTTAAGTAACCAGCCGATAAAGTAGAATTCATACTCATTTCTGGCTCTCCCAACTGACTTGGACCAAATGGTGAGGGAGCAGAAGCAATTGTCCTTGAGATGCTCCAGGTTTCCCATTCTCTTTCCCCACGTAAAGTTATGCTTTTGTCTTCTCCACTCATCAGATTCCATTCTCAGGGAGAATTGGCCTATTGGTTGATATTTTAATGTGGATTTAAGATCAAGAGGTAGTTTTTCTCTAAGTCTTGTCTTTAGTCATAGAATGAAAGAAAGGCTACAACAAGGTCATCACTGTTGGGTGAATTAAGTGACCACCACCTTCACTGAGAGCACCTTAAGGGAGGGTGAGGTACATGTAGGAAAGCACATAATGTTCATCTCTGCAGACAGATTTTTGTAAGAGAAGGGGGGGTCTGGTAATAGTTATTCTGGGACTGTCCTCGTAGATGGGAGAGATGGTGGTCCTATGTACAGGCCAGTAGTTCCTAAACCTGGCTAGCCATCATAATTACTTGAAGAGATGTTTTTAAAACGTTCTAGGCCTGGCATTCCTCTTTCAGATTCTGATTCAGTTACTCTGGGGTGCGTTTGTGGTCAGCCCTGGGGAGGGACAGCTATTATAAAACCGGTGATGAGTTTACTATCCTATAACAGTTACTTAAAGAAGTGGGTGTATACTCCATTGCTTTCTTTTTTTTTTTTTTAATCTTCATTGGAGTATAATTGCTTTACAATGTTGTGTTAGCTTCTGCTGTACAACAAAGTGAATCAGCTATTATGTATACATATATCCCTATATCTCCTCCCTCTTGCATCTCCCTCCCACCCTCCCTATCCCACCCCTCTAAGTGGTCACAAAGCACCAAGCTGATCTCCCTGTGCTATGCAGCTGCTTCCCACTAGCTATTTTACATTTGGTAGTGTATATATGTCCATGCCACTCTCTCACTTCATCCCAGCTTACCCTTCCCCCTCCCTGTGTCCTCAAGTCCATTCTCTACGTCTGCATCTTTATTCCTGTCCTGTCCCTAGGTTCTTCAGAACCCTTTTTTTTTTTTTTTTAGATTCTATATATATGTGTTAGCATACGGTATTTGTTTTTCTCTTTCTGACTTACGTCACTCTGTATGACAGACTCTAGGTCCATCCACCTCACTACAAATAACTCAGTTTTGTTTCTTTTTATGGTTCAGTAATATGCCACTGTATATATGTGCCACAGCTTCTTTATCCATTCATCTGTTGATGGACACTTAGGTAGCTTCCATGTCCTGGCTATTGTAGATAGTGTTATAACAGCACAGTTACAATTTGGGGGCACAGATTTCCTCCACTCTTACTCATAAGCAAGCAGAAGCCCTAACTATTATAGATTCTGATGATCTCTAAGCTGTTTCTGTCTTGCCTTGTCTCTCTCTTTATGTCTGTTTCTCTGATCTTTCTCTTTTCCCCCTTGTGTTTCCCCCCAGCGTATAAGTGTGTATAACACACTTATACGCTGCCTGAGGCTCTTTTCACTGGCTCTCTGCTCATATTGTTTTTCTATTCTTCAAAATAAATAAAGCTGAATATATCCCTATTATTTATCCAGAAAAAGGGGCTAATAATGGGGCTAATAATCTTATCTCCCCCTCTGAGATGAAGTGATAGGACTACTTACTATACACCAGACCCAAGACTGGCAGTTTTACATGTATACCACTTTATTTCATCCTCAGCACAACCGTGGAAGACAGGAGCTATATTCCAAAAAGTTAACTCTATTGCCCAAAATGACTCTGCCCAGGAATGACTAATTTTAGTTTCTTCATCACCAGCAAACAATGATTGAGCACCTAGCACAGGAGGGGGTCCTAGCACAGGAGACCAGCCTAGGCTGTTCTGAGCTTGCTAATTAGATCATGCTGCTCTCTCCTTGGTACACTGTGTCTTGTGGTATTGATTAAAACCAACACATTAAAAATAAAACTTGACGTAGAGAATGGACTTGAGGACACGGGGAGGGGGAAGGGTAAGCTGGGACGAAGTGAAAGAGTGGCATGGTCATATATATACTACCAAATGTAAAACAGATAGCTAGTGGGAAGCAGCTGCATAGCACAGGGAGATCAGCTCGGTGCTTTGTGACCACCTAGAGGGGTGGGATAGGGAGGGTGGGAGGGAGACGCAAGAGGGAAGAGATATGGGGATATATGTATAGCTGATTCACTTTGTTACACAGCAGAAACTAACACACCATTGTAAAGCAATTAAACTCCAGTAAAGATGTTAAAAAATAAATAAATAAATAAATAAAACTTGAAAATTTAACTCTTTGCTTAGCTTTTTTTTTTTTTAAATTAATTAATTAATTTATTTATTTTTGGCTGTGTTGGGTCTTCGTTTCTGTGCGAGGGCTTTCTCTAGTTGTGGCAAGCAGGGGCCACTCTTCATCGCGGTGCGCGGGCCTCTCACTATCGCGGCCTCTCTTGTTGCGGAGCACAGGCTCCAGACGCGCAGGCTCAGTAATTGTGGCTCACGGGCCCAGTTGCTCCGCGGCATGTGGGATCCTCCCAGACCAGGGCTCGAACCCGTGTCCCCTGCATTAGCAGGCAGATTCTCAACCACTGCGCCACCAGGGAAGCCCTCTTTGCTTAGCTTTTAAAAATCATTATTAATATCATATTCCCTTCAATTCTACAAATGCTACACTTTGAAAAATTAAAAAAAAAACATACACACACAAAGGAAAATCTAAACATCACCAATAATTCTATTAATCAGAGGAAATTACTGTTAACTTTTTTGTGTATCACGACCTGCGTTTTGCTAAATACATGTGCACACACATTTATAGCATCCCTATACTTTAAAAATACAAATTTGATCATGCTAGGTTTTATGTATAATTTTATACTTTTCCACAGTGATTGTAGCATGTACAATGGCTGTATAAACCAGGATTCCATTATTTAACTGAGCATAATTTATCTATTTATCCAGTCCCTGATTGTTGCTTACTCAAGTTGTTTCCATTTCCACTTTTAAAAACGAGGCTGTGTTGGACTTCCCTGGCAGTCCAGTGGTTAACACTCCGCGCTTCCACTGCAGGGGGCATGGGTTCGATCCCTGGTTGGGAAAGATCCTGCATGCCAGACAGTGTGACCAAAAAAAACCCAAAAACCAACAGGCTGTGTTTTCTAGCCCAGCAGTTCTTTAACTATCAAGACTACAGGCAGATAGCTTTAAAGATTTGAGAAGTCAGAATATATATAATCATGATCCCATCATAAGAAATCTCCTGGGTGATGACCTGTGTCCTATCAAGAGATGACTGAGGAAACAGCAGCAAAAGCACTGATAATGAGCACTGATTACACTTAAATGTAGGTCTAAGACTTAAATACAGATGGGGAAAAAGTGGAAGAATAACATGTAAATATTAAACATTCTGATAAATTAGAAATAACACAACTAAAAGCAATGGAGAAGAGAAAGGGAAGATAAGACCATTGACTGGCACGTAGGTAATGCATAATATAAGTGGGAGTCAAAAGATACCAGATAAAAGTCTAAAGCAATTGTAGAAGTCCATGTAAGGAAAAATGGGATTATGACCATTAAAAAAACAAAATATTAATATGAAGGTAACCACCACAGTAAAAATATAAACTTTCTTAAATTTCAAAATATATAACAATGATAAAAAAGGGAAAATAGTTTCTTACATTTGCAAAAATAAATATGTTAAGGATAATCTACAAGCTCATAAAAATAGCCACCTAGGAGGGTTACAGATGATAAGGGTAGAAAGGATAGGAATGGAAGTGAGATTTCTCTGAGTTTACCTTTTTATACAGTTTTGACTTTTGAACCATGTAAAAATTATGCATATTTAAAAAATAAAATTAAATCCTTTAAGTCCAAAGAATAAAAAAAGGCAAACATTAAAATTGAGTGTAAACAGAAACAAATGAACCTAATTGTATATCAAATTGTACATCAAGGGAGTTCCCTGATGGTCTAGTGGTTAGGATTTGGTGCTTTCACTGCTTTGTCCCGGGTTCAATCCCTGGTTGGGGAACTGAGATCCCACAATCTGTGCAGCACAGCCAAAAACGTAATAATAATAATAATAAAATTGTACATCAAATATAACTACATAGAAAATGGAATTAATTCAAGTACATTTTTAATATACCTTCATAGAGTATATTCTATGAACAGAAAGAACTTTAAATAAATATTTTATTTTACTTAGTTTTTATTTATGTAGTAAGTAATACTGAGATTATTTTGTGTGTGTTGAAGCATATAGCAAATGAGAAAATATCTTAACCATTTTGGAAACTAGAGTTCTCACTCTGGGAGAAGATAAAAATATGAAATGGGGAAAGAGAGGAAGATTTCTATGATATTGGATTTGAATTGGAGGTATTAGTCTGAACTCATGATTTCTTGAAAAATTACACTTCTTGGCTCTTTGCACTGAAAGTGTCTAGAAATAGTGACATCCCATTAGCAACGAGCACAACTAGAAACCAGATACTGGTTTTTAAATATCATTTTTCATTTAGAAGAACCAGGGTTCCTTGGAGAAATAGCTGATTCTAGGTCTGAGACAGAAAAAGTACAAGGTGAGCCTAGAACCACTTGTGCCACAAAGTAAGGAAGTACTCAAAGGTCAATGGGACAATGTCAAAATTATGCAGAAACCAGACTATAGGGGCTCCCATTGGACAAATCTGGGACAATTTCAGCATCTAAAAGAATAATGGTGGTGATGGGGGGAAAGAATACAAAAGAATGCCAGCTAATAAATGTAGAAAGGAGAGAAATAGAAAATTACCAGACATGATAACACTGCAATGCATATACCTTAATAGAATTCTGGATTAAAAATATATATACTATAAAGATCATTCTGGGGAAAACTGGGAAAATTTTTCTTGAATTCTGTATTAAATGATATTGCAACAATGTTAAATGTATTGAATGCAGTAATTGTGGCTATGAGGAGGATGTCCTTGTTATTAGGAGAGACAGGCTCAAGTGTTTAACAGTGAAGTATCATAATGTCTGTAATCTAATTGGAATGAAACAGCAAAAAATAAGTACATAGAATGAGAGTGATAAAGCAAATGTGGCAAAATGTTAGCAACTGGTGAATCTAAGTGAGCATGTATGGGTGTTCATAACTTTGTAACTTTGACATTTTTCAAAATAAGAAGCAAGGTGGTAGGTGAAAATTGCTTTATTATAGAAGAAACAGATCTAATAAAACAATGTTATTATGCAATTACAACATCACCACTTTAAAATCTCTAATGAAATAGTGGATCTAGGCAGTGATCACCAATCACTACTAAAACCATTAGGTGAAAAGTCGATAAGAAAGTATAAATTTGGGAGATTAGGCTAAGAGAATTTGAATCCACTAAGCAATGTAAATATCACTAAAAGTGGGGTAAACAGGCTCTATGTGCATTTGCTGTGATACAATATGAAGTGTACAGAGCCACCTGTAAAACATTCTTGCCAAAAAAGAAAAAGAAAAAAAAGAAAGGATCTGAATTCAACCAAAACTCTAGCTCTGACTTCCAGTTTTGAGGAGATAGAGGAACATAATAAATGATACAATCAGCCAAGTCCAGAACATAAGAAATTCTACAGGACAAAATAACCTGATTTTTTCAACAAATAAATGAATAATACAAAGTGAAGAAATTGTTATAGATTATAGAGAATAGAAATAACAACTAAATCCACTATATAGAACTTGTTTGATGCAGATTTGAACAAACTGTTAAAGATATTTTGAAATTATATGTGAATGGGCATCAGATGATATTAACAAATTATTGCTAACTTGGATAGGTGAAAGAATGATATGAGGGTAACATTAATTTTTAAAATCCTTATATTTTAGATATTCAGACAGATATATTTAAGAGTCAAATGCCAGGGATTTTCTTTAAAATATTTCAATGACAACAGCAACAACAAAGAATGGTGGGGATAAATGAAACAAGAACTGGGCAAAATGTTGATAATCAATAAAGCTGGGTGGTGGATGTATGGTGGTTCGTTATTCTTTCTACTTTTGTGTATATTTGAAATTTTACATTATAAAAGTTTTTAAGCTATAATGGAGTTTGAAGTACATGTATCTTTGTACACCTTTTTGATTATTTATTAAATTCTGAAAGTAGAATTTTGAGGCCAAAGAGTATGCATGTTTTGAAAACTTTTGATATCTATTGCCTAATTGAAAAAAAGGGCTGTCTTTTAACCAAAACTATATAGTAATTTCTTCAGAAATATGTGATTCCTCTAAAGAAAACTCAATCATCAACGAGCACATGAGAGTGAGTTTTGTTTTTTTGTTTTGTTATTTGCCAAGGGAAAATTGTCTGTGTCTCTTGTGATGACTGTCCCTATCTTTATAGAATTATTCCTCATTACTGTCTTATGGATGCTGAACTGGTGGCAAGTCTGAGTAGGTGCTTTCACCAAATAACGCTTCTGTTCAGATTTGGAGTAAGAAGCAGAGTTGGCTCTCCTTAATCTGCTTTTTTTAGTTAAGAGAATTTAAGTTTTTGTTTCTTAAACCATACAGATCAGGAAGATTTCATTCTACAATGTGGGAATCATTGAACTGTGACTCATTTCCTAAGGGAATCGGAGAAGACTCAACACAGGTGGAAGTTATGCCTGGGGAAAAACAAAAGGATCAAAAAGCCGTTAAGAGGGTGAAAAGGACTTAATGGGAGAGGGCCTCTAGGTGTCTTAGACAAAGTATGATAGAACTCTAAGCAATAGGGAAAGGGATAAAAAGCAGCTCTTCTTGGTTCCTATGTGTCAATGATTGGCCAACTTTGGCCAACACAAGAGATATCTTAGTTGCAAGAGGGAAAAACAGAAAATTCTGAACAATTTCCCTGCCTGCTCCACTACTGCCCATCTCCACCTGCCCCTCACCTACCAGTACTGCTCTTCCATCTAAGATTGAAACTGGGGGTTTTGGAAAAGTGTCACCAGGATTTGTTCAGGCACTGTTTTTCGGTAAGTATGTCAAAATGACTGTCAACATGCTCTTCTTCTTAACAGCCATAGGGTACAAAGTGAGAAAAACACATGCATATTGGGAAACAGTTTTGTCCCCAAACTGAAGTACAAAAGTCTGTGTGAATACTCACTGTTAAATGTGATCTTGAAAGGCAGTTTCTACCTTGCAGGTGCATTGTTTTATGTAGACTCCAAACGTTGTATGGAGAAACTTTGTGGCATGAGGGGGTTGTGGATACCCCCGAATATGCCCACCTGTCATTTGAGCTGGTGTTGCCTCATTGTACTAGAGATTAGTTCCTGTCTCATAGTTCCTTCTGGGGGGGATCTTGATTAAAAGGAGACCTGTGATCTGCCAGTGGAGTCTTCATAGGAGCTTTAATGCCCCTGCAGATCAGAGGTCAAAATGGTAAGGAAATCAGCCTCCAGTAACCCCAATCTCGAACCCTCCAAAATATCTGGCAGCATGCAGAGGCCTTGGTGCTCTCTCTTCACCTGAGATTCCCCTAAGGCCTGGCTTTCTTGGAGTTGTCAGAGCACAAGATATTGTCATTATTTGCCTCAATAGGAAACTCAGGGACAAATTTATTTGGATTCAAGATTCTGGTTGAAATGAATTAAAACCAGTTAAAGCCAACTTCCATAAAATTTAAAAGAAGAAGAACGGAAGGAGCAAGGAAGGGAGGGAGGGAAGTAGGAAGCCATGTTATAAAGACACAGGGATTTCTCACAGAGATCAAGGGCATATTTACACCTGAGCATCAAGAAGGAATTGAGATCCAGGAATTTGAAAGCCAGGGAACTCAATCTTTTTCTCTCATCTACTTCATTGTTTTTCAGTAGACCATTCTTCTGAGTTCCCATGTTACAAGTACAGCCACCCAGTCTTACGGGCTCAGCTTTAATCATCTGTTAACTTCTGGCCAATCTTACGAAGTCAGCTTGAATCACACGTTAACTTCTGGCCCAATCATTGATGGCCAGAAAGGAGGGTACATATTGCAAATATGGCCACCATGCCCAGTGCCCTGGTAGTAAGCAGGGCAGAAGTACTAAAAAGTTATCTACTCATCTTGTGCACTGTTATAATCTGGATGTGCTTACCCACCATTCTAGGCCATCTTTTTTCATTTGCCAACTATGTATTAAGTACCTATGATGGGCATGGTAATGAGTTAGTTGCCACGAAAACACAAAGAAGAGTCAGACATGTCCCATCAACTTGGGAAAACAGGACACTTAGAAATTAAACTAGAAATTTAAACTTTAAAAAACTAATAATTTAACAATATTAAATAAGATATACATATAGAAATTAAATTAGAAATAATAAAAATTATATTAATATATTTATATAATATATTGTATTACTATTGATCTATAGAGTTAATGGAATAATATATTAATTATATTAGTAAAATTAATATTAATAAAATTAAAATAGAAATTAAGTTGCATTCCAAGACATTCATCAGAAATGACCATAGTATAAAACTAACACAGGTCAGTTTGCAGAGGCTGTAATCAGAGGATCACAGCATATCTTAGAAGTCATCTGCATAATTTTCCTTTCAATTGAGGAACCTCTTCTGCAATACTGGTGGCAGACACTGGGTCTGCCAGCCTCTGCTTTAATGCATTCAGAATGCTTTGTGAGGCAGAGAGCCCTTTGCATTGTTGCACAATGTTAATTATTAGATTGTTCTTCCTTATAATAAAACAAAGTAAGCCTCCTTATAATTGATTCTACCTCTGCACAAACTTTACACATACCAGCTTAGTCAATATTTGAAGGTTTATGATGGCTTCCCCAACTCTCCTACCCCAAAGAGTTGACTATATTCCACCCCAAATCTTCCCAAGTTCTTCAATGGCTATTTATAAGACCTATTTTGATTCTTCCTGAACCTCATTCCCCTCATCTGAATATTTTATCTATATGCTTCTTAAATTAGGGAGCCAGACCTCTATACTATATAGAGTTTAACCTAGGCAGACTATAGAGTAAATCCAATGAGATATTTCCATGGTGGTGCATAAGAAAGTAGGATGGCTTTTGGAGATGGAGGATCTGAGGCTTCCAGAAAATAAGGTTTTTCTAAGAAAATCAGACTTCTGCCCAAATGATAGCTAATCCTGTGCTCTCTTATGAAATGTTCATAGACAACCTGCATTCAAATTAATTGAGATTATGTGTTAAAAATGAAGAACGAGGGCTCCTACCCTAGACTATGAAATCGGAACTTCTGGATGTGGAGTCTGGGAATCTACATTTTTACTAATCTCTCCTGATATTTCTTACATACACGAAATTTCAGAATCATCAATATGGTGGTTAGGAATACAGGATTTTCCAACATCTAGCTGTGTGACTGTGGGCAATTTACTTGCCTTCTTTGAGCTTCAGTTTCCTCATCTATAAAATGAGGATAATAACTCCTTAGAGGCTAATTTATTAAAATAATAATGTATGTGTTGCAGACACTGCTGCTTTTCTACCTGATTGCCATTTTCCAGCCCATCCTCCTCTTCTTTGGCCATGGAGCCCAGTTGTGTTTGAGTAGGGTGTGCTCCATGTGTTCAAGGAAGGTGAGCCAGAGGTGATTGTGATTGGTCTAAGATGATATTGGCAGTTTCATTCCCCTTGTCATTGACTGGTTTCGTTTTCTGTAAGTGATTTGATCCCAGACAATGAGATGTGAGGGAAATCTGTAGAGACCTTCTGGGGTAGGTCTATTTCTATTCTCCCAACCAATAGAAAGAGACATGTGGAGGTGTAGTTTTCTAGATGTTGAGATTTGTGTGTGGCACCTGGAATCACTTCAGCCACTGTGCAACCACAAGAGGAGATGTTGCCCATGTGCCAAGAATGGCAGTGTAGGAGGATGGAACCTCCAGGATGTCGTTTTGCTGCTCAGTCAGTCAACCCTGGAATCAGTCGTTCCTCACCAATGGTTATGAGATAGGAAAGCCCTACTGCTTAAGCCCGTTTTAGTTAGGTACTCTTACAGCCGCAAGCATTCTGATGGATGTGGCAAGTAATGCCATTAGCATAGTGCCTAACACATAATATTTACACACTAAAAGGCATCTGTCATTATCATCATCATCATCATTATTATTAACAGAAATGCTGGATTTCTTATCTATTAAATGTAGAGCAGGGATTATAGTGCCAATCCTATTACAAGACATATATACTCAAAAATATTTACTGAAAGTTTGCATTAATTCTCCTTGGTTTCCATTCTTTGTTTCAGCTATTGAAATAATGGTGGTTCTATTATATGATGTAAATCAGCTCTCCTTCCTAGCCTTGAGTTTGTCACAAATTTGGCAAATTTTTCAGCCTTTAAAATTTTCACTTAAATTTGGCCTCCCTTGAAAGATGGTTATGATTTGAATAGGAGAGACAGGCTTCCATATTGGTGGTAGGAGCACACTACGACTGAGAATTGTTCAGGGAACAAGCCTAGTTTCATGATTTGTCATGGGTGGTCCCAAGTTAAGCACTGTAAAGGCATTTGGAGGGCAGCTTGTGGAGTGTAAGGATTTGGGAACTTGTCCCATAAATCCCTGGAGGTTTTTGTCTGGTGAGGCATCTGGGACAGTTAGCTGAAGTTAGGTGCCCTGCCAAGGTCATTCAACGGTGGTGCGAACAAAGAGGGATTAGAATTCACAGTCACAGTGCCTGGAATTCCTGTGCGTGACTGGACTCTGCTACGTGATGTTACTTGGGGTCAACAGCAATTACTGTGGCAACAGTATCTCTGGAGAACAAGGGGAGGGACAATGGTGGAATCAGACTCATTGACTCATAGAATGGTACAACTGGAAGAACTCTCAGGAACTGTCTGGTCCAACACTCTCATTTTATAGAGGAGGAAGTTGACATCCATAGATGTCGAGTGATGTTTCCAAGGTTACATGGCCAACAAGTGGCAGAGCAGAGATGAGGACTTTGGTCTTATGATGCTTGGCTTTCTGCTTTTTCCCTGTATCATTTCTGCTGAACTTATTTAAAAACACTCTAGAGTTTCATGACATGAGGACTACAAGCACGTGGCAACATTGTAAACAGACTGCATTCTCTTATTAGAGCCATTGCTTTATTTTAATTTATTTTACTGTCTAGTTTTATCAGAACTTCCTGTATTTCTTTTGAATTCCTAGCAGATGTACTAGGCAAGTACTTACTTTCATGACTGGTTTATCAAGCCATATTTGAGAAGTATGTCCATAATGTAGAGGTGGCTCTTTTGTGGCTCTAGAATCTAGTGTTGTTACTTTATATTCAAATAACAGGTATGAAAATTGGGGAACTATTCCTTATGACTGAACTATTATTATGGAGCACTAATTATGTGTTAAGAATTTGATTTTTTTTAAGAAATGGCCTTTGATTTATTCATTAACTTATTTATTTTTGGCTGCGTTGGGTCTTCATTGATGAGTGCGGGCTTTCTCTAGTTGCGGCGAGCAGGGGCTAGCTACTGTTTGTTGCGGTGCCCAGGCTTTTCATTGCGGTGGTTTCTCTTGTTGAGGAGCACGGGCTCTAGGCACACGGGCTTCAGTAGTTGTGGCATGCGGACTCAGTAGTTGTGGCTCGTAGGCTCTAGAGTGCAGGCTCAGTAGTTGTGGCTCATGGGTTTAGTTGCTCCACGGCATGTGGGATCTTCCTGGACCAGGGATTGAACCTTGTCCCCTGCATTGGCAGGTGGATTCTTAACCACTGCACCACCAGGGAAGTCCAAAAATTGATCTTGAAACCAACAAGAACCTACTTATGGAACAGGGAATTCTACTCAATGCTCTGTGGTGACCTAAATGGGAAGGAAATCCAAAAAAGAGGGAATATATGTATATGTATAGCTGATTGACTTTGCTGTAAGCAGAAACTAACACAACATTGTAAAGCAACTATACTCCAATAAAAATTAATAAAAAAAGAGAATTGATCTTGATACAGCACACATGATGATATGTCATTTTTATCCCTATAAAAATAGCGGAGGAAGTTTGTGCTACCATGGCAGTTTTACAGGTGAGAGAAGTGGAGATCAAGATCACACAGCTAAAAACAGTTCAGGTGGAATTAGAAGCCTGATCCATTTGAATCCAGAACCCTTGATGGATTTGGAAAACAGAGGGAATGGTCATTCTGTCAGAGAAGTAATTTGGGGTCTAAGGCACAGACCACAAGGGACAGTATCTGGAGTAGAGTCATCTGGGGATTTCCTTGGCAGTCCAGTGGTTAGGACTTCACACTTCCACTGCCAGGGGCCAGGGTTTGATCCCTGGTCAGGGAACTAAGTTCTCACAAGCCGACAGTGTGGGGGAAAAAAAACCCCAAAAAAACCTCTGGAGTAGAGTCATCTGGGTCAACTGCAGAGGCAATGAGAGCACTGAATTCCAGGAAAAGCAATCACCAGAAATCAAGAGGTTTGCCTGTTTCACAATATTGGCCCTGCTTCTGAATATCTACCAAAAATATGTTTGATTTGGAAGGCAACCTGGCACCATCCTCCAGCCAGTTGGAGATGCCAACTAGGGGTTGAGGTTTTTCAGACTGACATTTCATTAGCAAAGGAATTGTGCTCTTGATTCTGCATCCTGAGGGAGAAGGAGCTTCATTCAGCTTTGGCAGATGCAGCAGAGGGTGGGGGTTTAGAGCACGGGCTATGGATTTAGCCTTGGCCTATCTAGTGCCAGGTCACCAGTTACCAGGTGTGTAACCTTGGACCAGTGACCTTCAACTCTGAATTCTCACCTCTAAAATGGGATAATAATAGCACTTACCTCATAGTCTTGTGCAATTTCAGTGAGATGATGCGTGTAAAACACTGGGCACAGAGCCAGGCATTCAGTAAATAAATGTTCACAGTTACCATCGTCATCTGAGTTGTTATTCTGGGGCGCCACCTGGGGAATCAGGAGAGCGGGGCTCTACTTTTTCACTTCTTCTATAGATCTACATTCCTGCTTTCTTCAGGAGGTCACAGAAGTTTTCTGGACTTTAGTGTCATGACAGAAAGTCAACGAGTGTGTGTGCTTCCTGATGCATCACTGTGCCACATCAGAAATAAGGCAGAGAGGGACTTCCCTGGTGGGCCAGTGGGTAAGACTCCATGCTCCCAGTGCAGGGGGCCCGGGTTCGATCCCTGTTCAGGGAACTAGACCCCGCACACCTCAAGTAAGAGATTCCTGCATGCCGCAACTAAGAAGTCTACATGCCACAACTAGGAGTCCGCATGCCGCAACTAAGAGTCTGAATGCTGCAACTAAGAAGCCCATGTGCTGCAACAAAGATCCTATGTGCCGCAACTAAGACCCGGTGCAGCCTAAATAAATAAATAAATAAACAAATAAATAGAAATAAGGCAGAGAGGAAGAGAGAATGCCTGGTTTCCATCCTGGGCTGTGTGTTATAGTCACTCATGATGCTTTCGTAAAAGTAGATTGTCTCTGAGCCAGACTTGAAGCCAAGCTCTCAAGTTTCTAAAAATGACAACAAAAGTTCATTATCTTGTTTGTGCTTATTTTAATTCATGAAAGTGACTGAATGTTGACACGGAGATGCCGACACCATTGACAAATGAATTTATTACTTACATGTCCTGAAAGGAGTGGCCATGCCATGTCACACAGGTCCACATAGAGAGCACCAGTTTTGGTCAGGAGGCAGAAAGGAGACAGAGGAAAGCCTAGACCAGAGACTTTATTGGGGTTTCTGCAGAAAAGACACAGCAAGGCAGAGTAAACAGCTAAAATGGGCTAGTTTGACTAATTCTGACGGGCTTTGGGTTATAGGGGTGATCTCCAGTTGCCTGGTACCTGGCCCTGGGATAATTTAGGGCAGAAGAAATATTGGCTTGGTGTGTGAGAGTTAGATAACGGAGCTGGTTGGGGGATGGGGGCTCAGGATTGGTTAGTTTGCATATGAAAGTTGTGTTCATGGGTAAGGTGTTATCTTTAGGAATTAGCTAGTCCTGAAAGGGGCACACTTTCTCTCTAGGTCTGTAAGGTCCCCCAAATCTCAAAACATACTTAGATACACACACATAAAAACATAATTAATACAACCATTCATCTGGTCCCTACTCTCATTCCCTGGTCCTTCAAACTTCAGCGTCCTCTGAAAAATAGATGAAGTCATAGGTATCAAGGTCAAGTGCACAGGTCAAGCAGTTTTTGGTAAAAAAGCAAATCTTGTATGCTCTGATAGGTGATGCTAAAAGTAGCCTTGCATTGTCTCTCAGGTTCTGTGGTGCCACAAAATTCGCAATCTGTTTATAGCCTGCACGGAGAAAAGAAAAAGAAAGACAAAGAGTTCAAAGAAAACATATTGCAGCCCACCATATCTTTTGGTTGTGCTACCGGGCAACCAGCAAGTTCGTATCAGCCCTGCAGCTGCCTGTTAATGGTTTAGAATCTTCAGTTTGCATTTTGGAAAGGAGTCTATGTTATAACTGCAGATTTCACCATATAAAATGAGACAAAGGCAAACACCATTTAACTCCCACCTGCACAACAGCATTCATGTGAATTATTCACTGGGTCTGATTTTCTTTTATGGCAGCGATTTTTGTAGCAGATGTAGAAGATTTAAAAGACTGAATCAAATCTCATAGTGCAGGCTTTTACAGAGACTCATTAACTGATGCACATATTCCCAAGCCTTGAGCATATTATAGAATTATGTTGCATATCCACACTTATTGCCAAATAAACCGGAAACCCAGGCTTTGGGCCTATTTTTTTTATCACAGACTCATACTTGGTCTCCAAGATGCTATTTCCACTGTAGTTTATCTTGCATGTGTTCATGGGTGACTTGCTGATATAGGTCATCAGGTTTTTGATGCAGTAAAACAAATCTTGAGACCAGCGTGTTGACAGGATTACATTTATTCTCAACCCTGCACAAGAGCAGTTTCATTTTTTCTAACAATACTACTCATATATGTTGCTTTGCTCTTTAATATATAACATGATCTTTCTTATTTATTGAGCACTTAATAGATTGTTAGGGCAGTTCATATTTTTTATATACCTCTCACAAGCAGTTAGTTGTAGTAGGCACATACTGGAAGCTAAAATGAGTACTTGATTAGGTAATTGTCTTACTACAATATTTCTCAAGGTGTTCTTCATGGTCCACCTAAGGTCTGAAGGGATTCATCCGATGGGCATTGAATGAATTAATCAAACAATACAAAACCTTTCTATTCTAGAGTTCCTGGATTTTCACTATTACATACTATGGCCTATTTATTAGTAAATAAGTGAGTTTATTAAAGGTTTCTAAAATTAGGTATTCATATTTTTATTGAGTTTGCTGGGTATCCCACTAGAGAATTCTAGAGTCGATTGCATATTCTGCTAACACAGCTTGCTCATGTGGAATACTTCTCAACATTGCAAACTCCCATTGTGTGCACACAGATGCAGGCAGGTGGTTGGACTCCCCATTTTATTTGGGAAGGGTTTTTGTTACCAGTGCCTCACAGATTCTGCCTTGAGTTGATCATGCTTTTCAAGTGCTATTATCCTTGATTTAACTAATGTTTTCGAATTTTTGCTTTTGTAGTCTTTGTATTATTGACTTTCTTCCACTGGAAGGGGAACTGAGTAGAATATGCAGACTGTAGAAACTTTGGCCCGGTCTAAGCTGTCCCCAGTCAAAAAATGTGGAGAGCTACTGCTCTAGACCTGAGTTTCTCATGTCATAATTGATGTGATTAACTGTGAGGTACAAAAAATTCATTACTGCTAATAATTGAAATACCAAGTTTGTGAATGATTTATATTTCTGTATAAGTTAATGAGGACTCAGGGTTAACCAAGGAATAATCCTATTCTTGCTTACTGCCTTCAATATGCTTTCTTGAATGGGAAAGAAAGGGGAGAGAATTATAAAACTGGAAATAGTATCTATTATAACTTGAAACTACCTTCTCAAAGCCACATCCTGCAGTGAGTGACTTGCTCATATTCATAGTAGTGGCAATTACCAATTATTGAAGTGCTTATGAGCTTTATGCCCTTTTCAGGTTTTTAAAAAAAGTCTTTCTCCCTGAGTGTGAGATGTGAGTTATTGAGGGCTTCAGGAATGTTCCCATCTCCTAACTGCATTGTAAATTTCATTTTGGCTTGTGTGCTCACTAACACAGTGCTCCATTTTCTTTTCAATTCTATCCATGGACAAATATGTAATAAAGAAGAAGGCAAGGGAACTATGATGATTTCCTAGAACTGAACAGTCATGAGCACCAAACTACAGGCATCCAGAATGAGCTTGTTCCTGAAAATTCACACCATCATTTTATTATTTCTCAAAAGTCTGTACATTGTAAATGTTCAGTTTTAAACAGTGATTTTTATATGCTTATTTTAAAATATAACTTACATCATTAACTGATTTAACAAATTTTGATTCACACATTATGTGCTAGATGTAAAATGACCAACAAGGCAGACATGGGCTTGGCTCTCCTGAAGCTTGTATATGCTAGAAGGTTGGGGTGGCGTGGGGACAACAAAGTGAGGTGGGAGTGAGGGATGGGGCCAAGGATATAGATAAGGAAACAGGCAACTGCAATATAACAGCCTTGGTAGGGTACATTTGGGATCCTATGGGGAGGGACATATAACCCCAAGTGAGGGAGTCACAGGGAAGCTTTTAAGAGGGAAGTTATGCTTAAATTGAGATGCAAAAAATGGAAGCAAATTGACTTCTGATATTACCTATCAGAGTAGAAGTCTAGAAAAAAAATCAAGGTTCTTTTTCCAAAATATAGTTTAAAAATTTGAAATTTGATTTTCTATTTTCTTGTAAGATATATTTTCCCTTATAAGAGCTTTATAAGGGATCTTTAAATGGCTGATTTCATCATTCACATGTTTGTAAAATGCTTCTGAATTCCATGCTCCATTGCCATCCATATCAAAACGACACCACTTGTTTTATTTGCCAGAAAATTAGTTTTAGGATTTGCCTGATCTGTATATCCCCCATGGGAGTGTGCCCTGCTTGAGAACAACACTATTATGTGTATCACAGTGAGAAAAGAAGATTGAGATTTGTTCACTCTATACTGACTATTTATTGAGCACTTACTATGTACCAGGCAGCGTTCTATGGGCTGGAGACCAATGCAATGTCTAAGCCCTCATAGTACTCACATCTAGTGTGGAAGATAGAGAAAAATAATTTAATGTATAAAATGTCAGGTAGGGATGAGTATCATTTTAAAAAAAGGCAGATAGGGAGTGATGGGGTGAGAAGAGGCCTTTTTTTTTTAAGAGGCCATTTTTGATAGAGTAATTGGAGAATCTGCTATAATGAGGTGACAACATAGCAGAGACCTGAATGAAGTGGAGGGGTGAGCCACACAGTTCTCTGGAGAGTATTCCAAGTAGAAGGAACAGCAAGTGCAAAGGCTCTGAGGTAGGAATATTCTGTATTTAAAACTGACTGACCAGAGGACAGTTGGAAAGTGATGTGGTGGAACGAGGAATAACATTCTAACCTGGCATTTTTACGAGAAGAGAGAAAGATTTGAGTAGTCTTATCTTTCAAAGTTCTGTAAAGAAGCTTCAAAATTATGCTTTAAAGAAAGTAACAGTTCTGTCCAGAGTCTAGATCGTTGGTTCATATACCCCAGAGTATTTTTATTTCTATTTCTGATGTTTTATATACCTAAAATATTCCTCTTCTGCCTTTACCTTCTTCTGTTTGTTTGGATGTGTGTCCAAAAACAGGAGGATAGGCATTTTTCTTATAGTCACTGGTCTCCTTCTCACATTATCTACACATATACCAATCCTACCTAACTCTTCATCCTAGCTGGACTTTACCACCCACTTTCCACACTTTTCATAGGTCAGGAACCCAAGGCTCAGAGTTGTTGGGCAACCTGTCTTAATCAGCTCAGGGGCTGCAATATCAAAGTACCATAGACTAGGTGGCTTAAACAACAGAAATTTATTTTTTCACAGTTCAAGGTGCTTGCATGGTGGGTTTCTGGTGAGAATCCTTCATGGCTTGCAGACAGCTGCCTTCATGCTGCCTCATGTCCTCACATGGTAGAGACAGAGAAAGCTCTCCAGTGTCTCTTCTTATAAGGACACTTATCCCATCATGAGGGCCCCACCCTCATGACCTTCTCTAAACTCTATTACCTCCCAGAGGTCCCATCTCTAAATTTCTTTATAATGGGGATTAGGGCTTCAACATATGAATTTGGGGGTGGGGGAACACAGTTCAGTCCATGGCATTGACCAAAGCATATGGTGAATAAGTGGTGAGCCCAAGACTCAAACTTGGGTCTTTAGTCCTTATGCTTAGTGCTCTATCATATTGCATGTTTTTACAATACAGGCAGTTTGATAATTAGTGGAGCTGATTCAGTTTACTATGAAATACTAGATGAAGCAGTATCTTATGCCTAAATGTTAGTTCCTAATCAAGATATTTCTGTGGCTTTTTCTTTCCACTGCTCTCAACCCACTGTCCCTTGCATCTTGCGGTCAGGGGGTCTCATTATGCAGCCCCTGGATAATGTACCATCAACTTGAGTAGTTCCTCTGTCTGTGAATTGCAGCAAGTAATTATGGAAGAAATAAATTCACAGTAGTAACAAGTGGTAATACTGACCATAGTTACTCAACAGAGAACACTTGTTCAATAAGAAAAATGCTTAGGTCACCTGTTGATGTTTTCTCAGCAACTGGGCCAACAATGTAGTCAGCTTTTGAAAATTAACTAATTTTTATTGAAATATAGTTGATATACAATATTGTTAGTTTCAGGTATGTTACATAGTGATTTGACATTTGCATGCATTATGAAATGATCACCACGATAAGTCTAGTAACCATCTGTCCTCACACAAAGTATTACAATGCTATTGACCATATTCCTTATGCTGTATATTACATCCCTGTGGCTTATTTAATTTATAACTGGAGGTTTGTACCTCTTAGTCCCCTTCACCTATTTCGACCCCCACCCTGAGCCCCCTTCCCTCTGGCAACCACCGATTTGTTCTTTGTATCAATGAGTCTATTTTTACTTTGTTTTGTTTGTTTTGTTTTTTAGATTCCACATATAAGTGTTTGTCCTTCTCTGTAAAACTTACTTCACTTAGCATACCTTCTAGATCTATCCTTGTTGTTGTAAATTGCAAGATTCATTTTTTATGGTTGAGTAATATTCCTGTGTGTGTGTTCGTGTGTGTGTGTGTGTGTGTGTGTGTGTAAGCATATACCGCATCTTCTTTATCCATTCATCTATCAATGGACACTTAGGCTGCTTCTATATCTTGGCTTTTGCAAATAATGCTGCCATGAACATAGGGGTGCATATATCTTTTTCAGTTAGTGTTTTTGTTTTCTTTGGATAAATACTCAGGAGTGGAATTTCTGGATCATATGGTAGTTTAATTTTTAATTTTTTGAGGAACCTCCATACCATTTTTTGTGGTGGCTGCACTAATTTACAATCTCACCAACAGTGCAGAAGGGTTCCCTTTTCTCTACATCCTCACCAACACTTGTTATATGTTGCTTTTTTTTTTTTTTTTTTTTTTTTTGTGGTACACGGGCCTCTCACTGTTGTGGCCTCTCCCGTTGCAGAGCACAGGCTCTGGACGCACAGGCTCAGCGGCTATGGTTTACGGGCCTAGCTGCTCCACGGCATGTGGGATCTTCCTGGACCGGGGCATGAACCCGTGTCCCCTGCATTGGCAGGCGGACTCTCAACCACTGTGCCACCAGGGAAGCCCATATGTTGCCTTTTTGATGATAGTCATTCTGACAGGTGTGAGATGGTATCTCATTGTGGTTTTGATTTGCATTTCCCTGATGATTAGTGATGGTGAGCATCTTTTCATGTATCTGATGGCCATCTGCATGTCTTCTTTGGAAAAATGTTTATTCAGGTCCTCTGCCTGAACAGACATTTTTTAATCGAGTTTTATTTTTTTTGATGTTAATTTATATGAGTTCTTTGTATATTTTTTGATATTAACCCCTTATCAGATATATTATTTTGCAAATATCTTCTCCCATCTAGTAGGCTATATTTTTATTTTGTTGATAGTTCCTTCACTGTGCAAAAGCCTTTTAGTTTGACATAGTCCCATTTGTTTTTCTTTTATTTCCCTTGCCTGAGGAGACAAATCAAAAAAAAAAAATATATATATATATATATATATATATTGCTAAGACTAATGTCAAAGAGCATACTACCTGTATCTTCTTCTAGGAGTCTTGTGGTTTCAGGTCTTACATTTGAGTCTTTAATCCATTTTGAGTTTATTTTTGTATATTGTATGAGAAAGTAGTCCAGTTGGATTCCTTTGCATGTAGCTGTCAAGTTTTCCCAACTCCATTTATTGAAGAGGCTGTCTTTTCCCCATTGTACATTCTTGCCTCCTTTGTTATAGATTAATTGATCACATAAGTGTGAGCTTATTTCTGGGCTCTCTACTCTGTTCCATTGATATGTGCCTGCTTTTGTTCCAGTACCATACTGTTTTGATTACTGTAACTTTGTAGTATAGTTTGAAATCAAGCAATGTGATACCTCCAGCTTTGTTCTTCTTTCTCAAAATTACTTTGGCTATTTGGAGTCATTTGTGTTTCCATGAAAATTTCAGAATTCTTTGTTCTAATTCTGTGAAAAACAATGTAGTCAATTTTAATATAAAAGATCATACAGAAACTTTTTTGGAACTATAGGAAAAGAGAATATGTCTTCTACCTAGAGCTGTTGAGAGGGTAAAATGTAACTCAAGAGCCAATAGACACTGTTTTGTCATCATAAGAGAAGTACTACCTGAGAATGGAGTCAAGCCAGAGGAGAGCGGAGCTGTGACATTGGTTGAGAACCTGGATCTAGCCATATGTGCCTCTCCTTGGTCTTTTCATTTATATGAGCCAAAGAATTTTGGCTCATATAAATGAGCCTAATATAAATTTTGATCAAAGTTTACATTTTTCTGTGTTTAAAATTTTTTCTTTGCTTGGGACAATTAGGTTGGGTTACTGTCACTTGCAAGTGAAAGAGTATCATTCATTTGACTCCCTGCTGGCATGTCCCAACAGGATATTATACCATCCAAAGAATGAGAGAGAATGAGGGGAGACCTGTACCCCTCAATTGCAAAGATGAAAAATGTAAATGGTGGAGATATAATAGGATCATCCAAAGCACATGAATCAGTTAGGTCAGTTTTGTGAGTTATCACGTTGTTCTTTTTGCTCTACTACTACTACCAGAATAGAACAAAATTCCTCCACAATCATGTCTAATCTGAGCCCTGATCTCGAAAACTTTTTACTCTTGCAAAGCCAGTGTTAAAAATGTATCCTTCAGAGAAAATACATACATTGGACTTTATTAAAATTAAAACTTTTGTGTATCAAAGGACACTATCAACAGAGTGGAAAGACAACATATGGAATGGAAGAAAATATTTGCAAATCATATATATGATAAGGGATTAATATCAAGAATATGTAGGGACTTCCCTGGTGGTTCAGTGGTTAAGAATCCGCCTACCTATAATGTTTCGTCTATCTGTCATATATCTTTCTATCACTGGCATGAATAATTAAGACTACAGTTTTCTCTTTAAACCAAAATGTCTTACTAGTTTTATAGTGAGAAAAGGCTTATCTTTAGAGAAATGAGGAGACAGAAGCAGAAGGGGGTATGATGGGTTTGGAAGTAACATTTACCCAGCGCCTGTTATATGTTAAGCTCTGCGTGAGGCACTGTGCACAGTGAGAGAGGAATTCTTATTCCCAGTAGATACATGGCAAAACTGAGGCTCAAAAAGGTTTAAGTTCAGTAACTAGTGCAGGTTTAGTTACCCAGCTACTAATGAAGAAGCGAATATTTGAACTTGGGCCAAAGCCCATTCCTTTCCTCTATACAAGACTGTCTGTGAAATGCAAATCTAATAGTAAAGCCTTTTCAACAACTGAAAAAAAAAAAAAAAGAATCCACCTAACAGTGCAGGGGACATGGGTTCAATACCTGGTCCGGGAAGATCCCACATGCCGCAGAGCAACAAAGCCCATGCGCCACAACTACTGAGGCCACGCGCCACAACTACTGAAGCCCGCACACCTGGAGCCCATGCTCTGCAACAAGAGAAGCCAGTGCAATGAGAAACCCGTACACCGCAACAAACAGCAGCCCCTGCTCGCCGCAACTAGAGAAAGCCAGCACACAGCAATGAAGACCCAACGCAGCCAAAAAATTAATTAATTAGTTAATTAATTTTTAAAAAAGAATATGTAAAGAACTCCTACAACTCAACAACATAAAAAGTCAACCCAACCAGAAAAATGGGCAAAGGACTTAAATAGACATTTCTCCAAATAAGATATACAAATGGCCAATAAACACATTAAAAGGTGCTCAACATCAGTAATCATTAGAGAAATGCAAATCAAAACCACATTGAGGGCTTCCCTGGTGGCGCAGTGGTTGAGAGTCCGCCTGCTGATGCAGGGGACACGGGTTCGTGCCCCGGTCCGGGAAGACCCCACATGCCGCGGAGTGGCTGGGCCCGTGAGCCATGGCCGCTGAGCCTGAGCATCCGGAGCCTGTGCTCTGCAACGGGAGAGGCCACAACAGTGAGAGGCCCGCGTACCGCAAAAAAACAAACAAACAAACAAAAAAACCCCACAATGAGATGCCACTTCACACCTATTAGGATGACTATTATCAAAAAAAAAAAAACAAAAAACAAAACAGAAAATAAGTGTTGGTGAGGACATGGAGAAATTTATATGCATTTGTATACAAATACTTGCCTTAAGCAAGTAATTACAAATATGCATATTACCAAGAAGACAATCTCATTTGGAGAAAGTGACATTTAAGCTGAGAACTGAGAAGATGAATCAGATACAAGAGATGTTGGTCAGGCCTCTCACCTGCAGATTTGGGAGCAAGCTGAGACAAGGCCGTGTATGCCTTCTTGGATTCCTCCAGCAGTACTTAGCATCTTGCCCCGAACAAAGTCTGCATTAACAAGTATTTCTTCACTCAGTTGAAATAAAGGTACTTAATTTCCTCCCTATTGCTGACTGCTTCTGGTAGAAATCTTCCTTAGTAATTGTTTGTAAATCAAAGTCTTCACAGTGCCTGTGAGGTCACAGAACAAAATTCTCCTCTCAGTTACCTGAAACTGACAGCCTAAACTAATTTCAGTGGAAACCACGTGTATTTACTTGAAGGGAGAATTTGGTCGATGGGATATTGCAGAGTAATTCATGACAATTCTAAGCCCTTCAAATGCACATCTCATATCTATCATCATCGTTTAAGAAGATTACATGCCACATGAATTAGAGGTTGTGGAGTCTGAGCCACCTTCAAGTTTTGGTAGTTGTACATTCCTTATCCTGTTCCCCAGTTACTTTCTTTCTCAGATTAACTCCATACTGTTGTTATTTTTTCTGACACCTTATTTTCCAGGTTTAAAAACAAGAACTAAAGCTTACGGGATATTTCAAAGATGGAAGTGCTTTCTGAATTAAATTGTAGGGGAAAAAATACCCTGCCAAATATTGCTCCCTGAAGATCTTTCCAGATCAGAAGGATGGTCCATCCAGAATGGCCCAGCTGGGGTTTGTCAGCCGTGGACTCCAGGGATCCATTCTGGCCTTGTGAATCCGTTCTGTATTTTCTTAGCACCATGCTCAGGAAGGAAATGTTGTTGCCTGCTTAGGCTGTGGTTTGGGATCTGTGAATCATCTGGGTATCTCTCTGTGTGTTAAAAAGTATTTCAAACAAAGAATGAACTTGTAAATGTTTAGTGACAGGAAGCTACAGGCTATGGCTGCAATGTATCAAGACAAAAAACTTAAAAAAAATCCTCTAATAATATTCTTATATACCTCCTATTCCATTTACCTTTTTTTTCCCCTTTACCTTTCTTCTCTGTCTCCTCCACTCATATTGTATGATGGAAAAATATTAAATGAAGAGTTTGGAAACAGAAGTTCTGGGATGCAGTTCTGCTATTGACTTTGGTATCAGAGACAAGTCACTGAACTTCTTTTGGGCCCGATTCGTTCTTCTGTTCAACAAATATTTGTTGAAAACCTACCACAAGCACTGTATTACTGGGTTTTCAGTGGTGAATAAAATATACACAGTCCCTGCTCTTGTGAAGCTGACATTCCAGTAGGAAAGTGAGACGTGGCCACGAAAAGACAGGAAACCCGACCTTGTAATGTAAAGTCAGATAAATTGTCCAAACTTCTATGTGTCTGTGGCTTTTTTGTCTATAAAACTGTGTAGCATTATATAACGTTAAAGCATTATTGAAAATGCCGCACTTCAAAGGATCTAGAATGGCCAAGACAATATTTAAGAAGAATGAAGCTGGAGGACTTATTCTACCTGATTTTAGGATTTACCATAAAAAGTACAATAATCAAGACAGTGTGGTAGTGGCATAAGGATAGACATATGGATTAATGCAACAGAGTTGAGAGTCCAGAGATATACCCACACTGACATGGTCAACTGAGTTTTCATAAAGTTACCAAGGTAAGAAATAGTCTTCAATAAATCATGCTGGAATAACTGGATATCGATATTAAGAAAGGTACCTAAACCTTTTCCTCACAATATACAAAAACTTTAAGTCAAAACAGATCATGGGCCTAAATCTAAGAGCTAACACCATAACCCTTCTGGAAGAATTTAGGAGAAAATCTTTGTGACTTTAAATCAAGTAAAATTTCTAACATAGAATACAAAAAGCATGAGTCATAAAAGAAAAATTAGTAAGTTGGACTTTCATAAAGACTAAAACATTAGCTTATCAAAAACACAAGAAATGAAAAGGTAAGCCACTGATAAAGAGAAAATACCTGTAAGGCATATATTTGAAAAAGGACTTGTATGCAGACAACATACAGTTCTCTTACAACTCAATAATAAGAAAACAATCCAATAATAAAATGAGAAAAACATTTGAATAGATACCACACAAAGAAAAATACATGTATGGTCAAAAAGCACATGAAAAGATTCTCAGTGTCCTTGGTGATCAGAGAACTGCAACTTAAAACCACAATGAGATGCCACTACACCTCACCAGAATAGCTAAGATTTAAAAGACTGAAAATAACAAGAATTGGTGACAATGTGGAACAGCTAGAAATCTCATACACTGCTGGTGGGAATGCAAAACTATACAGCTATTTCAAAAAATGAGGTTTCTTAAAATGTTAAAATACACTTACCATGACCCAACAATTCCACCCTTAGGTATCTACCTGAGAGAAATGAAAATATATGTATACGGAAAGACTTACACATGAATATTCATAGTATCATTGTTTCATGATAGTCCCAAACTGGAAACAATCCAAATGCCCATCAACTGATGTACAGATAAAAAGAAAATGATGATATACAATGGATTAGTAAAAACTAAAAAGAACAGAGTGCTGATACAGCAACATGGATGAATCTCAAAAGTATCATACTAAGAAAATCCAGAAAAAAATTTTATATATAGTGTTCTGTATGATTCCACTTACATGAAATTCTAGAAAAGACAAAACTATAGCGACAACAAGCACATCAGTGGTTTCCTGGGGCATGGGGTAGGGATGAGGATTAATTACAAAGGGGCTTGATGAAAATTTGGTGGTGACGGTAGTGTTCTAAAATGTGATTGTGGTGGTAGTTACGTGACTATACATTTACTAAAATTCATTCACAGTTAATATTGGTGAATTTTGTTGCATATGAATTATATCTCAATAAAACTTTAGAAACTACTAATTCAGAAAAAATTCTTGGAAGTTATAGAAAGCAGCACATTCTACACAGTAATATTTTGGCAGTTACAGAGGACAAAGGAGAAGTTAGTACGCAACAGGAGAATTTTTGAGGTTCGTTCAGAAGAAATTTCCATTTGTAATGGAACCTCAGAAGTCCTAGGCAATATAGCACCGGGCTTGGGATACTGTCTGGAAGCACAGGCAGAAATGTCAGGAACCAGAAATAGGTTTCTTATCACCCACATAGAAATCTCTGTCAGAGACCACAGGCTGTGGCTTCACTGCTTTATCTGGCTAGATAAACCCTCAAGGGTTTCTCCCCATCTGCTCCCTGGAAGCCTGAAGGTGAGAGGGCAGAAAGTGTGGAACTGCCATGTCTTCCTGGTCTGGGTTGGACTCACTGACATGTAATGTGTCCTCTTAACTGTGGACTTTCTGCAGCCTCCAGCCACTCATGCTGTTTCTTTGTGGAATGCCACATTTTGTAGGGTTCTGTCACTGCATGTTCTATCTGAGTTAGATGTGTCCTGTGGTGCTGATTTCTTGAAGGCATCAACATCCCAAGCAGACAACAAAGGTTTCATTGACTGTAATTAACACAAGGGTTTTCTTTTCTTTTTTTTTTTTTTTTGTGGTTCGCGGGCCTCTCACTGCTGTGGCCTCTCCCGTTGCGAAACACAGGCTCCGGACGCGCAGGCCAAGCGGCCATGGCGCACGGGCCCAGCCGCTCCGCGGCATCTGGGATCTTCCCGGACCGGGTCACGAACCCGTGTCCCCTGCATCGGCAGGCAGACTCGCAACCACTGCACCACCAGGGACCCCCGAACACAAGGGTTTTCTAAGAAGACCCTCCAAACTTGAGCTCGTTTCCCCCTCCTCCATTCCTCAACTCAATTTTCTGCTCTTCTCCCAACTTTCTTCTCTTCCGCTGTTCAGTTGGTGGCCATCTCTCCCAGGAAGTGTTGGTGAAGGACATAATTTCTCCCTAAAACTCTCCTTACCTGAACAAGCACCTGAGAAACTCATTTCTTCTTTCCACCTACATAGATCCATAATATCACAAATTACTAGAATCTAAAAAGACTTTACAGGAAATCTGGACGACTGTTTTCCAAAATGTCATCCTTAGAAGTGAGAGGTATTAATAGAGACGCTCAGTGGAAAATAGATTTTATGATCAGTACATTTAGACAATGCCAATTAAAAACAGGTTTACATATACTGAATACCACAAGAAGTCTCAATATGCTCACTTTTTTTTTTAACATCTTTATTGGAGTATAATTGTTTTACAATGTTGTGTTAGTTTCTGCTGTATAACAAAGTGAATCAGCTATATGTATACATATATCCCCATATCCCCTCCCTCTTGCGTCTCCCTCCCACCCTCCCCATCCCACCCCTCTAGGTGGTCACAAAGCACTGAGCTGGTCTCCCTGTATGATACAGCTGCTTCCCACTACCTATCTATTTTACAGTTGGTAGTGTATATATGTAAATGCTACTCTCTCACTTTGTCCCAGCTTACCTTTCCCCCTCCCCGTGTGCTTAAGTCCATTCCCTACGTCTGCGTATTTATTCCTGTCCTGCACCTAGGTTCATCAGAACCATTTTTGTTTGTTTGTTTTAGATTCCATATATACGTGTTAGAATATGGTATTTGTTTTTCTCTTTCTGACTTACTTCACTCTGTATGACAGACTCTAGGTCCATCTACCTCATTACAAATAACTCAATTTTGTTTCTTTATGGCTGAGTAATATTCCATTGTTTATATGTGCCACATCTTCTTTATCCATTCATCTGTTGATGGATACTTAGGTTGCTTCCATGTCCTGGCTATTGTAAATAGTGCTGCAGTGAACATTGTGGTACATGACTCTTTTTGAATTATGGTTTTCTCAGGGTATATGCCCAGTAGTGGGATTGCTGGGTCATATGGTAGTTCTATTTTTAGTTTTTTAAGGAACCTCCATACTGTTCTCCATAGTGGCTGTATCAATTTACATTCCCACCAACAGTGCAAGAGCGTTCCCTTTTCTCCACACCCTCTCCAGCATTTACTGTTTGTAGATTTTTTGATGATGGCCATTCTGACCAGTGTGAGGTGATACCTCATTGTAGTTTTGATTTGCATTTCTCTAATGATTGGTGATGTTGAGCATACTTTCATGTGTTTGTTGGCAATCTGTATATCTTCTTTGGAGAAATGTTTATTTATATCTTCTGCCCACTTGTGGATTGGGCTGTTTGTTTTTTGATATTGAGCTGCATGAGCTGCTTGTATATTTTGGAGATTAATCTTTTGTTAGTTGCTTTGTTTGCAAATATTTTCTCCCATTCTGAGGGTTGTCTTTTTGTCTTGTTTATGGTTTCCTTTGCTGTGCAAAAGCTTTTAAGTTTCATTAGGTCCCATTTGTTTATTTTTGTTGTTATTTCCATTTCTCTAGGAGGTGGGTCAAAAAGGATTTTGCTGTGATTTATGTCAAAGGGTGTTCTTCCTGTGTTTTTCTCTAAGAGTTTTATAGTGTCTGGCCTTACATTTAGGTCTTTAATGCATTTTGAGTTTATTTTTGTATATGGTGTTAGGGAATGTTCTAATTTCATTCTTTTACATGTAGCTGTCCAGTTTTTCCAGTGCCACTTACTGAAGAGACTGTCTTTTCTCCATTGTATATTCTTGCCTCCTTCATCAAAGATAAGGTGACCATATGTGCATGGGTTTATCTCTGGACTTTCTATCCTGTTCCATTGATCTATATTTCTGTTTTTGTGCCAGTACCATACTATCTTGATTACTATAGCTTTGTAGTATAGTCTGAAGTCCAGGAGCCTGATTCCTCCAGCTCCATTTTTCTTTCTCAAGATTGCTTTGGCTATTCGGGGTCTTTCGTGTCTCCATACAAATTGTGAAAATTTTTGTTCTAGTTCTGTGAAAAATGCCATTGGTAGTTTGATAGGGATTGCATTGAATCTGTAGATTGCTTTGGGTAGTATAGTCATTTTCACAATGTTGATTCTTCCAATCGAAGAACATGGTATATCTCTCCATCTGTTTGTATCATCTTTAATTTCTTTCATCAGTGTCTTATAGTTTTCTGCATACAGGTCTTTTGTCTCCTTAGGTAGGTTTATTCCTAGGTTTTTTATTCTTTTTGTTGCAGTGGTAAATGGGAGTGTTTCCTTAATTTCTCTTTCAGATTTTTCATCATTAGTGTATAGGAATGCAAGAGATTTCTGTGCATTAGTTTTGTATCCTGCTACTTTACCAAATTCATTGATTAGCTCTAGTAGTTTTCTGGTAGGGTCTTTAGGATTCTCTATGTATAGTATCATGTCATCTGCAAACAGTGACAGCTTTACTTCTTTTCTAATTTGGATTCCTTTTATTTCTTTTCCTTCTCTGATTGCTGTGGCTAAAACTTCCAAAACTATGTTGAATGATAGTGGTGAGAACAAAGGGGCAACCTTGTCTTATTCCTGATCTTAGAGGAAATGGCTTCAGGTTTTCACCATTGAGAGCAATGTTGGCTGTGGGTTTGTCATATATGGCCTTTATGTTGAAGTAGGTTTCCTCTATGCTACTTTCTGGAGAATTTTTATCATAAATGGGTTTTGAATTTTGTCGAAAGCTTTTTCTGCATCAATTGAGATTATCATATGGTTTTTATCCTTCAATTTGTTAGTATGGTGTATCACATTGAGTGATTTGTGTATACTGAAGAATCTTTGCATTCCTGGGATAAACCCCACTTGATCATGGTGTATGATCCTTTAATATACTGTTGGATTCTGTTTGCTAGTATTTTGTTGAGGATTTTTGCATCTCTGTTCATCCATGATATTGGTCTGTAGTTTTCATTTTTTGTGACATCTTTGTCTGGTTTTGGTATCAGGGTGATGGTGGCCTTGTAGAATGAGTTTGGGAGTGTTCCTCCCTCTGCTATATTTTGGAAGAGTTTGAGAAAGATAGGTGTTAGCTCTTCTCTAAATATTTGATAGAATTCACCTGTGAAGCCATCTGGTCCTTGGCTTTTGTTTGCTGGAACATTTTTAATCACAGTTTCAATTTCAGTGCTTGTGACTGGTCTGTTTATATTTTCTATTTCTTCCTGGTTCAGTCTCAGAAGGTTGTGCTTTTCTAAGATTTTGTCCATTTCTTCCAGGTTATCCCTTTTATTGGCATATAGTTGCTTGTAGTAATCTCTCATGATTCTTTGTATTTCTGCAGTGTCAGTTGTTACTTCTCCTTTTTCATTTCTAATTCTGTTGATTTGAGTCATCCCTTTTTTTCTAGATGAATCTGGCTAGTGGTTTATCAATTTTGTTTATCTTCTCAAAGAACCAGCTTTTAGTTTTATTATCTTTGCTACTGTTTCCTTCATTTCTTTTTCATTTATTTCTGACCTTATCATTATGATTTCTTTCCTTCTGCTAACTTTGGGATGCTTTTTTTCTTCTTTCTCTAATTGCTTTAGGTGTAAGGTTAGGTTGTTTATTTGAGATTTTTCTTGTTTCTTGAGGTAGGATTGTATTACTATAACCTTCCCTCTTAGAACTGCTTTTGCTGCATCCCATAAGTTTTGGGTCGTCATGTTTTCATAGTCATTTGTTTCTATGTATTTTTTGATTTCCTCTTTGATTTCTTCAGTGATCTCTTGGTTACTTAGTAGTGTACTGTTTAGCCTCCATGTGTTTGTATTTTTTACAGTTTTTTTTCCTGTAATTGATATCTAGTCTCACAGCATTGTGGGCAGAAAAGATACTTGATACCGTTTCAATTTTATTAAATTTACCAAGGCTTGATTTGTTACACAAGATGTGATCTATCCTGGAGAATGTTCCATGAGCACTTAAGAAGAAAGTGTATTCTGTTGTTTTTGGATGGAATGTCCTATAAATATCAATTAAGTCCATCTTGTTTCATGTGTCATTTAAAGCTGTGTTTCCTTATTTATTTTCATTTTGGTTGATCTGTCCATTGGTGAAAGTGGGGTGTTAAAGTCCCCTACTATTATTGTGTTACTGTCGATTTCCCCTTGCATGGCTGTTAGCATTTGCCTTATGTATTGAGGTGCTTCTATGTTGGGTGCATAAATATTTACAATTGTTATATCTTCTTCTTAGTTTGATCCCTTGATCATTATGTAGTATCCTTCTTTGTCTCTTTATTTTAAGTCTATTTTGTCTGATATGAGAATTGCTACTCCAGCTTTCTTTTATTTCCGTTTACATGGAATATCTTTTTCCATCCCTGCACTTTCAGTCTGTATGTGTCCCTAGGTCTGAAGTGGGTCTTGTAGACAGCATATGTACGGGTCTTGTTTTTGTATCCATTCAGCCAGTCTATGTCTTTTGGTTGGAGCATTTAAATCCATTTACATTTAAGGTAATTATCGATATATATGTTCCTATTACCATTTTCTTCATTGTTTTGGGTTTGTTATTGTAGGTCTTTTCCTTCTCTTGTGTTTCCTGCCTAGAGAAGTTCCTTTACCATTTGTAGTAAAGCTGGTTTGGTGGTGCTGAATTCTCTTAGCTTTTGCTTGTCTGTAAAGGTTTTAATTTCTCTATCAAATCTGAATGAGTTCCTTGCTGGGTAGAATAATCTTGGTTGTAGGTTTTTCCCTTTCATCACTCTAAATATGTCCTGCCACTCCCTTCTGGCTTGCAGAGTTTCTGCTGAAAGATCAGCTATTAACTTTATGTGGATTCCATTGTATGTTATTTTTTGCTTTTTAATTTTTCATAGTTTGATTAATATGTGTCTTGGCATGTTTCTCCTTGGATTTATCCTGTATGGGACTCTCTGAGCTTCCTGGACTTGATTGACTATTTCCTTTCCTATGTTAGGGAAGTGTTCAACTATAATCTCTTCAAATATTTTCTCCGACCCTTTCTTTTTCTCTTCTTCTGGGACCCCTATAATTGGAATGTTTGTGCATTTAATGTTGTTCCAGAGGTCTCTGCGAGTATCCTCAATTCTTTTCATTCTTTTTTATTTATTCTGCTCTGCGGTAGTTATTTCCACTATTTTATCTTCCAGGTCACTTATCCGTTCTTCTGCCTCAGTTATTCTGCTATTGATTCCTTTTAGAGAATTTTTTATTTCATTTATTGTGTTGTTCATCATTGTTTGTTTGCTCTATTGTTCTTCTAGGTCCTTGTTAAACATTTCTTGTATTTGCTCCATTCTATTTCCGAGACTTTGGATCATCTTTACTATCATTACTCTGAATTCTTTTTCAGGTAGACTGCCTATTTCCTCTTCATTTGTTTGGTCTGGTGGGTTTTTACATTGCTCCTTCATCTACTGCATGTTTCTGTCTTATCATTTTGCTTAATTTACTGTGTTTGGGGTCTCCTTTTCACAGGCTGCATGTTCGTAGTTCCCAATGCTTTTGGTGTCTGCCCCCAGTGGATAAGGTTGGTTCAGTGGCTTGTGTATGCTTCCTGGTGGAAGGGACTCGTCCCTATGTTCTGGTGGGTGGGGCTGGATCTTGTCTTTCTAGTGGGCAGGGCTGCATCTGGTAGTGTGTTTTGGGGTGTCTGTGAACTTACTATGATTTTAGGCAGCTTCTCTGCTAATGGGTGGGGTTGTGTTCCTGTCTTGCTAGTTGTTTGGCATGGGACGTCCAGCACTGGAGCTTGCTGGCTGTTGGGTGGAGCTGGGTCTTAGCATTGAGATGGAGATCTCTGGGAGAGCTCTCACCAATTGATATTATGTGGGACCAGGAAGTCTCTGGTGGTCCAATGTCCTGAACTTGGCTCTCCCACCTCCGAGGCTCAGGCCTGACACCAGGCCGGAGCACCAAGACCTTGTCAGCCACATGGCTTCTGTTTAGCTGCTATACTGCAAAGGGCTGGCATGTCTTTTTCTAAATTGGAGAGCTCCTAGCGCAGGTCAGGTGGTTCTTTCCGAAGCACCGGGAAGATGGGAAGACGGCCACCTCAATATGCTCACTTTGATAATGAGCATCATGTCATGGGATGGGCATGGGGAAGGTGGAGGTGGGGTTGTGATATACAGTGATGTGATCAGAGAGATTTTTTTCTTCTCTCTGATTGTAGAGTTGCACTGTCAAACAGAAATACCCTGCAAACCGTATCTGTAGTTACATACACAATTTTCAATGTCCTGGTAGCCACATTTTTAAAAGTAAAAAGAAATGGGTTGGCCTACTTTTTTATATAAAGTTTTGATTTATCTATAATTGTTTAGAGCTGTTTTAGATTCACAGCAGAATTGAGCAGAAAGTACTACAAGTTCCCATGTGCACCCTGCCCCCACAACAACCACAGCCTCCCATTCTATCCTAATTTTAATAACATATTTTATTTAAGCCAATATATAAAACTATTATTTCAACATTAATCATATAAAAATTATTGAGATACCTTACTTTTTTTTTCTGTACACTGACCTAGTTTTTACACTTTAAAATGTGGCCCCAGCTACTTTTCAAGTGCTCGACAACCACATGTGGCTAGTGGCCATCCTATTAATGCAGAAGAGGTCAAATGTCCCAAGGCACATAGTTTAGGAAATGCTGATCTAGCCACACCCACCCATTGTACAGATGAAGTTGAAGAGCTCTGAAAGTTTGATGTGACTTTCCTGAGTTACAGACCCAGTTAGTATCAGAGGTGAGATCAGTACACAGGTTTCCTGACCTTCACAGGGTAGTTCTTTCCACTCCATCATGACTCAAACACAAATCTTTTCCTTTGTAGGAGGGAGAATTCAACTTCCTTTCTTTGCTCTGCAGAACTGTCTTCTATTCCTTCTGGAGTGAATTAGAATGGATCTTAGTCTAGGAACAGAGATGGCCTGAGTTTGCAGTGACTATCCACAGCCTTTCATTCTTCTGCGTGCTTTTAGGAATCTGCACTGTCTCTTAGGATTTGCTCAGTATCCATTCTTATTCATATCAGGGGCTCTTTAAGGCCATAATGCACTAGGATACCTTACCTTGGGATCATGGTGATGGCCCCTGGGCACTGGGGCCCTGGATTGAGGAAGGTAGAAGGAGTCTTTCATTCATCATTAATTCAACAAATACTTATTGAATATCTACCATGTGCCAGGCCCTGTTCTTGGTGCTGGTGACACATCAATGGACAAACCAAGTTGTTGGCCTCTGGAGTTTAGATTCTAGTGGTGCGAGACAGACAAAACAAATATGTAAATATATGACACCTTAAATGGGAATTAGTGTTATTGAGAGAAGATAAAACAAAATAAGAGGAAAAGAGAGTAAAGAATAGAGGTAGGTTGAAGAATGGGAGATTTTTTTTTTTTTTTTTTTTTTGCGGTATGCAGGCCTCTCACTGTTGTGGCCTCTCCCGTTGTGGAGCACAGGCTCCAGACGCACAGGCTCAGCGGCCATGGCTCACGGGCCTAGCCGCTCCGTGGCATGTGGCATCTTCCCGGACCGGGGCATGAACCCACGTCCCCTGCATCGGCAGGCGGACTCTCAACCACTGCGCCACCAGGGAAGCTGGGAGATTTTTTTTTTTAATTCTCTAGTCATTGTGCTTATAGATGGAAAGGGGAAATTGATTTAAGGAAAACATTCTTCTTAGTCTATATTATTAATGTATGTTTAAACGCCTTCAACCTTTATGAACATGTAGGTCCTCTTAAGTAAATAATGAGAATATTTATTAACAACTAAAGCACATGCTATTCACTAGGCACTATGCTGAGTACATGAATGGGTTTAGCAGTATAATGAGAAATCAAGGCTCTTTGCTGTCTTAGTATTCATTCTCTAAATTTCTGTAGTTAAGAGGTGTCAGGAAAGCAAAAATTGTCATAGTGAGCTGGCTGTTTATTAAAATCCGTCTTCATTCAAATATCTCTTCCTGTTTTACACTAGCATCTATCCTGACCAGTGGGTCAGTCACCTTTGTTGGTCACTGCTTCATTGTCAGATATTTATAACATGAGACTATACAATGAAACTACAAAGCAGATGAACTGCAAATGGAAAAATCACAATTTAGAATTTCACGAAGTTGATGAAAGTGATACAGGAGAAGTACTAGAATTCCCTGCAAAGCCATTGGCAAATGTGGATTTGGCATGATTTGTGCTTCAAGAGGGAGGATTCAACACCAAAGGAACAGGAAAAGTTGTAGGAAGCCAATTAAGCCCCAGAATAGTTTTGCAAAATGTATATCCTGTTCCTGTTTCTTTGAAGGTCAAATATGAAATGAAGGATGTATAGTGCTATTGTGCAGTTTTGTTTGAAAATTTTAACAAAAATCTCCTAAGTAATTTATTTGTCATTTTTCTAAAATAAGTATAGAGTTGAAACTTTAAATTTGGTTAAATGTAAGACAATTTTATAATTTGTATAATTTTTAGTTCATTTTTCAAGGAAATGCTCTAATAACACCTATTTTTTTCAATGACATTTTGGGGCATTTATTGTCACTGATGTTTTCCAGGTACCAGTTACCCTTGAATGATAGGAAATACTCTGCAGGTGCTATTAGTATGTCTATTTTTCAGGTGAAGAAACCGAGATATGAAGAATTTTAGTAATTTTCTCAAGGTCACATAGGTAGTAAAGGTAGAGTCTACTGGAAACCTAGCTGAGCTGAATCCAGACTGCATCTCCACTGCACAGTGCTGCCTCCTAGAGGGGTCACTTTGGTTTAGCTTATTCTGGACAAAACTCAGACTAAAAGCCTTGCATAAAAAGACGTTTAGTACCCATTTCTTGTGGACCTCACAGGTAGGAATGATTCTACATTAAAATTTCATCTCGAGGTGGTTTTGAGCAGTAAATGAGCACATTGTCTGTTGTCTCGTGATCATAGTTCATACTGTCTAAGAGGTCTGAAGTCTAAACCTCCTAACTGCTAGTTAAAGTCTATTATCTTTGTGTTTGCCTAACCTCTGCAGGACATATAAAGGAAGTTCAACATGTCTGTTATAAAAGTTGGGTATCTAATTGCCTTACGTTATAGCTCAGCCAGAAGGCAGACCCTAAATAAAGAAAATCACCCGTCTCACAATGACATACTGTCTTTGTACATCTTTTAAGCAGAGGAAAGATAATGGCCATGTATGATTTTAGGCAAGACTGCTGATTTGCAGTCTCTTCAGGAAATTGTAGTGTTTCCAAGGACAATATTCCTAGTCAAAATAGATTAAGCCTGAAGCCAAAGTGATGACCACAGTCAAAGTAAATGATACTGTGTATTTGGTTGGAAACAACTAGAGGAAAAATAAGTTGTCATAGCAGATGA